>NC_082401.1:14650897-14796865 GCF_031168955.1 Gadus macrocephalus | reverse complement strand
ATGCTTAGCAATTTAACTGCAGCCATCTGGCACTGCCTAACCCCCCTGCCTGACCCATCTCCCGAAACGATACTATTGGATTACAATGAGGGTCATCACTTTGCTCCACACTAATCCAGCTGGGCAATCTGCTCATCACACACACACACACACACACCGCCTTTATCCGGCGCCGTCGGAGCGTGGAGCAGATACTGTACACACTGGGGGGGCTGTCGGGAGGCACTCTTACCCAACGGTGGGGTCCAGCGCGATCCCCGGGGGTTTGCCCAGGTTCTCCGTGATCAGCGTGAGCCGGTTCTGGCCGTCAAAGTCGGCCACGTCGATGCGGCTGACGCTGGACTCGACCACGTACAGCTTGTTGTTCACCCAGTCCACCGCCAGGTCCTCCGGGTCGTCCACCGACACGTTCAGGACCACCTCCAAGTTGGAGCCGTCCAGGTCCACCGAGAACACCTGCCAGACACAGCGTCGTTTGGTGCCGGGGTATCGAGTTCATGCCATAGCGTCCTTACTGTACCGACAGCGGTATATCGTTTCTCTTTCTTTCTTTTTTTATGATTTATTTTTGTATTTTTATGCTGTATTATAGATTGAGATAGACAGGAAGATATGGAGATAGAAGGGAGGACATTGAGGCCCAATCCATTTCTACCCCTTACCCCTTCCCTTACCCCTCCCCCTTGGATTGGGCCTAAGCAAAAGGCGTGGCTGGAACTCGAACCCGGGACGCTGTGATCAGGACTGAGCCTTAATGGTACTCGCTCACACAGTGAGCCACCTGTTTCTCTTTCTTCTGCCAAATGTACATAATGTAAATCACTTTGGATGAAAGCGGTCTGCTAAATGCCATAAATGTAAATGGAATAGCGGACGGGGGATGTAACGGTTAAATGTGTTGCTATTGACAACATCGACGCAACTCCGGTCCGCCCCGGCTGGGTTGGACTGAGCTCCTTTAGGGTGGCGATAGGAAGGGTTTGCTCAATGCGCTGGCACTTCTCAGACGCCACTAATACCTCAGGCTTGAAGCCTTGGCAGGGCCCCGGCCAGTGCTCCTTACAGCTCAGCGTATTTTGGAACTCTACCCACGCGTCTAAAAGCAGGATTTCTACTGACCTGGTTAAAGCGAAATCGAATCGGGAAAATGGCCTGGCAGTTTACCCCGCTGGTTACATTCACATGCCCCTTTCGCCACTGGCCTACTTTTAATCCGCTGACATGCCACCATTAAGGTGGCTGATATGTAGATACCGGGGTCTCTGGCGTCTCGGCCCAGCGGCTGTGGTTCAGACCGCCGAGAGGCCGAGGTGAAGACTGACGACCGAAGCCCAACGGTCAAAGAATGCATATAAACCCAATCAGCCGTCTGGAATCAAACACTGCCCATTACTTAGGGCAAGCTTGGGTTACAAAAATTGCACCCTGGTATGTGAGCGTCGTACCAGCATATCAGAAGGGTTCAAGATTAGGCAATTTGGATTCCAGGAACCTTTCCCCCTTCCTTCATTATGTCCCAGTCTCAGGGGAGCCGCATCTCTCTCTCTCTCTCTCTCTCTCGCTCTCTCTCTCCTCTCTCTCTCTCTCTCTCTCTCTCTCTCTCTCATCTCTCTCTCTCTCTCTCTCTCTCTCTCCTCTTTCTCTCTCTGTCTCTCACTCTGTCTCTGTTTCTCGCTCACTCTCTGTCTGTCTCTTCATTAAAGTGTCACAGCGTTGATGATTTCAATTGATAACTAAAGTAATTTTGGCCCTCCTGAGAACAGTGAGTAGATTCATGCTCAGTTCAATGGACTACACTCCAGTAGTGAATGTATGTAGAGCAGCCAAAAGTGTCTGAGTTCGATCCCCAAGGTCTGCAGTTTACTTGCAGACACCCTTGAGCATCCTTGACCCTATACCTGCTCCTTAAGGCATCTAAATCACTTAAAGCAAGTCGCTTCTGACAAAATTAATAAAGTCCCACTGGGTAGGATTGAGCCCCGCTCAGTCAGCAGAGGGAGAGTTCCAGAATTGCTTCTAGAAGCAGGTAAATCGGACCAACTGGGATGTGAGTCGAGTTTCTACCTTGTTCTGGATGGTGTCGGTCCAGAAGATCCGGCGCAGGAGGTAGTGGTAGTCCACCCCCACGGCCGCCCCTCGGTTCTGGGAGTGGATCAGCGTGCGAAGGTTGTTCCCGTGGAGGTCTCCTATGAGCAGGTCTCGGCCGTCGGAGAAGACCAGAGACGGGACTCCGGCTACACGGGGACAACATCGGGACGTCACACGTGTTACAAATCAGTCACGCAACGTAGAGCTTCACATTCTCTCTATCATATGGGAGTTTGAATCATTTTGTATCCAAAATCCTTTCTGTATTCAGTGTACATTTACATTTAGGGCATTAAGCTGACGCTTTTGGTCCTTCATTCATTCACATTTATACATCGGATTCAACCTTGCAAGACGAAAGCCAGCTTTGTCGGGAGCAGTCAGAGTTAGGTTTCTTACTCAGAGACACAACGACAAACAGGTAGGTGGCGCCGGGGATCGAACGAGCAGCCTTCCGTTTGGAAGTCAACCGATCATTCATCACTTTTATCCACCGTGTCGTGCAGTTAATTCAGATACAGGTCATGAAAGAGGCGGTAGGGGGGTAGGCATCAAACCCATAACCTTTAACCCAGGGGTCGATCCCTCTAGCCACTATCCTGGTTCTCGGATACTTTACTCCAACAACTGTGTTCAATGCTTCAGCAGATCGGACGCTGAGCACAACCCAGAAGGATGCCCAAGTCTGAGTTAGGACCACTGAGCCGGGGGTGTACTGTATTTGTCGCTGACGACAGACTCTCTCCTGACTACCGGGCCCACGCTAGGAGGCAGAGAGGTCTGCCTCTCGGTCAACACTCATTCTCCGCTCCACAAAGGCCAGAGACGGACTGAAACAACACTGGGTGTGAAACAGAGGCTCTCAAAGTAGAGCGGATGTTGCGGATGGGTGGCATGCACAAATACACACAGAGACAGACGCACACACACACAGACACACGCATCCACACACAGACGCAAACGCGTGCAGACACACGCATACACACATAGACACACACACGCACACACACACACATGCAGACACAATCATGCACACGCACACAAACTTACACATGCCATGCACACATACACAAACAAGCATATATAAATATGATTTAAGATTTAAATATTTATATATATATTTAAATTAATATATTCAATCATTTCCATTCAATCATTTCCAAGACTACTGATATATATATGTATATATATACATATATATTGGGGCTTATATTATGGGCCTCACAGGAGACGTTGGCTCTGCAGTATCGGTGCTGCTCCAGGACATAGTCGGCCCGACAGCTGCAGCGGTGGCTGCCCACGCGGTCCTCACACAGCTGGTCACACACCCCCCACATGGAGCAGTCATCGAAGTCTGGAGGAGGAGGAAGAGGAGGAGGAGAGGGAGGAGGAGGAAGAGGAGGAGGAGGTAGAGGAAGAGGAGGAGGAAGAGGAGGAGAGGGAGGAGGAGGAAGAGGAGGAGAGGGAGGAGGAGGAAGAGGAGTAGGTGGAAGAGGAGAGGGAGGAGGAGGAGGAGGATGAGGAGAGGGAGGAGGAGGAGGAGGAGAACAACAACAAGAACAAGGGGTCGACGAAGAATAGGATGAGGAAGAAGAATAGAAAGGAGAAGAGGAAGGATATCAAGAGGAAGAAGAAGAGGAGGTAGAAGAAGATGAGGAAGAGGAAGAAAAAAGGGAAGAAGAGGAGGAAGTAAGAGAGGAAGAAAGAATAATATCATTTTTAGACATGTTTTGTGTTGTGTTTGTTACTGAGGTTTATACTTCAATCATATATTATTAAATAAATATATAATCATCTAATAAATCATCTTCCATACATTTGCATTACTGCAAACAATTTACTTTTGATATCCTAACCAGAGTTTGACCCTGTTTGTGATGTCTCTGGCAGTGTGTGAATGAGACAGAGAAGGAGCTGTGAGTGTCTGAATGAAGTGTGTGTGGTGGCGAGGACTCAGGATCCAACGCACCCACGCAGGAGCGGCTGTCGTTGCCATTGACGACGTAGCCTGACGGACAGGAGCAGACCCCGCCCTCAGGAGACGCATGGCAGCGGTACTCACAGCTGAGAGACGCACACCTCCAGATACCTGACACGCACACACACACACACAAACCCAGGCAGAAAGACACACACACAAGCGCACACACACACACACACACAAACCCAGACAGAAAGACACACACACACACAAACCCAGGCAGAAAGACACACACAAGCGCACACACAAAGGAATATGTACATTTTAAGATGAAATCCATGATCTGCTGATCTATTTTCTTCAAACAATTGAACAATTATACAGACAGACATGCAGACAGACAGGCCGACAGACAGACAGACAGACAAAAGACAGAGCGACAGGCAGAAAGGCAGTACAGACAGACAGACAGACAGACAGACAGACAGACAGACAGACAGACAAACAGACAGACAGAGCGACAGGCAGACAGGCAGTACAGATAGAAAGACAGACAGACAAACAGAAAGATAGACAAACAGACAGACAGACAAACAGACAGACAGACAGACAGACAGACAGACATGCGGCCAGACAAACAGACAGACAGACAGACAGATAAGCCGTCAGACAGACAGGCAGACAGACAGTTGTACTGACTGCAGTTGCGTCCGGCGGTGGTGTTGGTCTCGTCCTCTCCGTAGGGGCAGTGGGCGGAGCCATCACACAGCTGGTCTGTGGGGATGCACTGGCCTGACGAGGGACAGGCCCACTCCCCGGGGTAGCACTCCTGGGGCACGTTATCTGCACACAGGAGTGGGCAGAGTGAGCAGGGTCAGCAGAGTGAGACATCAGGTGGGATCACTGGGAAATGTCAAGCATGATCGCTATGGCATTTCAAATATGAGCAGTATGACAAAACATGGGCAAACTTAAATACCACACACTTTGGTCAACAGTGGTCAACAATGGGTGTGTGTGTGTGTGTGTGTGTGTGTGTGTGTGTGTGTGTGTGTGTGTGTGTGTGTGTGTGTGTGTGTGTGTGTGTGTGTGTGTGTGTGTGTGTGTGAGACTAACACACACAAGTGATATCTCTCAGAGGAATGCAGTGCAGAACCCACTGCTGTGAGTGCGGCCTACACAAACTACTGTCCCTTTAAATCATCGTGGGGGGTGGCAGAACATTGGGGGGGGGGGAGGGGGGGGGGCTGTGTGTGGGGGCTTTGAGGGCTTTGGGGGGTCCCGGGGCCCTTCTTTTAAAAACACACACACGCTCTTCTCGCTGCGTGGAGGAATTCTAAAGCCCCGTCTAGAGGGCTGGGGCCGCGCTCTGCCACAAAGGGGCGTCTGAATAACACACTCAGGCGGAGGGCAGAGGTAGCGCCCTGCTAGCCCAGAGCTAGCCCGGAGCCTGGTAATGCGGGGCTAACTCCTTCACTAGCACAGTGTCCTTCATGACAAGTGGTGGACGGTATTACCCAAAGTGGCAAACAATGCCCCGAGTGCATTCGTCCTTAGAACCGGCGACCCTGCCGGCAGTGTTGCCAGATTGGGCCCCGATTTCCCTGCCCAATCTGGCAACCCTGGCTGCAGCGTTGCCAGCTTGGGCGGGAAATCGTAAAAACACTGCCCGTGCCGGAAGAAATCTGAGGGGAACAGATCCTGTGTTTCTGTGTCCCGCTGCGTTTAAAAGCCTAGGAACACCGAACGCCTAGAGTGTGTTTGCAATTGAAGTGGTTCGAAACAAAGTCGTACCACAGCCTCTCTCGTCTGCGTTGTCTTCGCAGTCGTCCTCCCCGTCACATAGCCACACCTGGTGGATACAGCGGCCGCTGGGGCAGCTGAAGTAGCTTCCTCTGCAGGTGGGGTACGCTGCCAAGGGGAGAGGCAAAGGAGAGGACTTCCAGAGTTTAGAGTGCCTCTAGCAACAGCAGCGACAGTATCCAAGACAGAGATCAACAGGGATCAGAATGAGAGAACTGGACAAAGTGGGGGAGAGGAGGGGGAGAGGAGGGCAGAGGGGAGGGGAAAAGAGGGGAGGCAGAGGAGGGGAAAGTGGAAGGGAGAGGAGGGGGGAGAGAATAGGGAAAGAGAGGTAGGGAGAGGGGGGAGGGGAGAGGGGGAGAGGAGAGGAGCGGAGAGGTGGGGAGGGAAGTGGAGCGAAGAGGAGAGGAGCGGAGAGGTGGGGAGAGGACCAAAGTAGCGAAGGGGAGAGAAGGGAAAGAAAGAGGAGATAGGGGAAAGGAGATATAGGAGCGGAGGGGACAACAGAGGAGAGGAATGGAGGGGAGCGCGAGGGGTCAGAGAAACGTTACATACTGCAGTTCTGCTCGTCACTCCTGTCCCCACAGTCGTCGTCGTGGTCGCAGACGTATCTCTGCGGCACGCACTCTTCGTTGCGACAGGCAAACTGTCCGGTACTGCAGTGCTGCGCTACAAAGACAGGAGGACAGAGGGAACCATCATTCCCCCAAAATGCACCACACTATGGGGAACATTGTAGCCGAGAGCAACCCGGCCTTGGGGGCTTCTGGAAGTGTTTGTAGCAGAGGTTTCCGCTGTGTCCTCTTACTGCAATTGGCCTCGTCAGAGCCGTCCCGGCAGTCGGCCACCTGGTTACAGCGCTGGGTGCGGTTGTAGCACGCTCCGTTAGCGCACCTCAGCTCCGTGCACTGGGGGTAGTCTGGAACACAGAGCAGTGAGCGGGGACTCAGTGTTAGCAGACGCTGACTCAACATACAGTGACCTCGATCCACTTGGTTCTCAAATGCGGTGCTTTAAATATTCGCTGTTGGTTAGAGAGAGAGGGCAGGACTATCAGATACAGGGGTTCAGCGCTCCATCAGACTTCTGATGGAGGGATATCTGTTTCCGTTACACGTTGTTTCGTAACATGTTACAGATATTACTTTGTCAAATTGTCGATCAAAAAACTATTTTTTTTATTCTCCTTGTCTTTGATGCTGTTCTTCTTGTGATGTTGTTATTCTTGTCATTCTGGGGAATACTAACTGGTATATACTTCACAGGAAGTGGGAGACCGGGGACTGTTGAATGGCGCGCACAGTTTATAGGAAGTTGTGTTGCGTTAGGATCAAGCAATAATTCAGCCTAACTTACACTATATATATATATATATATATATATATATATATAGAGAGAGAGAGAGAGAGAGAGAGAGAGAGAGAGAGAGAGAGAGAGAGAGAGAGAGAGAGAGAGAGAGAGAAATATATAGAGATATATAGAGATATATAGAGATATTATTATTTCTTCTCATATTCCTGAGATAGATTGTAGAGTAGACTATGGAGATTGAAACCATTACCTTCTGGCTGGGTGACCATCACCCCATAACCATTAGATCAACCTGGCCGTTGGCCGGTTCAAACTACACCCACCTCGCTAATAGGAGCATTAGCGTTCAGGGTCTGCTCCTTCACGTGAAACAGTGGGTAACCGAATATTTCATACATTTCTACATGACTGGCATTTCTGTGAGCTGTGGGTCATTAGTTTAGAACAGGAAACTGTGCAATATCATAGCTAAGACCCGGCAAAGAACGGCACAAAGGGTCATTCTTAGTGGTAACATCCCAGAACATGTGCCAAGCTAATGCGAAGGATAAGGGACGTTTACCATTAACACCAGTAACAGCCACAGCATTCTTTATGAAATTGTGAGATTACCGTAGTGTACTCAGTTGTGCAGCCACCATGTCCGCACAATAACCAAATAGCAGCTGAACCTCAGCTGGACTAATCCACAAAGGAATCTGCAATCAACCTCTGACAACAAGAAGTATATTGTGGCCCGTTCTGTCAGTCAGCGAGCCTCTTAATCTTAACAAATTGATTAAAATGCCAGAGGAGAGAGAGGGGGAGCGAGAGAGACATAGAGGGGGGAGAGAGAGAGGAAGCAAGAGAGAGAGAGAGGAGAGAGAGAAAGAGAGTGATTGGGAGGGAAAGGGGAGGGGGGTAAGAGAGAGAGAGGGAGGGAGAGAAAGGGAGGGGGAGAGAGAGCAAGAGCAACCGAAAGAGAGAAAGGGAGTGAGAAGAGAGAGTGAGACAGACGGAGCGAGAGAGAGAAAGAGCGAGAGGGGGAGCGAGAGAGATAGAGAGAGAGAGGGGGAGAGAGCAAGAGAGAGAAAGCGAAAAGCAAAGGAGGAGAACTCACGGCATCCTCTTTCGTCCGATCCGTCCGAGCAGTCCGGCAGCAAGTCGCAGCGGTATTCATTGGGGACACACGCTCCGTTGCCGCACCTAAACTGTCCGCTGGTGCACGTCCGCTCGGCTGGAGACGGAGAGAGAGCCACACGGGACCTGCTGTTTACCGTTGAGCACTCGCGACTTATGCTGAGTTCAGAGACGCCTTGTTATGGAGCAGGAGGCCGGGACTGGCCCTCTCGGTAAGCTGCTGAAGCTAGGGAATCGAACCCAGAACCTTTGCCCCCCCCGCCCCTCTTGAAGCAAAACTTGATGGTGGATGTTGAGTTTTTAGGGGCTGTTGAATATAATTCCATTTCTTACACAGAAATGAGGGAGTTCATGCATTATGAAAGTCTCTGAGGTGGATAGTGTGTGCCTTACTGCTCCCACCAACCTCTTACTGCTACCACTTCCTGCTCACGCATCACCACAAGTCAATCGTCAACGGTTACAACATCTACAGCACGTTAACTGCCCCGCGCGGGGGGGGGGGGGGGCACACTCACGGCAGTGCTGTCGCTCGTCCGAGCCGTCCTCGCAGTCCTCCTCGTCGTCACACACCCACACGTCCGGGACGCACTCGCCGTCGCTCAGACACTTGAAGTGGCTCTGGGCGCAGGTCACCTGAGCTGTGGGAGCAGAGGCCGCAGCGGGTCGCAAGGTCATTCAGCGGGTCGCAAGGTCATTCAGCGGGTCGCACGTTTGCCCCCGGCTCAGGAGTAATGTCCTTTCCCAGATGGTCGTGTCCGATATTCAATCCCATGTTCACCAAAGCAGGGGGAGAACTGTTTTGTGCTATTCAACATTTTTTTTACTTTTAATTTTTGTTACAAATCCGTCTCTACATTAGGCATATTTTATATATTGTTTATTTTTTTCCTAGTATTATATTTTAATAAAATATTATGAATCACATGCAATGCAATCATTTATAAATGGTGGGAATGAACGTGAAGGACTGAATCAACGCATCCCAGTGCATTTGTGCGTTCGACCGGAAGACTCACGGCAGTCCTGCTCGTCCGAGTCGTCCACGCAGTCCGACGTCCCGTCGCAGTGCCAGTCGCCCGGGATGCAGCGCCCCGTCCCGCAGCGGTACTGGCCCAGCTCGCATCCTGCACGACCACAACAACACACCGCAATCAGAACGACCGGCGACAGGACAGCGTTCAGGTCTCACCCCCCGGCCACACACTTTGAGCTGTGCTAACTTTGAAATCCATTTTTAAAACCAACTTAAAAACAGAAGCCTAGACACACCGGGATCTAAAAAAGAAACGGGAGTCAATGTTTAAAGTGCGTGGATGGGGTCCACCTGTTATTGACACATCTACGTCAGCAGTGCCGACAACAACAACCACAGCATGAGTAGTGCAATCGACAAACAGCAGTGTTTTGATGACGTCTTGCCCCAAGAGGTTCTCGCGGTTGCTCTGACGCACACGGGTCGCCTTGATGAGGCGTGCTGCTCACAGCATCGACGCGCCGCGGAGACGCGCGTGCCAGCCGGCCCCCCCTCTGACAGTTACACAACCCACTCCCCTGCACTCACATCCCCCCCTCCATCCCAGGGCGGCTTTGATGTTCACACTGGAGCGGCACACGTTCAGATAAGGAACCCCCCCTTCTGGCTTTCCTGAACTTCTACGAGGAGGGGTGGTGGTGGTGGTGGTGGTGGTGGTGGTCGGGAAGGGGGTGGGGGTGGTGTTGGTGGTGGTGGTGGTGGTGGTGGTGGAGGTGAAGGTGGTGGTGGTGGTGGTGGTGGTGGTGGTCAAAGAGGTTATTTGGGTGGTGGTGGAGATGGAGGTGCTGGTGGTGAGAGAGGTGGTGTTGGTGGTGCTGGAGGGGATAGGGGCAGTTGGGGTGGTGGTGGTGGAGTTGGTTTGGATGTTGGTGTTGGTGGTTATGGTGGAGGTGATTGGGGCGGCGGCTGTGGTGGTGGTGGTGGTGGTGGTGGTGGTGGTGGTGGTGGTGGTGGAGGCTGGAGATCGACCGGGGGTGAGGTGGTGGGCGGGTGCGGAGAGGGAGGCATAGTTCAGTGACAGAGTGCTCCGTCAGACCTGTCCGACTTGGAATGTGCAAAATCTGACGGTCTCTCTCTGACAGACTGATTCATAGCACACGCTGGTCCTGGTCAGAAAAGTAATTGAAATAAATCGTGGTACTGGGTGGTACCGCAGCCCTTTCAACCCAAATACTTCACAGAGGGGAGATGCAAGGTGATGGTGGTTGGTGGTGCAGGCATGCTAGGGGTCGGTGGTCTATCTCTTCCTTGTCTTATCCATTAACCCCCCCCCCCACACTCACACACACACACACACACACAGACGTGCACACACACACTCACACACTTAAGCTTTCTCCACAGGGAAAATAAACAGCTTACTATCAAACACAGCAAACACATCAACTCAGTGGTCTCCTGATTTTAAGCAGGCGAATCCGCAAAGACAATACAGTGGTACCGTATTCACACTCCGTATTCTAACTTTATATTCAAATATATTTATTTATTTTTGAAGTTGGATAAAATAACCGGTATTTCAGCATTTCCATTTAAAAACTAAAAATTAAGACATTTTTATCCAATTTCACATTATAAATATAGTGTAGTAGAAATAAGGTATACAGTATTCAAATACAGTATTCAAACCCTTGTTTAACATAAGGTCATGGCTGATCGATGCATAAAAGACAACTCCTGATAACGAAATGACTAAAGACTAAAGAATAAAGAGAGCAAAGACCACAGACCTAGGAACAGATCCCTGGGGTAATCTTAGCTCTTGATGAATGACGTGTTAGTGAGAAGTGAGCGGGCCGAGTCAGAAGTGAATCATTTGCTCTATGTAATGTCATGTCCGAGATGGCTTACGACCACGTCAGGGTCAGTGCCTACGCCGCTGCGCTAAAAGCCTGGCAGCCAGGTTCACACTCGAGGCCGTGCATCAGCTGAATTAGCCAAAGCAGAACAGCACCTCTCTCCACACCGCCGCTGCCAAACTGGGCATCGGATTTAACTCGTTCGGCAGCTATCTGGGAGGCAAACCTTTTCTCCTGCTCGGCTTACTAATGATTAAATTGCTCCCTGTCAGCTCAAAGGGAGCCTTTGTTTTCAAGGCGATCCACCGAAGGGTTTTAGCCTCATCTGTAGCGTGGTCGTGAGGACCAACGGGGGACACACAGGGACCCACTCATGGGACACATGGGGGACACAGCGAAGGAAGGCTGGAGCAGTGTGGACACTTGGGGGGACACAGTGTTGGCCCTTGGGGGACACGGCTAAGGCATGGTTGAGCAGTGGGGACACTCTGGGGACACTCTGGGGACACATGGGGTCTACAGTGAAGGAACGGTGGAGCAGTGTGGACCCTTGGGGAAGACATTGGGTCTAACCCAGGGGACAGATGGGGGACACATGGGGTCTACAGGAAAGGGACGGGGTGTTCACAAGCAGCAATAAGGACGGTTCAGCAAGCGGAATTCTTCCTATTAAAAGTTATCTTTGTGTAATCTGAGCATCCAAACTTTTAATTAAAACAAGAATTAATTGATTAATTTAGATTTACATTGACATTTTATTTCAACAAATTTCATTCAGAACTGGCAAGAAGAAAGACTATACAGTGACAAACAAAATAGCCCACATTGCTAGGATGAAATTTAATAGATTCACAACGTAGCAAGAAGATTGTGAAAATTGCGATATTGTCTGCCCTCTTCTTTTTTAAACGTGCTTTAACTAGTCTAATGAACAGATTAAATTCATACGAACAAACGGTTATTAATTCAGAATTCACACAGGGTGACCACATGAAACTGAAGAACTCAGAAGCAAATACCACCCTTAACCAGAGACCACAGAGTCGTGCCAGCCGTGGTGACAGCCACACGGAGGGGGAACCTTCAACAGAACCACCTTGTGTTCCGTCGGCGCTTGAAACACTTTATCCATTCTGTGACTTTGTGTAAATGCCTGTCCCACCTCGGGACAAAGGCCAGATTTGACTCGCTCTCAATCCATACCAGAAAAGGTAGTTAGTATTAGTGGACTTAGGCCTTTAAAAACACAAGCCTGCCATTAAGATTAAGACGTCTTAGCACTGGTGCCTTTTGTCGCTGCTGTCTTTGTGTTGTTATTGTTGTTTTGCCGTTTTTTTCCCTTTGCCTGTTTTCTTGCCCGCGTCCTTTCTAATTAGCCAACTTAAACCCACAGCAGGACAGAAGCCCACGCTATCCGGGCGAGATAAGGACACCCTATTACCGACTAACAAAGAGGAGCACCCGAGGAATTTTCATTAGAAAGAAGCTTCTCACCGCTCAGCACCCCGCGGGGGAAACTACAATGCCACAAAGGAGCTGCCAGCTGGGTTGTTACCTCATAACTAGAAGTTTCCCCCCGGTCCCTTAGGAAATAAAAGCCAGATAGAACGTATGCAGTAAGAGGATACAGTAGGCTACTTCCAGTCTGAGGAGGGCATAAGCCTCCGCAAACATTGGTGTACTACGCCAAAAAAAAAGAGGAAAACTCTGCGGACGGACGGCCCCAGAACAGCTCTGTTCCTCGTCGCCCCACACACAGAAGGCCCTCGGGGGGCCCCTTGGGGGCCCTTGGGGAACGTGCTCTGGCTGTCATTAATTAACCGCCTTGTTTTGGTGCTGCCCGTCGCATTCGCTTTGACTGAGCGGTCCAGAGAGCGGCCGCTGGCAGCGGGGAGCGCCGAGGCTGTCTGCGCCGTCGGAGCGGAGTGCTGCTGGCCGTTTCATATGGAAATCGACGCGACGGAACGCAGTCAATTGCCAAACAACTGACTTTGGCTCTTACCGCAGCACACGGGAGGGAGACAAACAAAACCGAATGGGGGTTATTTTGGCAGAGGCACAAGCGAGTTAAAGGGGGAGGAACGGCGGGACGGTGAGTGGGGGGGTCTATGGAGACATGTATTCTTGTAAAGAGCACTCATCAGTAAAATTTTGATAAATGTTTTAACAACTATACAGGTCTGCTGAATGAATGGAGCTCGCCTACGGCAATTAAGGAGGCCATTCAGCAGCCTAATGTTTCCGTGGATACTAAAACAGTGCACACTGCACACAGTGGCAGCGCTCCATCCCCTGTGTCACTGAGACTGGAACCTAGACCCGGAGAGCCGCTGGGAAAAAAAAAGAGAAAAGGATCGGCGCAGAGTTGTTTTTTTTCTGCCAAGTGTGCTCACTTGTGCTCCCCTCCTTTCTAATGCAGGCTTTAGGGTCCTATAGCGGAAAGGCCTTTCCCTTAGCATGTGGGAGGTGGCGCAGTCCCATGTTGGCACCGTGTTCCTAATGGAGGACAACAAGATTTAACGAAAGAAAAGGACGATTTGTTTATTTCGTAATAATGCACAGTGTAAGTTGTCAACATGTTGTCAACATGCAGTTCATGTGTCATATATTAATAAAATGAATAACTTCTATGTCAGTGTTTTTCTGGGTTCAATTCAATGTTTCCGGCGTAAGACTGTGTTGACTAAGTATTTACTTTCAGGAGAGTTGCAGATTCTCCGCGTAATAATTATGGGGCAGAAGCACACAGAACAGCAGAAATATATCAAGAAGGGTCATGGGACGAACCAAGCATGTCTGGGGTCAGTGATCAGCATGGTCTTTTCTCTAGGTGGGCTCTTCCTATGATATTAGTCCAGTCAGGGCGCACGCTGCCATGTTTAGTTATTTTCTTGCCGATGCAGGCACGCCATGTGACATCCTCAGTGTTGAAGTTAAGAAAGCTCTGACCCAAATAGTGGACAAAAGGTGAGTGATTCCTCACACAATGTTCAATCTACAGCCTGAAGTCCAATCACATGGGGAAAATATGTCTTGAAAGTAAAAAAAAAATTCTTCCAATATTTGGTGAATAAACACAGACAATAACTAACTACTAAATTACATTTTTTGGGTTACTTGATTCGATTTTTCACTTGATTTTAAGTGTAACAACATATATTACAGTATGTTATTGTTCACGACTTAAAGTTTGCTGTTGATTGTAATTCTCTGAAAAAGATATATAAGATAAGCTAGGCCG
The DNA here is from genome assembly GCF_031168955.1 of Gadus macrocephalus. Taxonomy (NCBI): domain Eukaryota; kingdom Metazoa; phylum Chordata; class Actinopteri; order Gadiformes; family Gadidae; genus Gadus; species Gadus macrocephalus. The sequence continues at coordinate 14,782,547 of NC_082401.1, read as the reverse complement.
AAAGCATATTACCATGAGTTGGTTGTTCACGATTCCTCAAGTAGGCTTATATTTATAAGAGTAGGCCTACTGTGTGTGTTATTTATCCAGTACTTCTGAGTGTTGAGTTGTCGTAAAGCGTTTCACTCCACAACATTTAAAAGACACTTCTTCATCTTCTAGCTTACTTTGAACTCACCGGTCAACTTTAAAGAATGGCAGTTGGCCACACACAGCCATCGTGAGGAAAAACTGCTCATTGAGAAGGGGCAAGAACTTCTGTTAAACAGAAGACTGTGCTCGTTCAGAGGATGCACAGAAGCACCGGTCGCATTAACAGCAGAGGTGAAATTCTCTCCTCCAAGTCTTGGCATCAACATCTTATTAATCAATGACCAACCGGTGGTTAATCGGCTGATTAGGTGCTAAATAAGCAGACAGGGCCACACTCCCCAAAACCGTGTTCCCCGTGCTGCCAACACTGTTTATTAACTACACCCGCAGTATTCTGTCACGGCAGCACTTCTGAATAATGGGTTTGGATCAGGGCATCTGCACTTTGATTTTTGCCCGATAATTGGTCATTATAGTAACCTGTTAATAATAGTGCTGACAAGCGATTAAAATATTTAATCGCGATTAATCGCATCAATGCCATAGCTAACTCACAATTAATCGCGATTAATCGCACATTTTCTTCTATGCTAAATATCCCTTGATTTCTTTGTCCCATCATTTTTTCTCAATTTAATGCTCTTATCAACATGGAGAAGTGCATCGGCTTGCCATTTGCAAATGTTTTTTTATTGATAACAACATTGGCATATACTGATCAAAACAGGACGATACAAAAAAAAATTACAAAGTGCAAAGGTAAACTAGGACTCAGCCTATAGTGCAATTAAACGATGAACATACAAACATACTGCCTTGAACATAGCAGCCAGGACACTGCTGACACTAAAATAAATGCGTTAATCGCGCGATAAAAAAATGAACGGCGTTAACACCACACTGTGTGTGTAGGGTAGCCTATTAGGTTAAATAAAACACAAAGTACTAAAAAAAATTAACTTTTTCAGATGTTTTCTTTTTTAGTTTTGATTGTTTTGATAGATACTTGAGTCTGCTAAAATACACCGGTTAAAAAAGTTGCAAGTGGGTTGGTTCTGTCAACAGATATATAGCCTATTCTTTCCCGTCAGGTCAGAGCTGTTGCTTAGGTAGAAACCGGTGCTTTCCACGGCAGCTGCAGTGTAATTAGTTGCTTGATTCAGGGTAAGGAGCTTACATACTAAAGGGTTGAGCAAAAAGAAAGCAGATTACATTTGGAGACACAGGAACGAGGCAGGCTACAACTGTAGCAGACTTGACAAACGGCTGACAAAAATAACACCAGTTCCCATGTCTCTCCTATAAAGTGTAAATAAAATCTCTCTCGATGAATAATAATGTAGGGCTCATCACCGCGGGGGATTTGCACCCTGATAAGAGCATTCCTCTGAACGAGGTTTGTACCAGCAGCAGAGCTTTCAGTGCTCAGTTAGTCACATGCTCTCTTCTGTTACCTAGCAACAGTAAAGCTCAGGCAAAAGTTCTCCGAGAGAACTTCCAATCTGCCTCGCGCTAACCTTTTACACACACACAAACACACACATGCACGCAGGCGCACGCATACACACAAACACGCGCGCGCGCGCAGACACACACACACACACACACACACACACACACACACACACACACACACACACACACACACACACACACACACGCACACACACACACACACACTTCGCTAAGACACTTTGATCCCTCATCAATATTGTTTTTTGTTTACTAACTAATAAGTCTTCTGTGACTCAGATCTAATTGACGTGTCATTTAGATATAAGAAAATACATAATTACTATTAAACATAAATCGAATTGGAATTCCTTAATGAATCCCGCGGAAGGCTAAGAAACATCAAATTAATGAAAATTAATATGAAGTTTAGTTATATTGAAGGTCTCCCTGGGAATCAGCCGGTGTTTTTTCAATTTGGCTTTGAGCAACAAGTGATGAGCAGCAAGTGGAATGCGAGTCACTGGATGAAGCCAAACAGAAGTGTAAAATCCACCTGTTACTGCACCACCTAAACACACCATCAAACAACAATAAATTAATGAAATGAACTCACCTTGGGAATGGCACTTAGATACACAAAACAGCAGGCCGATAGAGAGTTGTATGAGTAGTGTTCTCCACATTGTGTCCCGGCTGTGCCTTCCAGCTCCGCCTGAAGCCGAGCAGATGGAAGAGCTCTAGGGACTGGGATGCGGGTGCCTTCCTCTCGCTTTCTTGTCCGGCTAGGAGTTGATGAAAAGGGGCGTGGACAAAGTCCAAGACGGCCTCCACATCCCCACCCACCCCCATCCTGGCCCTCGGGATAAATCCCGTACTTAGGCCCAGGAATCTGCATAATGCTATAGCCCCGGCTGCGCGTGACTCTGTTCCTCCCTGAGTTGTTGATAATTCGTGCTTTAATTCGGCTGACTCGTCATCACTGATTGTCTAGGTTCATATTTCGTAATAACAGGCCTAAACTATGCACTAAAGACATGGAAGACAATTAGAATTAGAATATTGAGTCAAAGAAATATTATTAAACTATTAATATAATGAATTTAAACTAAAAACTTCAAAAAGAAAAAGTCCACAACGTGTATGTATTGCAAGCTTTCCAAAGTAAAGTGCGTGTAAAAAGTCCTCCTCGTTATAATTAGCCTACTTGTTGTCGAAGTAGACACGATGGAGGACCGCGTGGTGAACTCGCCCGATGAGAAGCACGACAGCGCGACCGTGTGGAGCTCCGGCGTCCAGCACCCACCTCCATACGGACCGACGACACCTACAGGTCACACAGCGGACGTGACCGTACGGGGTCCGGTTGCCATGGGCAACGCTGCAATTCAGCAGCAACTGAAACTTTCTTGTATCCGAATGCGACCTTGAAGTCTGAGATCTTCTCGTGGTCTTCACTGCGGTACTTTGAGTATGGTCTCCCCGCACAGAAACCCGAAAGATCTCATACAGATGATCAGGAGCACAACCGAGGTAGGCTACTACTGTGTAGGCCTACAACAAACATTTTAGTTTTTTTTACTAGTTTGTTTACAATATTGCTGAGAAATTAAACACCGTTTTCTTTCAGTTTTTCTCAGAAAGTGGGAAAATGTGTCTGAATAAATAATGAATTGTGTTTGATTTTTCCTATCTTGCCTCATTAAATAGCAGCAATGTTAGATTGCATTGCATCGATACCCTGGAAAAAATATCTTACCTTACATTTTGTTTTACCATTGATTGCTTACACAGGACATGGATGATATGCACAAGTGTTTGGGGAGAACTTCGCCGGAGGACCAGACCGAGTTGGGGCCGCTGTGGGCCCGGGAGAAGGACCAGACCGAAGTGGTGACGCTGCGGTCCCTGGTAGATGGGCAGACCGATATGGGGCCGCTGCGGTCCCGGGTGAAGGACCAGACCAGGCTGGGGCCGCTGCAGGCCCGGGTGGAGGAGCAGTCCGGGCTGATTGGGGTGTTAAAGCAGAGGTCCGACCAGGCGCGTCTCCGCTGCCAGGCGCTGCAGAAGGTCAACGAGGAGCTGGAGGCTCGAGGGGCAGCCGCTCAGAAAGAGCTGGACTCGGAGAGGGCGAGGGTAAGGCTGTTGGAGAAGAGGTTTAACGACCTGGCCGTGAACCATCAAGGGATTGTTGTGTTCAAAGATGACTATAAAAGACACAACTTCCAGCTTTTAGAGGAAAACAAACTTTTAAGGTCAGAGAATGAGGCGCTCTTTTCACAGAAATTACTAGATCAAGAGACTCTAATAGGTAAACTGCGACAAGATATTCACCTGAATGAAGAGAAACACGAAGATATGGAAAAGTACTTGAGGTGATTACAGCCCTTCTTAAAACACGTTCTATAATACGTGGTTCCGTGTGTAGCATTTGCAGGACACTTAAACAACACCATTCTTTTCAACATTTCAAGGGACCAAGAAGCTGAATGGAAGGCAAAGATGTTAAAACAGAAATACCTTACACAATGGCAGGAAGCAGCACAGTTAAAAAGACTTCATGACACCCAGGACAGTCTTAAATCAGCAGAGGATATGTGTAAAGGTGGGTATGGACTTCAATATCCATTGGTCATTATTATATAATGTATTATTTTTTAAGTTGCATCCTGTTTGGTCAGATCTGAAGCACCAGCTACAAGAGGCAGCAGATGGACGTGCTTTGACGGAGACCGAAATGAAGCAGACGATAAACAGCCTCTGTGCAGAAAAAGACATCTTCATAAATCTGTCGGTCGAAAGAGGAAAAGTCTTACAGGTAGGATGAAATATATTCAACGTGCGGTCTCGTACCGAAAACTGTTTGCCGTGGCCCGTGTGCGGGAGCGCGCACCGCCTGCTGTAGCGTCCAGTTTATATTTTCATACAGCTGCTTTAATCTGGATCAAACCGTTATAACGGGAAAATACACATGACTTAATGTCCACGGTAAGAACAAAGATACCTCCCAGATTAATCACAATTATTTGGGAATTAAGTGTTTTAGCGCAGGTATGACGTTTAGGAGATATATACAGTATTGTTTCAAATGTAGGCGTTTCGTAAGTAATATCCTGTACTTGTGTTATTTAATGTTAGCCTGAATGAAGAAATTATCTATTTTTAAATTAAGGATTGCTTTTGCCTAAAAATAACCTGATTTAATTCATGCGGGTTATACTGATTATAGAACACCCAGTCCTTTTTACCTGTTGAAAAATCTTATAAGGGCAGAAAAGTGAAAAGTGCTGCAGCGCCTCACTTAATGAAGCTTCATATTGCAGGAAAAGCAAGAGAAAATTCAGCAGTTGGAGATTAAGTTGGAAGAAGTGGAAAAGGTGAAGACCAGAGCAGAGAACAGGTATTCGATTGACACTTGTGCCGCAGGATTGGTCTTTGATAACCAACAAATCTTAATGGAGTTTGTAGCAAAACCTTATCGAAATTCTAATTGAGAAACCAATTGTTTGTGTGCACCTCTGCTTCAGGTTCAAGCAGGAAGCAGAAGCGGTCAACATTAACGTGAAGGTTATGAATCTCCAACGTGCTTTCGATGAGGCAGTGAAGAAAAACGAGAAGGCCAGAGAGGTTGGTTACAACAGAACAACTTTACTGTTTTATCAAGGAAATATATTGTATAGCCTTGAAAGCATGTGTGTGATTATTCCATAGAACTTTGAAGCCTACAAAGACCACAGCGCCTACCTACTCACCCGGGAAAAAGAGCTAAATGCACAGCTTCGCAACACGTTTGGTTGAACAACGATGCTTCAGCAATGACGCGACTGATCAACAATAACGAAAATCGTTGTTCGTTGCAACTAAACATTTAAATATGGGAAAAATAAAAATTAAAAAAGACCAAAGATACAATATATCGTTTCTTTATTCCTTCGACAACTTTAACATTTTCTTGAGGACAAGATGCTGCAGACACATCATAGAGAACTGTACAAACAGGAGCGAGCGCTTTAGGAGCCGTGCTCCTTTTCCAATCTCGCTGCCTTCTCGATCACCTCCTCGATGGCGCCCACCATGTAGAACGCCTGCTCGGGGAGAGCGTCGTACTCGCCTGGGGAACAAAGGAACACATCTCCCAAAAATGACTTCCATCCATACAGGGCTGAACGATTGATCTAATTCAAACCAACATCACAATGTAATAGAACATGATTTACAAAATATTTTTTTTGGGAGATTGGTTGCCGTTACTGACTGGAGATCACACACACACACACACACACACACACACACACACACTAAACTAAAGCTCAGTGGTGATCTCAGTGCATCTCACCATCGAGAATGGCCTGGAAGCCTTTGATCGTCTCCTTCAGGGGCACCAGCTTGCCCGCGTGGCCGGTGAAGACCTCTGCGACCTGGAATGGCTGGGACAGGAAACGCTGGATCTTACGGGCGCGGGCTACCGTCAACTTGTCCTCCTCAGACAACTCATCCATTCCCAGGATGGCGATGATGTCCTGCAGAGACTTGTAATCCTGAATGGGAGAGACGGTCGGGGAGGTTACATAAGGCCCAGGTGGAACAGTATCCAACGCCAGGTCATTTAGCGGACGCCTTATCTAGAGCCACTTGCAGTTAACACAGATTCATGTCAGCAAGGGGTAAATAGCGGCAGGCTGCAGGGATCAAATCAGGTTTAACGACAAGGTAGAATATATGTAGGTACTAGGCAATATAGAATTAGGGACTAGGTAAACTAGATTTAGGGGCCAGGTAGAATAGGTAGACTCCATTTAGGGACTAGTTAGACTCCATTTAGGGACTATAGGTAGACTCCATTTAGGGACTAGGTAGACTCCATTTAGGGACTAGGTAGACTCCATTTAGGGACTAGGTAGACTCCATTTAGGGACTAGGTAGACTCCATTTAGGGACTAGGTGGTATAGATTTAGGGACTAGGTAGACTAGATTTAGGGACTAGGTAGAGTAGATGGTACAGATTTAGGGACTAGGTAGACTCCATTTAGGGACTAGGTAGACTAGGTGGTATAGATTTAGGGACTAGGTAGAATAGACTTGGGGACAAACCTGGAGGATCTTCTGCACTCCACGAGCGACGTCGTAATGCTCTGCTCCGACGATGTTGGGGTCCATGATACGGGAGGTGGAATCCAGGGGGTCCACGGCGGGGTAGATACCCAGCTCAGCGATGGCACGGGACAGCACGGTGGTGGCGTCCAAGTGAGCGAAGGTGGTGGCGGGGGCGGGATCTGTCAAGTCGTCAGCGGGGACATAGATGGCCTGGAGGACATCACAGGATACGTTAGTTAAAGATTCAAGACGGTTTGTTGCCCTATGCACAACCATTACAGCAGCAGACACTGGCAAAGAAATTCTTTAAGTCTCAGGCTCCTACAACTATGCAATATAAAATAAATAGTGTAAGAGAAACACAAACTGGATATGGAGTTATTAGAATAATATTAAAATTGAATAGCTGTAAACGAAATTGAATACTGGGCATGAATTAATTAGAATAAAAATATAATAATAATATGTACCGATGTAGAAGAGTTGAGGGGTTATGTAAAATAGATATCTGGTCATCTCTTATTTTCTACAATGTACATGTTCATCACTTTGGTACAAACCTATGGTTTTTGAGTAAATAAATAAACGAACTTGAACTTCAAGCAACACCATGTACCGTATTTTCCGCACTATAAAGGCGCACCGGAGTATAAGCCGCAGAAGCTAAATTGAATGATGTTTACATATATGCCACACTGGAGCCCGCCGCTTAAAAATCCATAGATTTAGGAGGCCCCCTAGTGGCCGTTAGCTATCAAATTCAAAGATTAGCCGCACCGAGCCGCAGAATCGCAAAATGGGAAAAAAGGCGCGGCTTATAGTCCGAAAATTACGGTACTTTTCCGATTACGGCTCGATAAGCTAGCCCTTAGCTATAACTCATTCTGAATAGTTTACCCTTTTGAATGATGTCAAGAATTAACCAACAGAATCGAAGCTGCTAAGCAAGCCGAGAAAACCTGAATGTTTTTTTAAATGATCTCATAATTGCCAATAAGCACTGCCATTTGCAGTTTCTACATGATTCAAATCCCAGTAGAAAAGTGATGGTTCAATCCGTGTAGGAATGACTACAGCTGCTCCGAGGTGTCCGTCATGCCGGGACGTTTACCTGGACAGAGGTGATGGAGCCCTTCTTGGTGGTGGTGATTCTCTCCTGCATGGTTCCCATGTCTGTGGCCAGGGTTGGCTGGTAGCCCACAGCGGAGGGGATACGACCCAGAAGGGCGGACACCTGAAGTACAGAGAGACATCGGAGCTCAGTGTCACAGTTGGCGAAACCTTAAGTCTTCCACGTCAAATGAACCGATCGAGTAGGTAGGATGCTCGGTGCGAGTTGACGCTGACCTCTGACCCCGCCTGGGTGAACCTGAAGATGTTGTCGATGAAGAGGAGCACGTCCTGACCCTCTTGGTCACGGAAGTACTCTGCAACGGACAGACCGGTGAGGGCCACGCGGGCGCGGGCGCCTGGGGGCTCGTTCATCTGACCGTACACCAGCGCCACCTGGAAACACCGGAACGCGCCTTGTGAGTTACCGTCTGGCGTTCACATTAACGAGAGCCCACAAGGCCTACCCGAGGGGAATGATGAAGGGCTAGGGCTGCTCGATTATGGAACATGTCATAATCATGATTATTTTGGTAAACATTGAAATCCGATCATCATCGGGATTATACATGATGCATTTATTCAGCATTTCTCAACAACCCTTTGTAGCTGAGAACTTCGAAATGTCCCCCATTCTGTGTAAAACAATACACAGAATGTTCAAATAGAAAAAAATTATGCATCCAGCTGTACTGCCACTTCTATAAAATAAAAAAAGTTTCTAATCGATTAATTAAGTTTGGAGCTCGTTTGACCAAGAAAATCAAAATGGCGATTAAAATGTGATTAATTGCACAGTCCTACGAAGGGTCTCACCTTGGAGGTGTCGTCCTTGAGGTTGATGACTCCAGACTCAATCATCTCGTGGTACAAGTCGTTACCCTCACGGGTACGCTCTCCCACGCCGGCGAACACCGAGTAACCACCGTGGGCCTTGGCCACGTTGTTGATCAGCTCCATGATCAACACGGTCTTACCCACTCCGGCACCGCCAAACAGACCTGAGGAGACAAACGAACACGGATGAGACGTGGACATTAGGGATTAAACAACCAATTGGTATGGAATAAACCAAGTGACAACAAGGAGAGGGGGGGGGGGGGGGGGGGCAACCTCAACTGGCCAGCAACCTCAACTTTGCCGCATGACCATCCCCAAAGAAAAAAAATTGTGTTGTCAAGGAGCCATCAGGCGGATGGTTGCATTGGACTGTAGTTGTTCAAATTGGATCTGTAGCGGATTGACTCAGAACCGTTAGAAAAGGCAAAAGGTGTCCGGTTGCACATCCATGTGACGTTATCAACCAATCAGGATCGAGTATGCCTCAAGGCCCCAGTATCACATCAACTGACCGATCTTGCCCCCCTTGGCGTAGGGAGCCAGCAGATCCACGACCTTGATGCCGGTGACCAGGATCTCCTGCTCCACGCTCATGTCTGTGAACTCTGGGGCCTCAGCGTGGATAGGGGCGGTCCTGCAGGGCAAAGACACTCGTTAGTACCACGCTAATTAAAACAGAGTGCAGTACTATCCATTATACACCGGGCTGGGTGAGAATCCTCTAGTATTGTATGATCAGATTATTTACAACTTTATTAATAATCCCTCGTAGGAGAAATGTGTTTGTTGCAACAGCCCATCAGCAGTGTAGAAACACAGGATAAAAATACAAGTACTAATGCAAACAAAAATAGACGCCAAGGTAAATGCTAAACTAAATGCTAAAGCAAGGACAAGACAAGACAAACAACAAACAGAATGTATAAACGATATGAATTATAAATGATTAGTGTTAGGTTAAAATTAAAAAGTGGCTAAGTTCCATGTGGTACTGCCTAGCACTTAAAGACAGTACTTGGCATAGTGTAGAACCGTATCCTAGCTGTCTTTGTTATACAGTGACATGTGTAAACCCAGTTATTGTTAGTGCTTGGCACTATGACATCCTTACTGTACCGACAGCGATATATTGATTCTCTTTCTTCTGACAAATGTACTTAATGCAAGTCACTTTGGCTAAACGAGCTCAGTGTAAATGTACTCACTGCTTGGTGCTGATCGGACCCCTCTCATCGATGGGCTCTCCGATGACATTCATGATCCGGCCAAGGGTCTCGGGGCCCACGGGGATCCTGATGGGAGCACCGGTGTCCAGGACCCGCTGCCCACGGACCAGACCCTCGGTACCGTCCATGGCGATGGTGCGGACGGTGTTCTCCCCTTTGAAAACGAGAACCCCATGTCATTCACTGGAACCGTTTTTAAAGCCTAGGAGTTAACCGTTAACCGTTTAGGGGTAACCTTGAACTGACTAAATCCAAAACAAACAACGCACCAAGATGCTGAGCCACCTCCAGGACCAGCCTGCTCTCTCGGCCGGCCACCTCCAGGGCGTTCAGGATGGGGGGCAGGCCTTCGTCGAACTGGACGTCCACCACAGCGCCGATGACGGCAACGATGCGGCCGTTGGCGATGATGGCCTCGGCAGCAGGGGCAACATAGCTCCTCTCTGTGAAGGACAAGCGCCGGAGGATGAGATTATTCTGCTAAAAAATAAAGGGAAGTCGCGGCGTCGGGTCTCAGGGTTGAATCGGATTATAAATCATTAACATAAAATCATATCCAAATCGGGGACCCGAATCTGGATACATAAAACGTATTGGTCAAATAACGTCATTCCGTTTTAAAATATAGTGTTATATATAAAGAGACGGGTGTCACTGAAGGCTCAAACAGAGCAGACCTTGACGCGTGGTTGAACCATTTGCGTGCAGACTATTGACAAGTCGCTCTTAGCTGCGTAGCTAACAGCTAAAGTTACTGAGGTCACCGAGTAGGACGTCAGAAATAAATCGTCAACGCAGGAACCAGTTAATGCAAAACGAAGGAATAGCAATGGAGTTTCATCCACATTTAAACACGGATTCCTTATACAAAATACGCCCGTAGTCGCAGATGAATGAGACGGTGAAGGTTGTCGAGGCCTGCGGCCCGGCGTGCAACCGCCGCAGCTGCCAATGTCAAGTCCCCGGAATCGGTCTTCGTTAACTCTGACAACCCCCAAACATAAATTTCGATTACTTACGTGAATAAAGGGTAGCATTTCTGCCCGTGAGGTGTTTGAGGGTGTTGACCTGGGGGTTGAAAGCCCGAAGGGCCCCTGTGCAGCAGCGTCCCACAGCACCCAACATGTTTAAGATGGCTGAAGGTCTTGAATGGAACGACTGTCTGCTGTGTTGTACTGTGCAGTGCTGGGACGGCGCATGCGCAGCTTATTGTGCTCTCATTCCCTTTGCCGCTAGAGGGCGGAAGATGCCCATATACATTTATGCCACCAAAATACCCATTCTTTTGACCTTGTCATGGCCAACCTCAGCAACGGGGAAAAGGAAACAAGGCCATTATAAGGAGGCAAGCTCAGTAAATCACTGTAGGTTATCGGTTGTTTAAGTCTAGATATTATCCATATATGCAAGTATTTATATTTGCATATGTTTTATTATTTGCCACATGAACTAACATATTTACTTTTATTATTTGCCATGGAACATTCAACAAGGCCAATATTTCAAAAGTATAGGATTTGTTTGAGATGCAGTTTTGTTCACATTTGTTGAAATTCTGTATTCATCCTGACAGCTATCAATAAATCAAATGCTCTGACAAAAATGTTAGAAATCTGCTTTCTTTGGCTGCCGCAGGCCTGGAATAAGCCGTCCAATCATTTCATTCGGCCTGAATGAAATTATGGGATGGCCTGCCTGCATGTCGACCTATCTTCCTGGCCACCTGCGCACACTCGTGCCCGTTCATTCATTGCATGAACAGAGTCTTCCACAGGTCAGGCCGACCTATCTTGAAGCTAGCTAGCTGGTCCTGTGTTTTGGGGGAGTGGCTTCAGAGGGAGGCTTCATAAAGTAGCTCACTCTGTCTGGTTCCTCCAAGTTGCCTACCCTACCTTTAATGTGATCCGGAGACAGCATTAAAGGTCATCATTGTGTGGTCTTGCTCAGCCATCACTCATTGCAACATTCCTTTGTGTCAGAGAGTCTCTCCTCTAAGTGGCTGTTAGCCCAGAGGTTCCCCCCCCCCCCCCCCCCCCCCGAACCCAAACCGGTCTCCTCAGGACCGGCCACGGCCTGCACCAGCACCGCCAGCAGGGTCAGAGGTCAGAGGTCAACACCTTGTGGACCTTTGACTGCATCACTTATTTTTTTGCAGAACACCTACTTATTGACTTACTTTCCTTTTAATTGGTTTGTAGAGCAACAGCCTTTGACCAAATTCCTGTTCATGAGAAACAGGTTGACTATTTATGCATTAATAAAAATGCACGCATTGGTTGGACACAATACAACTCTCCGGTCAAATGTCTTGACAAGAATTGTTGGGCGTGCTTGTCAGTGGCTCGCAACTTATTGATGCCTCTTGCAATGTCTTGGAAACGAAAGCTGTGAAACGCAGCTGTGAAGAACGGCTACTTCATCACAGTATACAAAGCTTTAAAACAATTAGCCAACGGACTAGATTTGCCGTCACCTCCGGTACCCCAATGAGCTGCTGAAGAGTAACGTCATATGTTCGTTGTTTTTATATTCCTGTCCGAAAGGGGGTATTGTTGGAAGAGATATCTTTCATTTGTGGACAATCTATCAAGGAATATTTACCAGGGTTTTCCCATTAAATGGATATTCTAATTAATTAATGTATCAAATAATCACCCCACCCTAATGTAATATCAAAATGCTTCTGTTAATCGCTGAAGGAACTCTCTAGTGTTCTTTGATTTATCTCCATTAACCCTCTAAGACTCACGTATCTTAACTCTCTAAGCCTTTCGGAGTCTCTTAATTTTTCCTGTTACCTGAGAATTCCTTCCACCACCGTATCATCTTGCTGGTAATTTATGTCCTAAGGCCAGAGGAGACTCAAAGTCTCTGAATGAACACAACCCCTGCAAGAGGTCAAGCAGTCTAAATAATTAAAATCCTTAAAAAGGGTTCCCTTAAAGGCACCCAGTGCAACTTTATGTAAACATTCAATGAAAAATAAACATTCAATTTCTAGTCTTTTTTACACGTAGTAAGTTTCAATAACTCCATACCATTACATAACGACATTCAAGGAGCAAAGATGAGACGTCGTTGTGTGGTGAGAACTGATAGAAAATCGTAAACAACAACAATCGCCGGTGGGGAGAAGCCATTTTTCCATTGACTGGAAGCCTGCTTTATTTATTGTAGGTTACAAAAAATAAAGAAAATGGCGGCATTGTTGTTGTTATCGATTTTGTATCAGTTCTCACCACACAACGACGTCTCATCTTTGCTGCTTAAATGTCGGTATGTAATGGTATGGAGTTATTGAAACTTACTACGTGTAAAAAAGACTAGAAATTGAATGTTTATTTTTAAGCCTCGAAAGTTGCACTGGGTGCCTTTAAAAAAGAAAATCCCTGCAAAAAAGAGGACACGAAGGATTCTAGGTTTCTATTTTATGACACTTAAGTAATTTATAGGTCACACCCTTTCTTTGATCTATTGTTTTAAAGTGCTTTTATAATTGTGTTGTGTATGTGACTCATAGTCACCGTTGATAGTAGTAGTATTAACAGTGGTAGTTCTGGTAGAACCAACACATTAGCTTTATATCCCTCACAGAATTTACTTCTGATTAGACAGGTTACCTGTCAAAGCGCAGGTCATCAAAGAAAGGTGAAATAACCATAATTCATCACGCACTAAGCACTATGCACTATGCACCTCTAACTCCTTTAGTCTAACATCTGACCACTTCTCTTCCACAGAACACAACACTATTGCGTTTACATTCATCGGGCTGGTCTGAGTCGATCGGTGTCAATATTCACCGTGATCTGTAGTGTATTTCCTCTGCGTTCATCTCAGTCCGCAAATTTCACGGGGCACAAATCAACCCACATCTCAGTGGAGTTGTAAATCAACACCAGCCCCCTTCTCTTGCCCGGGGCTGGAGCCTGGGCCCGGGCCCGGCCCCCCCTCAGCTCCCTCGTCACGTATAAAGCAGCAGGAGGGCCCGGCTCTGGGGACACTCTCTCTCCACTCCCTGGACCGGCTGCTTCTGCTGCTGCTGCTGCTGCTGCTGCTGCTGCTGCTGCTGCTGCAGAGGAACCAATGAGCTGACTTCAGCCCACCAGTCCCCCACCACTGCTGCTCCTCACATGGGACCTGCTCAGATGTCAGCGTTCTGATCTCGGATCAGGGTAGGGTTGAGAGGTTTACTGAGTTCTCAACGGATTTTCAAACGGTGAGTGCAAAAATGTAATGTTCTTTTCAGTGCATGTCTTTCATCTTCATCATGTGGATTTTTTAAAACGTTACATTTTAGCAAACTGTTTTACTGAAGTGGTTTGCCAGGATGATTGTGTTACTCTGGTGGCATGGGGAGTCTGATCTATTCTCTTGATTCTTTTGTGTTTTGTTGATTCTCCTGCAGTTGGAGTCGTGATGTTCCATCCCGGGATATGGGCTGTGCTCCTCATGGCACTGACAAGTGCTTTGGCCCAAGAATATTTTGAAGACAGAGAAGTGAAGCGGAAATCCAAAGATGTCTTGCACTCAAAGAGTCTTCATGATGGAGAAGGTAGGAAGATATCAGAAGGAATCAGACTTTAGTTACTTTTTAGTTACACAGTCAATGTAAACAACAGCTTCCTCATCACTTTAAGGGAGAGGATCAGCTGCATGCTTTTGTAGAAGATCAGCTGACTTCTTTATAATTCCCCCAAAAGGATGTCTGTTGGCTTTGGCTGAGCTTAGATGTTAATGACCTACTGAATCAAAACAGGATATCAGTCTCTGTTGGGCAACACGACCTATTCAAGTCATGTGTCCTTTAAAATAAATTCAGAATTGGTTTGAGTTTGAAACCGCACAACTGCTGAGACAAAACCAAACAATGTCCTCACAATGATGTCTCCTTGCATCAAACAACACACAAACACAAACACACTAACACTCACATACCCACACACACACACTCACTCACTCACTCACTCACTCACTCATTCTCACACACACACACACACACACACACACACACACACACACACACACACACACACACACACACACACACACACACACACACACACACACACACACACACACACACACCCCCAACACACATTTTCTCACTCACTCACTCACTCACCCTCACCCACCCATCTACACACCCCTACACACACCCACCAACCAACCCCCCACACCCCCACGCCCACCCACCCACAGCGTCGGTGGACGAGGACTGCGGCCTGGAGCTGTCCTTCCTGCTGGACAGCTCGGAGAGCGCCAAGGAGAACCACGAGCAGGAGAAGAGCTTCGCCATGGACGTGGTGGACCGCCTGCAGGGCCTTCGCCTGCAGACCGGCCGTGCGCTCAGCACGCGGGTGGCGCTGCTGCAGTACAGCAGCCACGTCATCACCGAGCAGACCTTCAAGCAGTGGCGCGGCGCCGAGGACTTCCGGGCCCGCATCACCCCCATCGTCTACATCGGCCACGGCACCTACACCACCTACGCCATCACCAACATGACCCAGATCTACCTGGACGAGAGCAGCACCAAGGGCAGCGTCAAGGTGGCCATGCTGCTCACCGACGGCCTCTCCCACCCCCGCAACCCCGACATCTTCTCGGCCGTGGCCGACGCCAAGAACCAGGGCGTGCGCTTCTTCACGCTGGGCATCACGCGCACGGCCAACGAGCCCGCCAACGTGGCCCAGCTCCGGCTGCTGGCCAGCGCCCCGGTGTCTCGGTACCTCCACAACCTCCAGGACGCCGACGTCATGGACAAAGTGCTCCGAGTGATCGTAAGTACGGCTCCACCGGGGGGGGGGAGGCATGCGGCTTCAGGAGGTAGAGCGGGGTCGGCTGGTAACCGGAAGGTTGCTGGTTCGATCTCCCGGCTCCTCCTAGCGGAGTGTCGAGGTGTCCCTGAGCGAGGCGCCTCGCCCTGGCTGCTCCAGACCAGCTGGCTGTCAACCTTGCATGGTTGATCTCCGCCATCCGCCGCGCAATCATTGTGTATAAAAGGGGCGATGTGTGCGTTTGGGTTCAGTCTGCACGTGTTCTGAGTTTACCTGTGAATGGGCGTGGTCACATTTTTGGGGCAGCGACGGAACGGAGGCCGTGTCGTGTCGATACAAGCGCGAGAACGTCCACGACAGCCGGAGATTAGGAGTGTGTGTGTGCGTCTGAGCTCCTCTGTTGTGTAGAGATGGGGGTGAGACGTCTGCCTCTCTTGAGTAGTAAGGGCAGATATAGGCCCGCTCAGGGATTTGGTCAACATACGTTCAGATGAATGCCGTCGTGTTTTGGGGGGATTACCAGGAGGCCTCCTGTCACATTCCTCCCAGTTGAAAGGTTCAGCTCCCGATCCGTGATCCACGACTGGTTTAGATAGAGCGTACGTTGACGTTGTTTCTGTACTAGTCAACCAAAGCATTTCCACATAAGCGCTTATCAAGACAATGTTGGTTACGATTTCATGTGTTCACAGCTGAGACCAAAAGTCTCTTAAATTACACGTTCAGCGCTCAGTTTCTCTAAAATAAGTATTTTATTAATATCGTCACAATAATCAACAATGAAATAAAATCGTTAACAATAAAACCGTTATCGTTGCAACAAAAAAAAGCGTTGTTGTTAATCTAATCCAATGTGTTTGTGGTCTTCCACAGACGGACTTGGCCAATGAGGGGGTGAGTAGTGCTACACTCACACAGATAGTGATACACAGTATGTGCGCTGGTGTGTAACCATGTGAGCTCACCCTGTGTGTTCTGCGCAGTGCCCTCTAGCGCAGACCTGCGCCTGTGACAAAGGAGAGAGAGGACCGGCAGGCCCGGCGGTAGGTCTCCACACACACACACACACACACACACACACACACACACACACACACACACACACACACACACACACACACACACACACACAAACACAAACATACATGAACACACACACACACACACACACCTGATGCACCAATGCACGCACGCACACCCACAAAAACACACACACACACACACACACACACATACAAATACATACATACGCACCTGACGCACCCACGCACGCACGCACGCGGGCACACATGCGGGCACGCAGGCACGCACACAAGAACACACACAAACACACACACACACACACATAGATACATGTACACACACACACATACACACGCGTACCTACACACACACACACATACACATAGATACATGAATACACACACAGGTGTAAATGCGCACACAGAAACACACACACACACACACACACACACACACACACACACACACACACACACACACACACACACACACACACACACACACACACACACACACACACACACACACACACACAGACAAACACACACACACTCTCAGCACTCCAGAGGGCCTGTCAAAGTGTGTTTATTCCTGACATTCTGTGAAGTGGGAAGACCCCAGGAATGGTAACCGTCTGTCTGAACAATCAGGGGTAATTGTGAGCCCTTCCCGATAGCTTGCAGGCGTGTGTCTGGCAGATGCAAAGCGACTTCAAAGTGGGTCCACCTAACCCACACATTCTGTTAGTAATCCTCGGGCGCCGGCAGGAAGAGACGCATAGATCCCCAGGAAGACATATTTGTTCCGACTCCGTTACTGCGTTGCCTTATCACACATGACATGGAAACCACGGAAACCAGAGGGATGAGATTTGGATCTTGTGGCTCCTCAATCCTCATAAAACCTGAACTTTGACCGCACGGACACACAATGCTGGGGTCAGGCACACAGGGGATGGAGAGCCGAGGAGCGGGCAAGAGTTGAACCTTGAGGTGGTCTTGGGATGCTTCTGATTGCATAAAGCCGTCCATCCAAGCTGCTCCAAGCTGAGTTATCATCCTTCATCCTTCATCCCTGACTCTTCATATGATTAAGACACACAAACTAATTCAGAAGTCTCGGTGTCATCCCATGAAACCGATACAGACCCATCGGACGAGCAGGTAGTCAGCATCTTATTGGTGAGGTCAGTGAGTGTCTTCATCCTCTGGTGGCAGATGGCTACGTGGCTGTTAACCAGGTGCTTCAGCCTCAGAGGGATTCCACACATTCTTACCTGCAGACGGAGTGGTCCCATTAGTTTAATGATCACAGACCAGTGGTTACTGGTGGACCAACACACGCTGTCCAGGTGCTGCAGAGAACTATGACCCCCTGACCCAGGGGACAAGATCCTTCATGCCCAACTGATCCACCTTCTCCTCCTCCCCCTCCTCCTTCTCCTCCAGATCCTTCTCCTCATCTTCCTCCCCCTCCTCCCCCTCCTTCTTCTCCCCCTCCTACTGCTCCTTCTCCTTTTTATTCCCCTCCTCCTCCTCCTCCTCCAACTCCTTCTCCTCATCCTCCTCCGCCCCCTCCTCCTCCTTCTCCTCCTCCCTTCTCCTCCTCCTCTCTCCCGTCTTTGCCTTCTCTTTCTCCCCACCTCCCCTAACTTCTCCTCATACTCCTCCTTCCTCTCCTCCTCCCCCTACTCCTCCTCAATCCCTGATGAAAACATTGCTCACACACACATACACCAGCACACACACACACACACACACACACACACACACACACACACACACACACACACACACACACACACACACACACACACACACACACACACACACACACACACACACACACACACACACACATACCTGAATGCATAAACACATGCACAAGCACACACAAGCACACACACACACACACACAAGAATATAAAGCCATATAGAGACATAGAGAGAGACACATACGCAAACACACACACAACCCCACATTCACTCACACACACACACACACGCACGCACACACACACACACACACACACACACACACACACACACAAACACACACACACACACACATAAACACACACAAACACACACACAAAATCAATACTAGCACACACATGTCAGAGCAAATGCACACTCACATCCCCCCACATCCTCTGTTCTACTGAAGTGCTCTCGTAGCCAAACATACCACTGCCTTGTCAAATCGAGATACCGTCATGTTCTCTGTGTTCGCCAAGAGGTTGTGGAAGGAGATTGTGACATCGGGGCAACAGGTCGGTGAACTCCTGACACTGATCCTGCCTTCATTCCACAGGGCAAGAAGGGTCGTCCAGGCGAGGACGGCGCGCCCGGGCTCAAAGGCTACAAGGTTCCTGCTTTTCATTCCCTAGTCGCACTTCTCTCAGCACTGAGGCCTCGTATTGTATTCCTCTGTTCCTGGACGCCGTGATGGGCTGTCTGCCGGACCCCAGAGACGATGACAGAAACAACGAGTGTCTGACGTTGACGCGTGAACTGAATTAGTGTTGTGCTTTTAACCCAGGGCGAAGCAGGACTGAGCGGTCTACCTGGACGAGAGGGCCCGGAGGTACGCGTTCCACCATTCATTCATTCATTCATTCATTTCATTCATCCCACGCAAGCCCATTGCTAACTGACCCTAACATCTCGCTCATGATGTCTCCTTACAGGGGAAACCAGGCTACAAAGGAGAGAAGGTTGGTCGTGATACCTCCTCATGCCACTGAGACACTGAGATATTGTTATCAGATACATATTTACATTGTTATGAATTCCTCTCCAGGGCGAGGGCGGTGAGTGTGGTACTCCTGGAAGCAAAGGAGATAAGGTAGGCCTTCTACTGGAGCAGATGTTGCTATATGCCCTCCCCTCATGGCTGTGGTGAAATAACCATGACATTGTGTTTTGTTACTGTCCTGTGTGTGTGTGTGTGTGTGTGTGTGTGTGTGTGTGTCTGTGTGTGTGTTTCTGTGTGTGTGTGTGTGTGTGTGTGTGTGTCTGTGTGTGTATGTGTGTGTGTGTGTGTGTGTGTGTGTGTCTGTGTGTGTGTGTGTTTCTGTGTGTGCGTGTGTGTGTGTGTGTGTGTCTGTGTGTGTGTGTGCGTGTCTGTGTGCGCGTGTCTGTCTGTGTCTGCGTGTGTGTGTGTGTGTCTCTGTGTGTGTGTGTGTGTGTGTGTGTGTGTGTGTGTGTGTGTGTGTGTGTGTGTGTGTGTGTGTGTGACCAGGGCTCTGAGGGTCCAGTTGGAATCAGGGGAACCAGAGGTCTGCAGGTGAGCATCAGAGATGTTGTTGTTGTTAATCAGTGTTAAATTTGTGGCTGTAGTGAAGTGAAGTGAAGTGTACATTCATTGCACACCCCATTACACTAAAAAGCCACACATGCACACACACACACACACACACACACACACACACACACATACACACATACTCCTGCACACACACACACCTCTGCACTTACAAACACACACACACACACACACACACACACACACACACACACACACACACACACACAACAACATGCATTGTGTGTGTCCCAGGACCACCAGCAGCGTGTGTGTATTTCACGGTGTCCTCTTCCTCCCCAGGGGTTCCCGGGTCCCCATGGCGACGTAGGGCCGGAGGGGCTGCAGGGGAAGCAGGTCAGGATGGCCGCCTTGCGTGCCCCCCCCCCCCCCCCCCCCCCCCACACACACCTTTACACATCTCCCTTTATGGGTCTAAACACCGGGTAGTGAGGGTTTATCACCCGGGCCTCCGCGTGTGGGGAGAGGGGCCAGCTCTATGGTAATAGGCACCTGTGACGGGGCCTTCCCCATCATTAGCACTGCAAGGGAAGAGAATAGGAATTAGGAGCAGATGCAGCTTTCCCTCACGCCTCGCATCCTGCTGCTAAACACAGAGCCGGGGGGCCTGCAGCCTCGTGTAGCCCTCCCTACCAGGGGGCTGGCTAATAACACGGGGTGAACGGCAAAAGGTGTGTGTCGAAGAGAGGGAGGGAGAGACTGGGGGGGAGAGAGAGAGAGAGAGAGAGAGAGAGAGAGAGAGAGAGAGGAGGGGGAGAGAGTAGGGGGCGGAGAGAGAGATGGGGGAGAGTGAGAGAGGAGGGGGAGAGAGAGAGAGAGAGAGAGAGAGAGAGGGTGGGAGAGGGAGAGAGAGAGGAGGGGGAGAGAGTAGGGGGGGAGAGAGAGATTGGGGAGAGTGAGAGAGAAACAGTGAGGGAGAGAGGGGGAGAGAGAGAGAGGGGGAGAGAGAGGTGAGGGTGAGGGAGTGGGGGGAGAGAGGGAGAGAGGAAGAGAGAGGGAGTGTGTGTGTGTGTGTGTGTGCACGCGCGCATGTGTGTGCGTGTGTACGCATGTGCCAAAGCTCCGTCTGTTGTTATGTACACAAAGACGTACTGATGGAAAATCAAGGAGGAATAACGGAAGCTGTTGTTGGCTGGTATCCAAACGCTGAGATGAACACTCCAAACGTCGTTCAGTTTAGCTTTTTGTTCTTTTGGGGGGAGGGGGGCACTGTGTGTGCACTGTGCACACTGTTTTTAAGTGCACGGAAATTCATTGAGAAGTCAATGAAAATTTACTTACGAGTGTACATTCAAACAAAGTAAGACCTTTTCAGTTCTTTGTTGACCAAGAGGTTGATCGTCTTTATTTGGACATAAAATTTGTAGCCTCGAGCAGAATCCATTTCATTGTGTGTAGGATTAATCCTGTGTGCTCAAACGCCAGGACATTTCTAGAACCCAGGAGACAACCCAAGCCTGGACTTGTAGGGAGGGGTTCAAATTCTCTCCATCCTTACTGATTTCAAATACTTTTTGTTGTGATGTTTGTTTCGCTTTAGTCTTAACATACAAAGAATGTGCTTCAATCTGAGCACATTCAAGTATAATCTATTTACAGGCGCAGTGCGGATTCACTGATTGTAAAGTAGAATCAGTAAAGTATTCTTCAATTTTTTAAAATTGAATCATTCATAAGTATTCAAGAGTAATAATATTTTACAAAAAAGCTATAGAATTCTTAATATTAAGCTAATTTCCACATGAAATGACTCAAACCACAAAACAGTTCACTATTTCGCATTTACATTCGTTCTTTAAATGCGTCCTTAAGTCCGTTCTCTGAGTGCGTTTGTCTGTTCGATGGCAGGGTGAGCGTGGACCCAGTGGACCGCCGGGGGTTCAGGGTGAGACAGGCGTCGGACTGGCAGGACCTAAGGTACTTTGTGTTTCTTTCTAAATCCTGTCCATTTCAAACTCTGATCTCGTTGCATCCGGACCGTCTGTGTTCACATGCATCACGACTGTGAATCCTGTTCTGGACTGATCTGGTTTGGGTTCTGTCCGTCTCCAGGGTGACATCGGGTACCAGGGCCGGGCCGGCCCATCCGGCCCCCCAGGGATGGGGGAACCGGGAGTGTCTGTGAGTTCAGAACACAACACACGACCAAGAACCCGTTCATTCAAAATAACAAAACAATATGTTTGTCATCATTCAAACATCTTCCGATGTTTGAATGACAAACATATTGTTTTGTTATTTTGAATCACTGTACTATGGTCTTATTTTATTTTATTTTCATGTTATTCACATGTAATTTACTTGTGAATAAACATGTTAATACCATGTTATACTATGGTATTAACATGTTAAAACATTGTTCGATGTAATGATGAACCCCACGTGATCCAATGGGAGACTAGCGGTTGGTTGACAAATTGTGTGTCCCCTTACATCTGAGACGTAAGCGGACTTTCTTGTCTCTCTGGTATGTTTTGGTGACACGGCCGTCTGTCTTTCCTATCAGGGGCCTCAGGGCCCACAGGGGGCACAAGGAGAGAGAGGGCCCCATGGCGAAGGACTACCTGGACCAAAGGTATGATCGCGTGTGTTAGGAGAAACGAAAAATTACCAAAAACGATTGTCTGAACAATAGACACAAGAGCAGTTTCAGGTCAACTGGAACACCTCTGCAGGGATTTGACACCTAAACTATTGACTTTCACTATATAATATATACTAAATACTATATACTATATACTAAACACACTATATACTTTACACTATATACAATGTTTATACAGGCCTGCAGCTCAGGTGGGAGACAGATGGTATTCCTGCAATGCGACTGAAACTCAAACATGCACATTTTGCCAATATTAGTTCTATGCGGTTGCTGGGCAACAGCGTTCACAGAGACGCAGCCCTGTCAGAAAGCTATTTCACCATCACAGCCTACGAGCTGGCTGTGGAAGCACATCATGTACCGGCACGAGAGCATACTTCACCGATGGGGACAGATCGAAGATAATGGAATCAGACTTATGTTATGTAACCTTGCACTTGAGGAAGACAGAGGCTTCATCTGTGAAGCTCTCATCTTGAGTACACCCTGGTGGGTTCCAACCCATTTAGGAGTGCAGTTCACTGGAGAGATATCAATCCACGATCCTTCTAGCGCGCTATGCCTTTGGAAACAATGCATCTCCCCCTTCTTCAAGCTTAAACATGCTCCTGTCGTGGATAAAACAAAAGCTGCACACACACAACGCAGTAATCTACAAATACAGAATAAGTTCAAATAGCGTAGTTCTGTATTTGTCGTTCAGTATTTCGTGCCGTTTTCCTGAGAGGATTCAAGAAATGGGAAGACATTTTTTCCAATTTCTTTCGTTTGTAGATAGGACTCGGATTCAAACCTAATAATTACATATTTGGGGTTTGAGTTGACTTTAACAACAGGAGCAGACACATCATCTAACCACAGCATTGTGGTGGAACTTCGTAAATTACAAAACTAATAAAAGCTGACATACACATCCTCCCACACAGTATAATTCTGCCATTTACCCCCAGGACGACATCCACACATGGATTTGATTTAAAGGTAGACAATGGAAGATTACCCCAGAGTCAAAATACCCTGAAGCAAGCATACATCTGTTAGAATCCTAGTTATTTGTGTTAAATCTTATCTCCTCGGGCTAGTAGGGAAAACCCTATGGATAAATGTATAGGACAACCGACAGACTTAAACAGATAGAGTTACTTACATATTAATTAGCATTCGTCTGTGTTGTGTTTTTCAAGTTATAAATATGTTGTTATTCACAACCTTGCAACTGCATGCAATTATAATGCAATTAATCACAGACACAGGCACACACACCTACACACACACACACACACAGACACACACACCTACACACACACACACACACCTACACACACACACACACACCTACACACACACACACACACACACAGGCACGCACACACACACACACACACACAGGCACGCACACACACACACACACACACACACACACACACACACACACACACACACACACACACACACACACACACACACACACACACCCTTTTAGGATACACTATAGGATACTCCATATCTTGCAACAGGCTGTGACTTGCCGCTCCGCCTGCTGTTGTAGCCGTCCGCCTCTGTGCCGTCAGAACAATGCGGCGCTGGCTCGGGACCAGCGCTAAGTGGCTCCGCGTGTGTGTGACAGACACAGACAGCTCACCGGGGGTCTGCTTTGTTCCACAGGGGGGCCGGGGCCTCGGGGGCCCCCGGGGGAACAGAGGACAGACGGGAATGGGGATCAAAGGGGAGAAGGTAGGCAGTAAATACGTCAGGTGACGACGAATGCGTTCCACATAAAAGAAAAAAGCTGTGTGTGTCGGCCCCGCTGTGGTTTCATTAAGGAACCGAGGGGAGGCGAGCCCGGACTCGTCTGAGAACCGTGGAACCTTTAGGGCAGGACACGGTGTTGTTGTGTTATTAAATATAAAGGGCAATGAGAACATTTCCAAAGTGATAGTTTCCTCGCGGTGTGAGGAAATGATCAGTTTCACAAATGTCATGTTCTGATTGTAAAGATTGTATCTCTTTGTCAACGACTGAAAGTAGACTAACCTTCCATTAATGTACAGGACTATGTGTAACGTATAGTCCTATACGTTTAGCCTAGCTTATGAGCTAGGAGCACTTTATTCCCGCCGTTCTCGCCTCGTTCACCTGACTGATGTTTCGCCCTCCAGGGAGAAATCGGATCTCCTGGTTCAACGGGACCGCTCGGACTGGCAGGAGTGGGCATTCAGGGAGAGAAGGTGAGCATGATATTAACAGCGATTATCAACACACAGTCGGGTGGCTAAGGTGTCTGCCCCCTAGCCAAAGGCTCTGGGTTCGAACCCCGATGTCTGCACCAGTCTACCTGTCGGCCCCCTGCTGTGAGCAAGGTGCCCACCTGTCATAAAAATAGAATATAATAAAAATACTTGATGGTCATTGGACAGAATACAACTAAATCAGGAGCGCTACTCTGAAACAGAGCAGTAAATGTCAAGGGGTCCTAAAAGACAAGGGGAAACAACAAAATCAACTTCACAAACAATCATCCACAACCAACAGCACAGGTTATATCATAATAAGTACAAATAATGTATACAATACAATGTAATTGCACTGGAATTAATATTATGACATGCATTTCAACAAATAGCACTGTAAGTCCGGACGAACGTGTTACTACTACTTTGTACACAGACTAACATTTAACATACATAAAACCCAATTATTGTACCTGCAGTAACACTGCTCTCTGTTTTATTTCCAGGGTGTGGAGGGGCCCCGAGGTCCCCCAGGGGTCAGGGGCCAACAGGGAGAAGGATTACCCGGATCAAAGGTTTGTCAAAAGTGACCCAGGAAGAGTGTCTTCCAGAGAGCCTATTAGTTGGGGTTAGGGTTAGACTCTAAACAGAGCCTCTATTTTGATTAACCTGAGGGCATCGTAAATGTGTCACACTCCCCTCTGCCTAAATGGTTCAAAATGATATGGTTTCTACCGGAAAGTTCATTAAGCCGATTCCCGTTTATTAACGTCCACATAATCACCCTTTCCAACGCATTGGCTACCGGCGGTTACACCTAAAAGAGAGCGGTCGATCTCAACCTCCGCTACACAGGAGGGTGTTAGTAACACGTCCCATCACTAGAGGGCGTTAGAGAGTTCAACATTCAGCAGCACTAGTAATGTTCTGCTGTGCCAAGAAATGTATCTGTAGGAAATTACATTAACATGTAGGCCTATGTTGTTAGCAGCATATTTGTATACTCTTATAATATGCTCTAACATGTTGAAAGCTTTCTCTTCACTAGCCTGCAAAGATTTAGGTATTCAAAAAGTTATATTTGTTACATTTTGATTAACAACAAATAAAGCTGTCTTTGTAGGATTTTTCCATTCTAGACATCAATATTTTGTTTGCTCAATGTATTTTCCAGGGGGACCAAGGCTTCCCCGGAGAACAGGGATCCACAGGAGAGAGAGGTTTTGGCGAGCCCGGTGCAAAGGTACGAGAGTGGATCTTCACAAACAGGTGTTTTTTTTGCATTGTGAATTAATTAATTCAACACCCTAACACACATGCACTGCTCCCATCAGGGAGATCCTGGCTCCGGCGGGCTGGCTGGTCTGCCTGGTCTTCCTGGAGAAGACGGGGCTCCTGGACAGAAGGTGCGACCCCACTCAGAGCCAATACCAACACTTCCTCCAGGAATCAGCTTATTGGCTCACAACCGATCCAAAAACCATGACGTTTTTTTTTACAAAATGCTTTAAATTTTTTTACAATATTCATGACGCTTGGTTATTTGTGTCTGGACTCCATCCTCTCTAGGGTGAAGCTGGTTTAACGGGCTTAAGAGGTGCTGAGGGAGCTGCAGGAGTCGGCATTCAGGGAGAAAAGGTTTGTTTGTCAAGTGTTGACAACATGTGGGCCTCTTTCACCCAATGGCGGCCATCTTGGTTCCATCTTTGTTCTAAACTTGAGATGCGAGGGGGACTGAAGGAGGAATGGCGTTCCCCCACCTTGCCGGAGTTTAGAAACAAGATGGTGGCCATTCTGTGATTAAGGCCCATGGTGCCTGTATTCGTATATAACCTGTCTGGTTAAGGTTTCAATTCAATCATGCTTTGTGTGTTTTCGTCTCCTAGGGCGACCAGGGTACGAGAGGGATCAGAGGGTTACACGGACCCCCCGGGATGAGCGGACCTTCTGGGCCGAAGGTGAACACAGGACAACCAATCAGCTAACCCGAACTAATCAGCTAACCCCTAACCCATGAAATACAATCAAAAACAATCACGTGATGCCTGATTTCCGTCCCATTTGTCATCACTGCGTCCAATCATAACATCATGGTGAACATGAAGGGAAAAGTTGGTTCTGTGTCTTCCAGGGAGAACCGGGAACCCCAGGACGGCTTGGCCTTCCTGGTCCCCAGGGCCGGTCCATAGCCGGTCCCAAGGTAACACACGCACACACAAACACACACACACACACACACACACACACACACACACACACACACACACACACACACACACACACAGCAAGGCACGCAAGCACGCAGGCAAGCACTCACACACAGACACAAACACCAGACAGGCACATAATCACATGCACACACACACACACGCATGCAAGCACGCGCACACACACACACACACACACACACACACACACACACACACACACACACACACACACACACACACACACACACACACACACACACACACACACACACACACTATATATCACAATGTCACTTGGCTCAGGTCCTGACAGGTACACCCCTGGCCTGCAGTGTGAGATCTCTTGCTAGAGTCCAGGGCGATGCATCATCCCATCGGGTTGCATATCCCAACGCATCCCAACCGTAACAACCGTAACAATGTTTTCCCCTTTCTTGGACGCCACTTCCAGGGAGATCTCGGGCCCTCTGGTCCCTCGGGGCCCGTTGGAGAGACAGGACACGGGCTGCCCGGCCCTAAGGTAAGCCCTCTCCTGTGACTGTGACACACTGTGACAGACAGAGCAGCCTGAGGCGACGGTACTCACCGGTTCTGTGTTGACAGGGCGACCGCGGCCACATCGGTCTCCCCGGCTACGGGGGTCCGAAAGGCGAGGGCTTCCCCGGCCCCATGGTGGGTACAACTCATCAACAGTGATACAACATCGCCCAGCAGGCATGCATGCGTTGAAATGTGATGTCATGGCCTGATGCAATGTTCCCCAGGGTCCTCCCGGCTTGCCTGGTTTGAGCGGAGAGCAGGGGCCTGAAGGCGTAGGAATCCAAGGGCCCAAGGTTGGTACAACTTTAATGTGCTCATTTTACACCGCATCCGTGCGTGTGCGTGTGCGTGTGTGTGTGTGTGTGTGTGAGTGAGTGAGTGTTTGATTGAGTGCACATGCTCTGCTGTTAACATGGATGTGTCACCTGTCCCTTAGGGAGACATTGGCTTCCGAGGACTTCCCGGTTTACCAGGCCAACAAGGAGAAGGGTTACAGGGCGCCCCGGTAAGACCCACCATCACATTAAACAGATCGACCCCCTCACCACAGTTTGGAGACACAACACTTTGTAGAGCAACGCACCCGGACAGAGTGAATACCAGTACTATGGGTTGTCTGAGTCTAGGTCACGGCACATTCAAACTGTCTGACCCTTTAGGGCCTCACTGGGAGACCGGGAGCCTCGGGACCGTCCGGGCCCCCAGGGGAAGGTATCCAAGGCCCGAAGGTATGTATCGCCCGCACGGATTATAGTTGACCATACCTCGAACACGCATCCCCCTGTTGATCACCCTTAGAGCAGGCGTGGATGAGATCCACAATCTTTACACGTACCTTAAGATGTTGCAATCGCTTTGATCGATCACCACTCAGTGTCCGCCCGTTCTGAATGATTACAGGGGGACCCCGGGTCTCAGGGGGTGACCGGGCCCAGAGGGGCCGCAGGGGAGGGGCATTCCGGCCCTAAGGTAGGAGGTCCTCCGTGAGTTCTGGAACCCTTTCAGTGACCCCCGGTGAGGGCTGCTTGTGACCCTGATGTCCCCCTGTGACAGGGCGACC
This sequence comes from Gadus macrocephalus, assembly GCF_031168955.1. Taxonomy (NCBI): domain Eukaryota; kingdom Metazoa; phylum Chordata; class Actinopteri; order Gadiformes; family Gadidae; genus Gadus; species Gadus macrocephalus. The sequence goes on along the minus strand of NC_082401.1, from coordinate 14,753,958 downwards.
GCGGAGCCCAGGGAGAGAGAGGGCTGAAGGGGGTGACGGGGGAAGTGGGCGACCATGGAATCCCTGGAGAGTCTGTGAGTTAAATGGGATATGATTCCTATGAATATTAATATGATAAACAAAACACTGTATACCCTATATATACACAAACGTTAGTAGTATGAGAGGCTCAAGCCTAATAGGCTGACTTTTTCTGTGTCATTTGTAAACAATAAAGGCTTCATCTTTGTTATTATCATACTAAAATGCAGGAAATCAGTTAATGTTTTTTTTTTTTTTTTCATCCCGTAGGGAAGGCAGGGGGAGAAGGGATTGGCAGGCCTCACTGTAAGTTTGTCTCATGAACCGGTGATCAACTACAGTACAGACGAGCGACCGTAGCGCTATTCATCTGATATATCTCTCCTCCTTGTGTTCTCAGAGAGACGACATCATTAAGCTCATCAAAGAAATATGTGGTGAGGCCCAAAATCCGGAGCAGCCATATTGTATTGAGATGTATGTATGAAACCGTACGCAACCGGAAGGTTGCTAGTTCGATCCCCGGCTCCTCCTAGCTGAGCGTCGAGGTGTCTCTGAGAGAGACGCCTCACCCTGACTGCTCCCGACGAGCTGGCTGTCCCCTTGCATGGTTGACACCGCCGTCGGCGTGTGAATGTGTGCATGAATGGGTGAATGGCCACTGGTTAGAAAAGCATTGACCCTGTACGTGTGCTATCGTACACCACTGCCAATCAACACTATTCATGTGTGTGTCGGTTCCTAAGGCTGCGGGGTCAAGTGCAAGGAGAGGCCGATGGAGCTGGTGTTCGTCATCGACAGCTCGGAGAGCGTCGGGCCGGAGAACTTTGAGATCATCAAGGACTTTGTGACGCATCTGGTGGACCGCACCACGGTGGGCCGCAACGCCACCCGCATCGGCCTGGTCCTCTACAGCCTGGACGTGCACCTGGAGTTCCACCTGGCGCGCCACGCCACCAAGCAGGAGGTGAAGCAGGCCATCCGCAAGATGCCCTACATGGGCGAGGGCACCTACACGGGCACGGCCATCCGCAAGGCCACCCAGGAGGCCTTCTACAGCGCCCGGAACGGCGTCCGCAAGGTGGCCATCGTCATCACCGACGGGCAGACGGACAGGCGCGAGCCGGTGAAGCTGGACCTGGCGGTACGCGAGGCGCACGCCGCCAACATCGAGATGTACGCGCTGGGCATCGTCAACTCCTCGGACCCGACCCAGGCCGACTTCCTCCAGGAGCTGAACCTCATCGCCTCGGACCCCGACACGGAGCACATGTACCTCATCGACGACTTCAACACTCTGCCAGGTGAGCGTCTGAACGAGGTTATTCTGAAGGATCGATCACGGTTCTGTTACAGAACGGTACCGTTCTCGTATCTTTGTTTTGACTCTGAAAACGTCTTGACTTGTCTTCTGTCTTTTTTCAGCACTGGAGTCTCAGCTGGTCAGCCAGTTCTGTGAAGATGAAACCGGTGCACTTATCTACAACCGCGTGACGAACGGATATGGGAATGGGAATGGCAACGGAAACGGCAACGGGAACAGTCATTATGGTAATGGTCATAATGGTAACGGCAATAACGGTTACGGCAATAACGGTCATGGCAACAACGGGAACGTACTGAATGGATACGTTGAAGAACGCATCGCACACACCCACACCAGCCACGGGAATACCGGCCACAGCAGTCGTGGAAGCACCGGCCACGGCAACAATGGGGACGGCAGGACGGAGTCTAACAACAACGGCTTCATCACCGATGAGGAGGAGTTGGAGAACAGGAGACTTATCCACAGCCTGAGTCCAGTCCGGAGCCGCGGAGACACCTTCGCCCTGCCCCTCAACGCCGGGCCCCTCCCGGCTAAGGTCAGTTTGAAGAAATAAAGTCAAAACCTTGCATGAGTTATTTTTTTAATTGGAAGGTTGCCGACACGATGTAGGGCGGCATGTGGCTCAGGGGGTAGAGCGGGTTGGCTGGTAACAGGAAGGTTTCTAGTTTGATCCCCGGCTCCTCCTAGCTGAGTGTCGAGGTGTCCCTGAGCGAGGCACCTCACCCTGACTGCTCCTGACGAGCTGGCTGTCCCCTTGCATGGCTGACGCCGACAGTGTGTGAATGTGTGCATGAATGGGTGAATGTGAGGCAATATTGTAAAGCGCTTTGAGTGAAATGCAGTCCATTTACCATGTAACTTTAAATAAATGTTCTCTGCTCTTTTGAACGAAGGTGGAGGAGGACGACGGAGAAGATCTGGACTTGAAGACCCACTTGCGCGGGATTAAAACGCTGACCGTGGTCAACAAGACCACGTCCGTGTCCCCCGTGAAGGAGAGCTCCCGTCTCATGGACACCATCCTGTCCTCTACGTCGATTGTGTCGTCACCATCGTCCTCTTCATCGTCCTCGTCATCTTCATCCTCATTCTTCTCATCGTCATTACCGTCATCATCATCATCATCATCATCATCTTCATTACCATCATCATCATCATCATCATCCATATCATCAGAGGTGACCTCATCCACTTCTGGCATCGTCACTACCTTCTCCTCCAATCAGGTCCAACCAGGGTCAACCACAACCTCAGGTAAGCAGGAAGTACCTTTTTACTCAAACTCACCCTGGAAACTAATACACTAATATCTGATGAGGCCTCATCTCTCACATTACATTTACATTTAGGGCATTTAACAGACGCTTTCTTCCAAAGCAACTTACAATAAGTACATGTCAGAAGAAAGAGAAACTACAATATGTCCCTGTCGGTACAGTAATAAGGTTGTTAAGGTTGTTCATAGAACCAAGTGCCAAGCACTAACAATCCCTAGGTTAACCCATTCCCCGTATACACGAAGATAGCTAGGATAAGAAAATGCACAACGCTCAACACTATTTCTAAGTGCAAGGACGTATAACATACAATAAGTGCGTACATTAAGTACCAGGACGTACAACACACAATAAGTGCGTACATTAAGTGCCAGGACGTACAACATACAAAAAGTGTGTCCATTAAGGTAGACACATGTCACATGACTCATCTCACCGTCGTGTTGGTGCGTTCAGTGTCTACCTCCGTCAGCGCCAGCTGCAGCCAGCCCTTGAGCCAGGGCACCTGCAGGGACTACACCATCCTGTGGTACTACGACAAGCAGGCCAACTCCTGCGCCCAGTTCTGGTACGGCGGCTGCGGAGGCAACGACAACCGCCACGCGACGGAGGAGGAGTGCAAGAAGACCTGCGTGGTCTCCTGGATAGGTACGCGTCTCTGATGGGACTGTCACAGCCCGCGCCGCCGTTACACTTTTGTCTTTTAAAACAAGACTGAAGACTTTTATGTTTGCTTTAGCTTCCTGCTAAAACTTAAATACATTGCACGGTCTAAAATGCTTTTTTTTTTTACTTTGCCTTTATTTTCTCTTAGGTACCTATTTAAATTGTATTACTCTGAATGTTTTTTTTTTTTACTTTGCCTTTGTTTTCTTTTACTTATCTATGCTATTTTATTATTTTATTTTATTGTGTGACAATGGTTCTATGTGAAGCACTTTGAGTCTGCCTCATTTATGAAAAGTGCTAGGCCTATATAAATAAAGTTGCCTTGCCTTGCCTTGTTAATCTCTACTTCTTTGTTGTTTCCCTCAGTTGGATAAGCTAAGGAGAAACGTGCTGTCGGCTCAAGACCGGAGAATCTTCAGGAACCAATCTGAATGAAGTGGACTTTTGATTGATGTTTCTACTTACAGTAGAAAGAGTTTTTACTGGTGTCACTTCAGACAATTTTGATACACAAAAGAAATATTGGGTTGACCACATCTGAGTCAAACATGGTTTACCCGTTTATCATAGGCATACTGATGTTAGTTTTACTATGGAGGGTATTTTGTATATTGCCTCAAAATAATCAACTTCATAAATGAGCCACTTGCTACATAGACTGAATTTATGTTTTTCTAGCAAGACTGTCGGTCTTGGTTTGATATGCTTTGTTGAAACAAATGTAACACATGCTCTGAATATTTTTGTATTTGTATAGCGTTATTTCCCCTTCTGAAAGAATTAGAGCTTATGATTGCATTTGCTTTTATTGTCTGTGATGAAAGTTGGAAGAATGTTTTACCTGCTAAAAATAATTATATTGAATGTAAATGTGTTTGTCTGTGTCTAAAATCTCGGGATCTTATTTTTGTCCAATCATTATCTCACTGAATTTATACTGTTGTGAAAAGGGAAGTTCATAATAAAAATAAAAAAAATATTTGTACAATTTCGACTTCTCATTTGGTTCCTTTTTACCCAATAGTTGGTATTCGAAACTATTTAATTAATTAATATTCATGAATACAACTGACGCAACACTCACTATGTGGCGAGAAACGATCCTGATTTCTAGCGTTATCCTGTCTACCTCAACGCAATTTCCGGTATTTTACTTCCTATGAGCTATGAACGCTAGTTAATAGAGAATAGAATAACATGAAAAAAATAAGAACAAGAAGTACAAGGATAAAAAGGTTTTCAAGAACAATTTGACAAAATCCAAAATATTTAACGGTACGTATTTCCCTCTATCGGAAGTCCCTCCCTCGCTGCTAAACCACAAACCAATGTAACAAAGGCGCGCCCTCCGTCTCTCCAATAACGCTCATTAGGAGCATCCCGTACCAGTCGCTTGTGGTCAGAAAAATAGTCAATTTTGCTTCCGATCAGTGGGTGGCGCTCGGTTAAATCCGTCTTTCCGGTTTGCCGTGCGTTGCCAGGGCGACGGGCGCAGTGGCAGGCTCCACTGTGGATAAGCTGCCGAGCAGGGAGTAATCCAAGAAAACTGAATTTAAATACACGGAATCATGGCGGCGATTTTAGACGCATTATGGGAGGACAGGGACGTCAGATTCGACATCACTACACAGTAAGACTCATTGCGAACAATGTTTGACCCATTCTGTAGCGTGCAATAACACATTCAAGTGGCTAAATGAGATACCTGTATATCGATTTAAGAGACCATTTGGGATGTCATTTCTATTTCATCCTGCAAAAACAATGCATTTGGCTCCCAGGCAGATGAAAACCCGCGCAGGAGAGGTGCTGATAGACTGTCTGGACTCTATCGAGGACACCAAGGGAAACAACGGCGACAGAGGTGAAGATAAGACCATAAATAAGACACTAAATAAGTATCTGAAAGTATATCATCTTCAATGTTCCAGTCTGGTTCTCATCATGCACATTCACTCTACAGGACGACTGCTGGTCACCAACCTGAGGATCATTTGGCATTCTCTGGCTCTCCCCAGAGTTAATTTGTGTGAGTAACGTTATAGCAGCTTCGTGAATACATCAGTTTAGTATATATTCATGTTAATCTAAATCAATCTTGTCGTTTTGTTTCTTTTCATAGCTGTGGGCTACAACTCCATCATTAACATCACCACTCGGACGGCTAACTCGGTAAGTGAACCGGTGTTCTGAGTAGATCCTTGTTTGAATCTGTCTAATGATTATAAATAATGTTGGTAGCATGACCTGTATCATAAACCAGGGCAAATTCGAAACTGTAAATGAGCAGTAAAACCCAATGAGTTGAACTGTGATCTTACAATCTGAACCAAATCAATGAATAAAGTTTACGTTTTAAAACCCGCTCTTCGCTGTGTCGCTCCAGAAACTGCGCGGTCAAACGGAGGCCCTCTACATCCTGACCAAGTCCAACAACACCAGATTTGAGTTCATCTTCACCAACGTGGTTCCCGGGAGTCCCAGACTGTTCACCTCAGTCATCGCCGTGCACAGGTACAACAATGATCGGCTTTACAGCAGCTTTACAGTGGCTTGTAACACTCACACCAGGTGTGAGCATCACAAGCCGTTTGAAAATCAGCCTTTCCCTGTGCCCTAGTGACATCACTAGTGGGCGTGTCGACCTAGATGTATGACGGATAGATCAGCACCATTTGCTACAGTCCACTGGTTAGGCTGGTCGACTGATCTATCCAGCGTACATCTAGGTGGACACGCCCACTTGTGATGTCACTAGGGCGCAGGGAAAGTTGTTTGTGTACATCATGCAGTGTGTAACGCACCTACGTCATGTTTAGGGCCTATGAGACGTCCAAAATGTACCGGGACCTGAAGCTGCGTGGTGCCCTCATCCAGAACAAGCAGCTCCGCCTCCTCCCTCTGGAGCAGGTGTACGACAAGATCAACGGCGTCTGGAATCTGTCCAGCGACCAGGTACGTTGCTCATGAAAGGCGTGATATTACGCCACCAGGTGTGGGTGTGAACGGCTCGTTACAAGCCGTTTGAAAATCTGTCTTTCCCTGTGCCTTAGTGACATCACTAGTGGATAGCTGGATAGATCAGTCGACCAGCCTACCCGGTGGACTGTAGCAAATGTTGCTGATCTATCCGTCATACATCTAGGTGGACACGCCCACTAGTGATGTCACTAAGGCACACTAAGTCACATTCACACCTGATGGCATGATATCACCACTTTAAGATCTGAGGGGAAACTGTCTTCTCTGAGCCACGCGGGTCGTGACGCCTCTCGGGGATGAGATCCAGTGGATCCTTCGGGGTTATTGAGTGGGGTTGGTCTCGTTTTTCAGGGTAATCTCGGCACGTTCTTCATCACTAACGTCCGTATCGTCTGGCACGCCAACATGAACGAGAGCTTCAACGTCAGCATCCCCTATCTGCAGATCGTACGTACGCCTGACGTGGAGAAGTTATCAACATTCATGTTGTCCTAATTATCATCATATGATCATTACAATGATCATAAACTCTTTACACACACACACACACACACACACACACACACACACACACACACACACACACACACACACACACACACACACAGACACACACACAAACACAAACACAAACATTTTTTCTTTGCTGTTCTCTCCCCAAAGCGATCCATCCGAATAAGAGACTCAAAGTTTGGCTTGGCGCTGGTGATTGAGAGCTCCCAGCAGGTAAATATCTCCATGTGACTCATTCATTCATTCTCCTTCCTACAACACGACCGTGTCATCATATCTGAGTAACCACGTCTCCTTCACCCCAGACCGGTGGATATGTGCTGGGGTTCAAGATCGACCCGATGGACAAGCTCCAGGACGCGGTGAAGGAGATCAACTCCCTGCATAAGGTCTATTCGGCCAACCCCATCTTTGGAGTGGACTACGAAATGGAGGAGAAGGTGGGACAACACTAATACAGCACTAATGCATACAGTATCATCCCAATACATTGTTTGGTGTCCGTTCAGTGTGTGTTGCCTGGCGGGTCTCTCTCTCTCTCTCTCTATCTCTATCTCTATCTCTCTCCCTCTCTGTCTCTCTCTCTGTCTCCCTGCCTCCCTGTCCCTCCCCCCCTCCCTCTGATATTGACGGTGTTGTCTGGTTCCCTCCCCAACATGGCCTCCAGCCCCAGCCCTTGGAGGAGATGACCGTGGATCAGCTCCCCGACGACGTGGAGATAGAGCCTGACGAGCAGACGGACGCCTTCACCGTGAGTGAACATCTATCCCCACATATATCACCACAGTCTATCCCCACATATATCACCACAGTCTATCCCCACATATATCACCACAGTCTATCCCCACATATATCACCACAGTCTATCCCCACATATATCACCACAGTCTATCCCCACATATATCACCACAGTCTATCCCCACATATATCACCACAGTCTATCCCCACGTCTATCACCACAGTCTATCCCCACATATATCACCACAGTCTATCCCCACATATATCACCACAGTCTATCCCCACGTCTATCACCACAGTCTATCCCCACGTCTATCCCAACATCTATCCCCACTACAACCAGATCTATCCCGACTATAACCACATCTAGTACATTCTATATATATTTTTAAAAAATAACCCTTTTGTCATTTAGTTTTTGTTTTAAAAAAAAACACTTATTTTGAGAGCCTCTACCCCAATTTCGTTGCACTTTGTGCAATGACAATAAAGAGATTCTGATTCTGATCTATCCCCATGACCACATCTAACCCCACTACCACCACATCTATCCCCACATCTATCACCACATCCACCACCCCATCTATCACCTCCTCATCCTCCCTGGAGAGTAACGCTCTCACGCACACCAGGTGGCGCGTAGGCCTGGTGGGGGTGTTGTTGTGGCTCCACCCACATTTCCACAACACATTTATAGGATAGGATGTCATTCTCTCTCTCTCTCTCTCTCTCACACACACACACACACACACACACACACACACACACACACACACACACACACACACACACACACACACACACACACACACACACACACACACACACACACACACACACACACACACACACACACACACAAACCAAGACACACTACCACTATGCATGTATTAGTAACGAGTCGACTAACGATATCGCCGACGACCATTCTATGTTGATCCTACTAGCTTCTTGTTGTTCTAAGTGGAAAAGCCGCACGGTCCCACTGCCATATATGGGCAGTCACTCATGAGGTCATCGTCCACTTACTGTCTGTTGTTATGTATGGATGGCTGTTCCCTAGTGCATACTGCATTACACAGTAGCATACCACCAATCAATTATATTCCTGGTCGTAAGCTATGTTTTCCCCCTCTTCTGTTTGTAGGCCTACTTTGCTGATGGAAACAAGGTAAATTTCAAGCATTATTCACACATTAAGGCATCCACTAAAAGTTCCTATTAACGCTGTGTGTATGGGTACTTCCCCAAGGCTACTCTTAACCTGTGTTTATTACCTTTCCAAAGCAACTGGACAGGGAGCCCGTGTTCTCTGAGGAGCTGGGGCTGGCCATCGAGAAGCTGAAGGAGGGATTCACCCTCCAAGGACTGTGGGAGGTTATGGGAAGTTGAATGAGTTTCGAACAATACCAGTTAAATATGTATCTTCTGTAAGTATGTGTATAAGGGCGTTAGGAGTATGAGGCTGTATTTATTTTTAGGGGAAAATACTATTTGTAAAGTTTGTAAAGCTGCTAGTTTTGTATTGTAGGCCTGTAAGAGTTAATTAATCTGGTGGTTGTTTATTAGGGGTCCAACTTAAAAAAAAAAATATATTTCTTACTTTGGATTCCTTCTTTATAACAAAATAAACAAATTGCCAAAGGAAACATAGAAATGTGTTGTTTTTTACCTTGCAAATAACACATTTCAACATTAAAATCGTTCAATCTATGAATCTATTTGCAGCTGTGTTGCTGTGTCACTGATGAAGACCCCTAATTATGAATAGAAATGTATTATTATAAAACATTTGGAGGCAGTAGCCAATCCAAGGGCTGATATGAAAATACGAAAGCGCCATTTGTATAATAGAAACCAAATTAAACGAACCCCATAGTCATATACCTTCACGATAGATTGATTATCCGTCATAGTTACGGGTAAACAATGACTCCCTTCATTTGACACTGGTCATTTCATTTCTCTGGAAACACTGATCACAGTCTAAATACAAAACCACTACAGGAGCCCAAGCATTTTACAAACAGCCGAGGTCAGACGGTGATCTGCCAGGCTGTCAGCTGTTCACTGTCTACCACTTCTCAATGGGTCTCCTCACACTTTAACGTAGTGTGTGACTCGGCTGTCCTGAGACATGACTCCATCCATCACCCACGCCTGAGGCAGTGTTCCGTCGTGTCTGTGACTCATCAACTGGACCGCTCCACACATTCACGTCCACAGAACACAGCGCGGTCAAATATCAAACACAAACTGTGAAGTGCCACCGATGAATAAATAGGTTGCCGAAGGTTATTTTTACGCGCTCATGTAACATTGTTGACCCTTATCACTAGGGCGACTAGTTGAGTTCCTTGTTGTTTGTGGTTAATGACAGCTGTGTGACGCTCACAGGCCAAACTGAATTCTTCCCAGATTGGCCCGGTGACTATTTTTAGAGGGGGCTCAGTCAAACCGGAGGGGGGCTTTAAATGTGGCTGCCTATAGTCCTCTGTCTCTTCAACCAGCAGCCAGCACAGCGTGGCTCCCACACCTTCCCCTCTATCCTACTGCTCTCACGTCGGACATGGACCCCCAGGGCCTGCGAGAGGACCTCCGGATGTTCCAGAGCACCCTCCTCCAGGACGGGCTGAAGGAGCTCCTGAACGAGAACAAGTTTGTGGACTGTGCCCTGAAGGTGGGCGACCGGAGCTTCCCCTGCCACCGGCTCATCCTGGCCGCCTGCAGCCCCTACTTCAGGGAGCTCTTCTTCTCCGAAGAGGGCGCCGAGGAGGAGGCCGGGGAGAAGGAGGTGGTGCTGGAGGACGTGGACGCCGGCACCATGGAGATGATCGTGAAGTACATGTACTCGGCCGACATCGACATCAACGACGAGAACGTCCAGGACATCCTGGCCGTGTCCCACCGGCTGCAGATCCCCTCGGTGTTCACCGTGTGCGTGAACTACCTCCAGAAGAGGCTGAACCTGAAGAACTGCCTGGCGGTGTTCCGGCTGGCCCTGCTGCTCAACTCGCCGCGGCTGGCCGTGTCCGCCCGGGAGTGCGTGGCGCTGCACTTCGAGACGCTGGCCACGCAGGAGGACTTCCTGGAGCTGGGCCTGCGCGAGCTGCTGGCCATCATAGGCGCGGATGCCCTCAACGTGGAGAAGGAGGAGGCTGTGTTCGAGGCGCTGATGCGCTGGGTCCGCAAGGACAAGGAGAGCCGCGCCAAGACGCTGGGCGAGGCCTTCGACTGCGTGCGCTTCCGCCTGCTGCCGGAGAAGTACTTCCTGGAGAAGGTGGCGAAGGATGACATCGTCACGGCCGACCCAGAGCTCGTTAAGAAGATCGCGCTCATCAAGGACGCCTTCGGCGGGAAGCTCCCCGAGCTGAAGAAGGTGGAGGAGGGGGAGGAAGAGGACGCGCTGCCCGGGTTCCTCAGCGACCAGCGGCGTGTGGGCATGTACAACAAGGACCTGCTGCTGATGATCAACGACGCGGTGGCCGTGGCGTACGACGGCGTGGAGAACGAGTGCTTCCTGGCAGCCGTGGCTGAGCAGATCCCTCGGAACCACGAGTGCCTGAGGACCAGGAAGAACCAGCTTTACGTCCTGGGGGGGCTGTTTGTGGACGAGGAGGACAAGGACGCCCCCCTGCAGTGCTACCTCTACCAGGTGATGGGATTATTATGTATTAATGTGGGTTATTAATATGATATATTTACATTGATTCTGTTCAAATTAATTCGATGTTATATATATTTATATATATACTTCGTTTTATATTTATTATATATACACACATTCATTATAAGTTCATATTATAATAATATTCATAAAGTTAATGTTATATTAATGTTGAAAGTCAATATATAAACGTTGCTGATTCTATCGCTACCTACTCATGGTATATAATTATTATAATAATGGTATTATTGTATAGTTGGATGATATTTGATTGTTTTCTGCTGCAGTTGGACAGTCTGGGGGGCCAGTGGACGGCTCTTCCTCCCATGCCCTCCCCAAGATGTCTGTTCTCCATGGGGGAGTTTGAGAACCTCATCTTCGCTATAGCAGGAAAGGACCTGCAGTCCGACGAGTCTGTGGATACCGTTATGTGTTATGACACTGAGTGAGTACATCTACTATTAGTACACAGAGTGTGAGTACTGAATATTATGACACTGAGAGGGTAAACAGAATATTATGACACTGAGAGGGTAAACAGAATATTATGACAGTGAGTCCGTACTTCAGCTATTAGCACACCGAGTATACTTTATAGTATGACACTGGGAGTATACTGAATATTGTGACAGTGTGTATAATGAGTATAATGACACTGAGAGATTATACTGAATAGCCTCGTATATAAACTATTATGACATAGTGTGTACACTGAATATTATGATACTGAGACAGCATAATGAATATTATGACACTGAGAGAGTATATTGAATATTCAAATACTGTGAGAGTATACTGAATATTATGGCAAATATTATAAAACAAAGTGTGTATACTGAATATCAAGAGACAAGAGAGAGTATACTTAATATTCTATCAACGTTTTTGAGTCACTTATATCTGTATATGTTTCTGTGCCCCCAGCAAAATGAAGTGGAGCGAAACCAAGAAGTTACCGGTGATGATCCACGGCCACAGCGTGGTCTCAGAGAACGGGCTGGTGTACTGCATCGGAGGAAAGACCGACGAAAAGTAAGAGACTATACCTCGATATATATCCATCCATGTGGAAATAATACGTTCATTTCCCAAGGCTAACATCCACTCCTCTGCCACTTCATCGGTGAAGCAAAGCGCTGAGCAAGATGTTTGCGTACAACCACAAGAAGTCGGAGTGGAAGGACGTGGCCGCTATGCAGACGGCCCGCTCCATGTTCGGAGCGGTGGTCCACAAGGGACGGCTCATCGTGGCGGGGGGCGTGAACGAGGACGGGCTCACCAACTCGTGTGAGGCCTACGACTTCGGGATGAATAAGTATGCTCACTAATGTTGTAGTCATGATGATAATAAGCTTGTTATCCTTATTACATCAAAGAGTATTCTCTACTTTTTAACCATTTTGCCAGGCAGGTGCATTCAAGCAAGCAATGTGATACTTTTCTATGAGTAACCAAAGGTAATCAAGTTATTTGTCCTTGATCAAACGTATTGATTCTTTAAAATGTATGTTCACATTCATTTTAGTTTTGTGTTCAATCTAGTTTCTCCTCTATCGTAGCCTCTACCCATTGCATCACTAATGGAAATATTAAAATCAAATCAGTCATTATTTCAGAATCACCATGGTCGTATTTTGCTATGATAAACTTTGTTTTGGGTAAATGAATATACGTTCTTTAGCATGCTTTCTAAGAATGCTGTCTAACACGGTGGTGTTCCGGGTTCCAGGTGGACGCCCTTCACAGACTTCCCCCAGGAGAGGAGCTCCGTCAACCTGGTCAGCTGCGGGGGGCTGCTCTACGCAGTGGGGGGCTTTGCCCTGGTGGAGCTGGAGAACAAGGAGTGTGGCCCCAGCGAGATCACCGATATCTGGCAGTACGTAATCCCTTCCTACCTGTGGTTAGCGTCATACCGTCGATGAAGTAATCCTAACGTGGAAACATGCGTATGTGTTGAAGATGGTTGATGGTTGGGAGAGAGTGATTGTGAGACCGGGTTTTGTCTGCTCCACGTGTAAATAGGGTGATATTATACCACCAGGTGAGTGTCATCAGCTGGTTACAAGCCATTTGAAACACCGTCTTTTCCTGTGTCTCAGTGACATCACATGTGGGAGTGTCCACCTAGATGTACGCTGGATAGATCAGTCCACCAGCCAAACCTGTGGACTGTAGAAAATGGTGCTTATCTAGCCTTCATACAGCTAAGCGGACACTCCCACTTGTGATTTCACTAAAACGCAGGGAAAAAACGATTATCAAATGGCTCGTGACGGCTGATCACTCACACCTTGTGGCAGAATGTCACCCCTTAAAGGTTATCATTACCTGGAGCCATGCGTTTGTGTTGGATGAAGCCGGTCCACGGTAGAGAGAGAGAGTTAGTGAGAGAGGCTGTGGTCGGCTCCAGGTGTTAACATGAGGCTGCTCCCTCCTGAAGGTACGATGAGGACAAGAAGGAGTGGACAGGGATGATCAAGGACATGCGCTACGCCGCCGGAGCCAGCTGTGTGGCCATGCGGCTCAACGCAGCCCGGATGCCGAAGCTTTGAACCCAGCTGCGGGGCCAGAAGGCCCAAGCTGTGAGGCCCGCTAGACCTCTGAAGAATGAAGTCCCGCCTCCGAGGCTCCTGGTTCCGTCGGACAAATGTCTAGGGGTAACAACATGGGGGTTTTCGAATGACCGTACATAACAAACTCTGTAGGTGGCGAAGAAGTAGAAGCTGCGTCACGTTTTGAACTCCACACTTTTTCCATCTAGTTTCGACTGGGTTTTTGGATTGTCGGTGCAGTTAAAGTAGTAAACTATTATTAATGCTACGTTAACGGCACAGAAAATCCAAAAACCCAGTCGAAACTAGATGGAAAGGGTGCGTAGTTCAAAACGTGATGCAGCTTTTACTACTTCGCCACCTACGGAGTTTGTTATGTATGGTCATTCCAAAAGAACATGTTATTTCCCATTAAACTGGGACTTCTGGTCACCCTATCACAAGTGATAAAATAGCGTGGCAAGCCACTCAGCAAAAATGTGCGTTTGACAACAATGCGCGGGCCGCACTAACACCAGACTTTGATGTCAAGTAGGGGGCCACAAAATATCATCCCGCGGGCCTCAATTGGCCCCCGGGCCGCGAGTTTGAGACCCCTGCATTAGACCGAGGGAACCAGAGCCTCAGAGGCGGGACTTATTCTTCAGAGGTCTATGGGGCCAGGAAGGGTGACAGTCACAGGAGTGTAATGTTGTATTTCATTTGACTGCGAGTTCCATGTGGGTATTTTAGTGCTGTTGAATACACTGATTTGAATTCAGTTTGCCTTATTTTAATTTTGCTTTTTTTTTTTTTTAAATAAACATACTTTAATTGTAGGTTATTTAAGTGTGATTCTTTCCTGCATTTAGGCACAACTAGTAAAACAGAAAATATTGGAATAAAAGTAGGAAATGCGAAACTACGTCACAATCCCACTAAGTCACATTCAGAACAGCAGTTGAACACAAACATCACGCTGTACATGACCAAAACATGACAATGTGTCTTGTAGCGACGGGATAAGCATATGAACATTCACACAAACAAAAAAGTTATACAAATATATATTTTATTATATAAAAACATTTTAGTTTTTAAACAACATAAAATAGGCCACTCGAAGTAAAATACACAGTTTTTGGAGCAAATAAGGAACACTTAAAAAAAAAAAAAAACATGATTGTTCAACTCCATCCCAGTGTTGAGGGTTTTGTCGATGGTAACATTGATGTTCATACTTCAGTTAAGACGACACCTCAGTAAATATTTTCTTCTTAAGGTATCCAACCCAGGCGTCTTGCGTGGACAGCTCCATCGAATTCCACTCATAATGGGGGATCTGCCCAAACAAATACAACAATTACCGAACATCTTTATGAAATCTGCCCGTTACAATCATGGTTCACCTCAGATACATCCTTTTCCATCGTCACCCAGACAGTCACCTTGGAGGTGTATCTCACCTGAACAACACGGTATCCCATGATCTCCAGGTGCCTCTTCCTCATGCCCGTCTCCCCCTTCATGTGGCGAGAGTTCTTACAGAACGCCTTTGAATCCAAGAAGTCCACAGCGACCCTGAAAACACCAAGGGTCCAAACAGCGAGTCAGACGAGCGACCGGGCTGTCATCGAACGGACATGTGACCAAAGCCTCGAGTCCTATTGGTTTACCGCTGTGCTCCGGGTGGCAGCTCGTTCATGACCGTCTCCGTTGGCTCCGCCCTCCACTGGACCTTCCCGCCGTCCGTGATCTGCAGGGTGTTGGGCTCGCTGTAGGCTACGGGCCGGTTGTACCGGTCCAACACGCACTCAAAGTCTAACAGGAGAACCGCACAGGAAGGGTCAGAGTGGGACACAGACCCTGCACATGCAACCTGGGGCTTCGGATCAGAGACCCCCCCCCCCCCCATAAATAGAGTTGAGTCGTGTATAGCTTCAGCGTCCGACACCCACCTATGGTGTAGAAATAGGGCGTGAGCACCGACGCCCTGGCCCGGTCCGCACCACCCAGGACCTCGGCCAGGATTTTGTGGATTTGCTTTTGGACCAGACTGCTGGAGAAACTCCCTGGAGAACACAGCACATCGGACACCGTTTGGACCGGGTTCGACATGAGAGGTGCCAAAGAACCTGACCGTTGCTACATTTAGCAGACGCTTTTATCCAAAGCGAATTACAATAAGTAAATTAGTCGGAAGAAAGAGAGAAAATATATCGCTATCGGTACAGTAAGGATGACATGCATCTGAAACAGTAATATAAAAAAATAAAATAAAATAAATAACAGTAATAATAATAATGACATGCGTCTGGAATCCCTGTACATCGCTCTGTAAGGGCGCGTCTCCTATATGACTAAACGAGTCGCTGAACCCTGCAAGAGAAGCGGACCTTTCTTCTGTAGCTGCTGGCAGTAGCGCGCGTGGAACCAGGGAACCTGGTACTCGGGACACTCCAGACACACGGCGCGGTTCACCTCCATCAGCCGAAGGCGGATCCGCATGTTGAGCAGGTCGGGCATAGCTGTGGTGGGGAGAAGGAGCGGTCGAGTTATTGCATCACCAATTTTATGCAATCATACTTAGATTAACAATAATAATAACAATTATTATTATTATAATAATAATTCTTTTTTTTTATTGTTATTATGTAATAATTATATATTTTTAGATAATGTCACTTTTTATAAATGCGCTCGTCACAATTGTCTGCTCCTTCAAAAACCCAATTAACAAAGTCTAAAAATGATTATGTGATAATGATCATGTTCTAAGAAAACCGCCAGCACCTACTTTCTAGGTGCGCGTCGAGTTTGGCGAGGAAGTCCACGTTGAAGATTTCTCTAAACACTTCTTCAGGAAAGCAGTCGGCCACGACCAGAGCGTAGGCCAGCAACACCAACATGTGGGGGTCGAAGGACCCTGGAGACACAGGGAGGAACTCTGAGACACGCACACCTGTGACTAGATACAACACGCACACACACGTGGGACTAGATACAACACACACACACACACACGTTGGACTAGATACAACACACACACACCTGTGACTAGATACAACACACACGCCTGTGACTAGATACAACGCACACACGTGGGACTAGATACAACACACACACACCTGAGACTAGATACAACTCACACACCTGAGACTAGATACAACACACACCTGGGACAAGATACAACACAAACACACACCTGGGTCTACATACAACACACACACACACCTGGGACTAGATACAACACACACACACACACACACCTGGGTCTACATACAACACACACACACCTGTGACTACATACAACACACACACCTGTGACTACGTACAACACACACACCTGGGACTAGATACAACACACACACACACCTGGGACTAGATAAAACACACACACAAACCTTTGACTAGATACAACACACACCTGGGACTAAATACAACACACACACCTGTGACTAGATACAACACACACACAAACCTTTGACTAGATACAACACGCACACACCTTGGACTAGATACAACACACACACCTGTGATACATACACATCGACACCAGAGGGCCCGTCACACTTACTGATGTGAGGTTTTAGGTGCTCGATGCAGACGTCAAACAGCTCGTCTGCGGTCGGAGAGTCGTAGTTGAGGACGGCGAAGGGGAGCAGTGTGGCGTAGGTGGCGGAAGGATGGATCTGGAGAATATGAGGAAACAATGAAATACATTACTCATCAGACGGACGCACACACACATTGATGCGCACACACACACACACACACACACACACACACACACACACACACACACACACACACACACACACACACACACACACACACACACACACACACACACACACACCCGTCTATGTCACAAATAAAATAGACTGAAACCAGTCCGTCATTTGTGTGTGTGTGACATATAATCACTTGTAATATGTAGTAAATAATCAGCATAAACTTCCCCTGCACACACACATACTCCTGCACACACACACACACACACACACACACACACACACACACACACACACACACACACACACACACACACACACACACACACACACACACACACACACACACACACACACACACACACACACACGTCTATGTCACAAATAAAATAGACTGAAACCAGTCTATGCCATTTGTGTGTGTGTGTGACATATAACATCCCCTGCACACACACATACACACTCACAAACACACACACAACCCCCCCCCCCCCCCCCCCCCCCCCCCCCCCACACACACACACACCTTGTCGATGTCCTTCAGGGTGACCGTGGCGATGCGGTCCAGCAGCGGGGCACACAGGTGGTTGGTCTTGGTGAGCAGGTGCGCCAGGTCGGGCACGCTGCTCCAGCTCACCTGCGCCGTCATCCTCTGCAGCGTGGCCATGGTGTGCTCCAGCAGCGTCTCCTCGAACCACTCGCCCGAGGCGTAGCGCAGCTCGTCCAGCAGCACGTCCAGGCGGTCCGCCGTGTCCAGCCGCTCGTGGCCGCAGCGGCTGAGCCCCTGCAGCAGCCGCACGTACTGGCTGGGCGAGCTGTGGCGGTAGGAGGCGTCGTTGCGCGCGCACTTGCCCACCGCCTGCGCCAGCGTGTTGAGGTCGCTGAGGTTGCACTGGGGGAGCACGGCGTCCAGACGCGCCACCACGCCCGCCTCCAGCCGCGGGCCGGGCAGGGTGGCCAGCACGCGCGTCAGCATGGTGACCTCCGAGGGGTACAGGCTGTCCTGGAGGAAGCTGGGCGGAGGGACGGAGGGGGGGGAGGAGAGGGACCGGGGGAGGAGAGGGAGGGAGGAGAGGGAGGAAGGGAGGGAGGAGATGGAGGGAGGGGAGGGAGGGAGGGAGGGAGAGAGGAGAGGGAGGGAGGGAGAGAGGGAGGGAGGGCGGAGAGGGAGGGAGGGCCAGAGAGAGGGGGGGAGGGAGGGAGGAGAGGGAGGGAGGGAGGGAGGGAGGGAGGATGGAGAGGGAGGGAGGGAGGGAGGGAGGGAGGGAGGGAGGGAGGGCCAGAGAGAGGGGGGGAGGGAGGGTGGGAGGGCCGGAGGGCCGGAGGGCCGGAGGGCCGGAGGGGGAGGGCCAGAGGGGGAGGGAGGGAGGGAGGGAGGGAGGGAGGGAGGGCCAGAGGGAGAAAGCCGTTAGCCCCGGGCTGAGTCAACCACGCTGCAGAGCACGGCCAGACCAGACGACCACCCACCTGATGAGGATGCTCCGTAACTTGTTGAACAGCTCAGGGTTCTGGTAGTGCAGCAGGAAGAGGGCCTGGGTGATCCTCGCCACCTCCATGGATTTGTAGACTCTAAGGTTCTTTTGGATTATTGATGCAATCCTGAAAAGGTACAACATCCGGTTCACTTTGAGGTTGTTGTTATATTGTAATGCTTAAAGGTCATCTGGTTCTCTAAAAAAAAGGAGAGGGAGCGAACGAGTGGTACCTACTTGTTGATCAGGTTGAGGTTCCTACACTGGATCTCCTCGAGCCCCTCAGCGAGTATCAAGGCCTGCTGTGGATTGAACTCGTCGGCCAATAGGAGTGCAGTGCTCTCCAACCTACAAGCGAACAGAAAATATACAGAATACAAGATTGGATCCAAGTGAGTCTGAAGTTGATTGTCTCTGTTTTCATGCACACAATTCATATTTACATTGCTTTTAGACGCATGAATGCATTTCATCGATTCCCCATGATGAAACATAAGATCTCAATCGCGGTGTGTGGAACAACCAGGTGCCGTGAACATAAAACAACACAAAAGGCCTCAAACCGACCATTCTCTGATCTCCGTGCTGGCCATGGGACACAGCGCCACAAAGAGCTTGGTGAAGGCGGCGGGGTCGGTGCTGGAGTCGATCAGCTCCGTCAGCCGCTGCTTGGCCGCCAGCCGGAACTCGCAGTTGTTGAACTGCAGCGACTGGTAGAGGCCCATGATGATGCTCAGGTTCTCCGCATCCATCCGCGGGACACTCCGCAGCAGGATCCGGTTGCACTTCTCCAGCAGGGGGCGCCGGCCGAAGCGGATGTTGCGCAGGAACTGCACCACCCTGCGGGGGTTGTTGTACTTCACGGGGTCCATGGAGTCCAGCAGGTGGTCCGCCCGGTCCAGGAGCCGGTCTCTCAGGCGAGGGGACACCATGGGGGACACGCTGATCATCAGCACGGTCAGGATCCTAGAAAGAGGAAACGGAGGAAAGACATTTACAGTTAGAAAATCACAGGGAGTTAGAAATTATGAATAGGCTGGAAATAGGTGAGACCTAGTATTGCTATGCCGGGGCAGGATAGTCTAGTGGTTAGGCGGTTTCCAAAATCTATCCCGGGGAAGGATAGTGGGGTGGGTTGGGGTGTTTCAAGAGGTACTGGGTTGGATCATCAAGGTACACAGCCTGCCTGTAAACAAAGCTTTACCTGCTCCGTAATGACACGCACCTCCATTCACTGCAGGTCGCTTCGGATAAAGGTGTCTGCTAAATGGCTGAATGGCAAATGGTGGTAAAGAGTTCCCACCTGGCATCGTTGATGGTCGAGAGCTTCCGGGACAGAATGTCCGTGATGCGTCCCATCAGCGGACTCAGCTGCAGTTGTTGATCATTCAGACAAATGGCGAACTTGGAGAGGGAAGACAGCGGGAAACTGCGAGACAAAAACAAAAACATGTGCTGCTCGTGATCCCTCTCGAGTCAAGCCATAGGACTCAATGAGATCTGATATGCAGTAATAACAATAGTAATAATGATAATAATACCTATCTAGTCTTACAGAGGCTTCAGAAACCAGCTGCTGAACTAGCGAGTCATGAGGTTCCACATGGAGTCTGAAAGCAAGAGGAAACAAACTTTGTTATTAGGGGCGAGATATTTAGCTTCAACGTGAGTCTATGACCTTGTTTCACTGTACCTGAGAAAATCATATAGCATATCCACTAGCAAGCAGTCATCCATGAGGGAGATCTTGTTTTCGGCCAAAACTCTGAGGGTCAGAAACTGAGGGTGGCTCTTGACCGCCCCGACCGTCCTTAATAATTGTGGTTTCTCTTTCTGGAACTGCCACAGCATCCCCACCGCACAACCCACATGGTTCACCGCAAACTTGGCCTTGTTCCTGCCCACTACCTCAAACACTTGGTCTTCACTGAAGCACACCTTCAGCTGATCCAGGACTAGGTCCCGGTTTCCTGGCCCACTGTACACAGACCTGCGCACACAGGCACTGGCCAGGTGCAGACGAAACATGGCCCAACGTCTAGGCTCCCTTTAAGAGCAGAGAAGAGTCCCCATCCTGAGACTGTGACTACTGTCCAGGTTAGCTGAGGGAAAAAGTCCTTGACATCCACATGAGGTCACTAGGGTACAGTGCAGATGTTTTCCTGACAACTGCTGTCATCTAGCTGCCATCTAGGGAAGGAAATGAAGAAAGGGAGGAAGGATTAATTCAGGAAGTCAAAGTATTATATAGGAAGGTATATTGGATTATACTGGCATAAATAATAAACTAATATTTACTAAATAAACTACCCAAACTCAATTTTGCATGACAAGCCAAACCCTCAGATAGAAAATCATCTTTACAAGATATTAAAAATACAAAGATCTGTGAATGGTATTGGAAAGTGGCATTACTATGGACTGCACCACTGGTCTGACTTTGTATTAAGTAAGGCTGCTCAGCCCAGTATGAAGTCATGCTGCTCACATGGGAGGTAGAACAACGTCCACGAAACGACCGACACACAACGCATTTGTCACTAAACGTGGAATTGGATTTATCTCTGAACGGATGACAGGATACTACTGAATTGGAAGCATAGACTGTACTTACAGTGAGTGTTCGCAAGGTTTATTATTTAGCATGTGTGCTATTCGATTTTACTTCCCTAGCCAGTGTTATGACGCGGAAAGTTCAAAGTGTAATCGTTGTGTTTTGCTCGCCCGTACATCCCGGGAGGGCGAGGCTTAGCCGAGTCCAACAACCTTAGGTTTAAGTAAAAGGCTGGAAATATAAATGTTGTATATCTTGGTCACATGGAAACAGTCATTCGTAGGTAGCAGATGAAGGGCATTATCCATGCCACCACAACACAAGTCATTGTCTGAAATCTTATCTAACCCTTTATTTTTTAAATAAAATATATATATTTGTAATAATACTCATATGCTGTATCACTGAGCCGACATACACATTTGTGGACCAACACTACGTATTTCATCTTCCCCCAACTGTTAATATTTGTATTTAACATTTTCCAATCCCCGGGAGCGCGGGGTTGCCTAGCGGCGGGCGGTCAGCTGACCAATATTAAGCGCTCCTCTTGCGCGGATCCCAAAGTACATTGACGTTCTCCTCGCGCCATCTTTAGAAAACACTGTGTGACACTGAATGGGACTTGGATTTCGTTATTAGATGATCGATTATTCTTCGGAACATCATCATTGGTCCACCGACTAAGGTAATACGATAATAAGATCGATATCGGTGGCTTTCAGTTCAGATGTTTGTTTACCACGTGGGTGAACCCGGTGTGTACGTACTCTGACTGCCCCAGTGCTCATGGGCACGGTAACGTCGATTTAGGCCCAGTAGGATCCGAACCCCCTACGGGTGCCCGTCCGCTGCATGGGGGACCGACCCGTGCTTTATCACGTATATCATGTGGTTATATCGGTTTATTGGCCATTTATTAATGTTTTGCAATTGTACCGGCCCGGGTATCGTTTACTTTCGATATCGCTGAATTCACGCTCATTCAACCCGGGGTCATTCATTCATTCATTCGTTGATTCGTTATACCTAACGATGAACACAAGAATCTTGGCCTATTTAACCTTCTTGGTCAAAGACGAAGCGATTCATGTCCATATCCCGTGATGGACCTGGCTGAGTGGGGCCTCTCCGTGTTGTTTGGGTCACTTTATGAACTCTTGTCACGTTATGGATGGGTCTAGCGCCATTTACCCACCTGATCACATCTATTGATCAGGAAACTTTATGAACAATATGAATGGATGGGAATTGCGCCACATAACCACCTTATCACATGTATTGTTTTGGTTACTTTATGATATCTATGTGTGGATGGGTCTGGCACCAGATGTAACCTGATCACATCTATTGATGTGTTCCAGGCAGGTTTCGGTCAGTAATCATGGGCATCAAGGTGCGTCCTCGGTGCTTCTTCGACGTTGGAATCAGCAACATTAATGGTGAGACCTCTATCCAATATCTAATTACTTAACTACTTAAAGGCCATTTATACTATCTAACGATGTGGTTGTTTTACACAGTTGGTCGAATTGTGGTGGAGTTGTTCTCAGAGGTTTGCCCCAAGACAACTGAAAACTTCAGGTGTCTCTGTACAGGTACTAGATGATAAACATACACAACTTACCAGGCTGTCATGTCTTTTTGAGTGATGTGCGATATGGAAGTCCTGCCATTCTTGTGTTTCTACTAGGTGAGAAAGGCATTGGTAAAGGAACTCAGAAGCCTCTTCATTACAAAGGATGCGTGTTCCACCGAATCGTGAAGGACTTCATGATCCAGGGGGGCGACTTCAGTGAAGGTATGATCTTGACGATTGTGTCTGTATACTTCTGTGGGTGGTATAAGTATGTATATACCACAAGTTTGTATGAATTCCCCCCTTTCTTATTTTATCACTGCAGTTTTCCTGTTTAACCGTTCCTTGCCTTGATATTCTCTTCATAACCATTCCATAACAGGGAATGGAAGAGGGGGTGAATCCATCTATGGTGGCTTCTTTGAAGGTAAAGACGCCAAACCTTTCAGCTAAACTATTATCAATTGTAATATCATCATTCATCCACTGACGTTGGTTTCAATTTTATTTCTTGTTTTTAGATGAGAGCTTTACCATGAAACACAATAAGGAGTACCTGCTTTCCATGGCGAACAGGGGCAAGGACACCAACGGATCTCAGTTCTTTATGTGAGCATGAAATCTACTCGGTTTGACTTGCTTTTGCATGGTTGGATTCCTTCCAAAAAGCAATCTATCAGGGCTACAGCAACATAATGATAATTTCATGCTGGTTGTCGTATATAACTATCCATATGGATGTTTTTGTGGAAAGAAATGTTGACATAATACACTACACGACTTTGATTGTTCGAGCTTCTTAATTTACAACTAACATTTGTTGTGTTTAATCTTCAGTACCACCAAACCTTCGCCACATCTGGACGGGTAAGTGCTTCATATTTGATATAGAATACCTTGTTTTTGTTTTTTTTATTTGCAAATGAAATTAGTTTTGACTGTTTACTGACAACAACTGTTCCAATTCCAGAGTCCACGTGGTTTTCGGACAAGTAATATCTGGCCAAGAGGTAATTCAAACCATGGAGAGGCAGAAGACAGACGCCAGCAGTAAACCATATTCCGAGGTCAAGATTATGAACTGCGGAGAGCTCATCCCTAAGACAAGAGGTCTTAACACACTTTCAGGCACCACATCTCACCCCCGTTTTAAAAAGTGTGCTTCTAGCCTTTGTGCCGTTTATTCTTTGCCCCTAAAGCGATCTCCTCGATGTCTTCTCTCTTCAGTGAAGCCAGGCGAGAAGAAGAAAAAGGAGAAGGCGCATTCTGAGGCCAGCGACAGCTCCAGCTCCTCAGACAGCTCCTCGGAGCCTTCCTCGGAGTCGGAGGAGTCCGAAAAAGAATCCAAGAGGCGGAAGAAGAAGGTGAAAAAGCAGAAGAAGAAGAAGCAAAAGAAGACGAAGAAAGAGAGGTACATGCTTAGACCCCCGTAGTTCGTCCCTGTCTGTGCAGGGGAAGCGGCTCGTGTTTAAACGCGCACTCCGCATGTTCTGTGTCTAGGTCCGAGGCCGGAAGTGCGGACGAAAAAGAGCAAGACCTGCAGTTGTCCTCGGTCCGACCCGAAGAGATCCCAGAGGTCCCTCAGAACAGATTCCTCATGCGCAAAAGTCCCCAGGCCGCCCAGAACGACGACGCTGGACAGAACCCCAGGCAGCGGGAGGAACGGCCGAGGGAAAGGTCGGTCAAAGACCACGGCACTCGAGACTCTATCTGGAGCCGATGATCGTCACACGTCCTAATGTTTGAATCTTCCCCTTTTCATGGGCAGGCCGTTTAATGCCCAGTCTGCATATCACAGAGGACTCGTGACGACCCGGTCCGGCAGGAAGATTAAAGGGAGAGGTCCACGGGTAAGTGCATGCTCGTTGGTTGAATCTTTGTCTGAATTTAATAACCCAGACACATTGGTAAGATGTCTTTGGCACACCCTAAACCCCTCGTCTGGATGATGACCGTAACCCGGCCGTCTCTGTCCTTCTCCACCAGCGCTATCGCACTCCCTCCCGTTCACGATCACGAGACCGTTTCCGCCGCAGCGAGACGCCGCCCCACTGGCGGCAGGAAATGCAGCGGCAAAGGATGAGGGCAACGAGTGGAGAGCGCTGGATTAAGGGGGACAAGTAAGAGACGCTTATAGAAAGAGATTAATAATTCAGAGGCTTCTACGTGTTATACTCCAATCGGCCATCTTGCACTCAATCTGTAAAATGAAATGCTTACATTTCTTTAATATGTGGAATCATATATTATACTGGAAAGCCGGCTACAACTTAACTTTGTTGGGTCAGCCATTTAAGTGCAACACATTTTGACCATTTAGAAGGGATCTACTCACTGTGTAAACTGGCTTGGGCGAATACATTTGACTAAACCGGACCACCTTTGCACCCTGGTCTCACAGAGGTGACATGGAGGAGGCAGCGAAGGAGGAGGCCGCTAAAGCGACCCGGGCAGAGAAGAAGGACTCCGACGACAAACCGGCGGAGAAGGAGAAGCGCGGTCGCTCCCACCGGTCCCGGAGCAAGGACAAGGAGAAGAAGGACGAAGACAAACACGGCAGACACAAGGCCAAGAAAAGGGGCGGCTCACGCAGCCGCAGCAAGAGCGTAGACAAGAGCGTAGACAAGAGCGTAGACAAGAGCGTAGACAAGAGCGTAGACAAGAGCGTAGACAAGAGCGTAGACAAGAGCGTAGACAAGAGCGTAGACAAGAGCGTAGACAAGGGTGGGGACAAGAGTGTAGACAAGGGAGGAGACAAAGGTGGGGACAAGAGCATAGACAAGGGTGCTGACAAGAGCGGAGACGAGGTGCGTAAAAGCGGAGACAAGAGGAGACGGTCAAAGAGCAAAGAGAAGGAGCGGGACCACAAGCCCGAGCGCCGAGGCCGCTCCCGGAGCAAAGACGCGGCCGTGACCAAGGAGAAGGAGAAGGAAACGGAGTCCGACCACAGCAAGGAGAGGAGCAAGCGCGCCGAGTCCGAGAAGAAGCCGAAAGACGACCCGAAGGGGAGGAACGGCGAGAAGCCGCAGGAAGAGAAGGGTCGAAACGGGGACAAGCGGGAGAAGGAGAGGGCCGAGTCCCAGAGCAAGGACAGGACGAGCGGTAAAGAGGGCCCCAAGTCCCACAGCAGGAGCCGGGACAGAGGGGACCGTGGGGACCGCGGGGCTAGGCGGGCGTCCTCGAGGGACAGGGGTGAGAGAAGGGACAGGGAGAGGCCCAGCGAGGGCAGCCGGAGGAGCCAGGAGAGACGCCGGCAGCGCTCCAGGGATGACAAGCGGCGAGGGTCGCCCAGGAACCGGGACCGCACCAGGAGCCCCGACCGGGCCAAGGCCAGAGACTCTCACAGGGGCGGGCGGCGCTCCCGGAGCCGGAGCAACGACCGGCAGGCGCGCAGGAAGGATAAGGAGAGCGGGCCGGCCCCGAGACGGGGATCCAGGGGCCGGCACCACCACAGCAGCAGCAGCAGCTCCGACAGCGACCAGGACGACAAGACCAAGGGCCGGAAGAGCCCAGAGGACAAGAAGAAAAGCCCCCCGAGGGAGTCCCCTCCTAAAGCCAAAGAGCCGGCCGGAAGCCCTGCGAGGAACCGCAGCAACCGAGGACGAGAAGGGACCCGCGACAAGAAGGACAGCTCCGGGTCGAGTAACGACGACAGCGACTAGGCCTGCGATCGAGCCCCCCTTTTGTGTACGCGTGATGTTTGATACTCACAGAAGTCGGTCCACGCCAGACCACTTTTGGTCACTCTGGGAAATCATTGGGTCTGTTTTTAGTTTTGCTTTTTTCAAATTCCAAAATGAGAGTTGTTTAAACTATTAGAAGTTCTACTGCAGCGGAAAAAAGCCTCCTTGTGAGCACCCCTCCCCTAGTACTTTTTTACTGTATTTTTTAAAAGTATACAAACATAATCTGTTTAGAGAGGTTAAGGAACATCGTTTTTTGCTTTTACCAGCCAGAATGTGTAATGAAACATGAGTCAGTTGAAGTCTGTTTTTTTTATTTTTATTTCCCCTTTTTAATTTTAAATCATTTTTGGGTCTTTTTGCATGTATATCTTCCACGTTAGATTTTTCTTTTTTGTAGTTTGAGATACCTGTTGTTTCACTTCGAATGGAGACTGTCCAACATAACATGCAACATAAAACGAGTTTGTATAAATCTGTAAATTGTGTATTTATTTGACATCAAATGATTAACCTATTTCTCAGTACCAAATAAACTATTGTCTTTCCTCATAACATTTTTAGTCGGAGCATGTCCACCCAATTTTAAGTTAGTTATTTACTTCAATACATATAACTGAGGATGCGGTAAATTAACCATACCAACCACTTTATACATGAATCAACAAACTTTGTTTCAGCACCGAGACTTAACTTTTCAAAACAAATCCAGATCAGTGTTTCCCACCCACCCACCCAAAACTCCCAGTAATGGGTATGAAGCCCACTACGACCGCCCCATCACCAAGTGAAGCCGAGCCGCTTCCTCGCTCCCTCGATGTCCGTCGTCTCGTTGAGCTCCTTGACGTTCTGGGTCGTACCGCACACGTACCGCGGCATCTCCACGCCGCTGTCGTCTTGAACGAGGTAGCTCGGCTGCGTGCCGCCGAAGACGGGCCCCAGGCCTCCGCCGAGCCCATCTCTGGCGGCCTTGTGGAGCGGGAGGAGGTTCCGCTGGCCCACCGCCGCTTCACGGATCACCTGCGACGCATACTGCTGGAACTGCTGCCCCTCTGCCACGATGAGCTCCGTGTTCTTCACCAGAGACTCCCGTTGCTCTGTTTTCTTTTGCTTGTGTCGGACCTGTTTCGCCGCCTACGGAAACACGGTGGGATTAGGTGCAAAGTCAAAAGACAAGGCATGGATGTTTGAACTCACCACCAGAAGTGGGCCTTTTTGGCCCTGAAGGAATGGAAGCTCACCATTTGCTGGACATAGTGATCTTGTAGAAATCTCCCCTCTTCCTTGGCTTTTTGGGCCTTCTGCTGTTGCTTCTCCAGGAAGATTCTGGCGGTCTCCTCTTTGGCCTGCTGCACCTCCAGGGCTTTCTGACGTGCAATCATCTCCTTCTGCTCTTGTTCCAGCCGCTGGTGGAACACGAGCGAACGCAAGATATCAGTAGTTGTAATTCATCATCAAACACCACAGATTTATAATAAGAATCAGGAATCCTGGTTTTCCTTGGTGTTCCCCGTGAGCTTGGCCCTCAGCCTGCAGGGGTCACCAGATGTCTCTGGGGGTCTCACCAGGGTCTCTCTGTGTTCGGAGATGCTCTTCTGCATCGCTGCCTTCCTCTCCTCGTCAGCGTTGCGTCTCAGGGCCTCTCTGGCCTCCTGTTCGGCGATGGCCCTGGCGATGCACTCGTCCTCGTGGTCCGTCTTCTCCTGCTGGGTGGCGGTCAGCTTGTTCCTAATCCTGTCCTTGAGAATCTGGGCCTCTCTGAGGAGCACAAGCACATGCGTGATCGTAAATATGCTCTTTAATTTTGATCCGAGTGACTTCACTTCTGAGTGACCCGATAATATAGACATACCTTTTTTGACATGGGGCTTTACCTGAACAACTCCGCCTCCTTCTCCTTCCTTAAAATCCCCATCTTCTTCTTGGTGGCGAGGAAAAGCTCCCTCTGCTCCTCTTCCAGCGCCCGCTTCCGTTCATCGATGCCTCTCACCACGTCTCGGTTAGAGATGTGCTCCTGTGGTGCAGCCGGGAAGCACAACATAGCCTGTTTGTATCGTTGGCAGTATAGCATTTAAAATGGACATCCTCAAGAGGGGGCCTTCCTCACCAGGTGAGCCTGCATGGTGCTCTTCTTCCGCTCCTCCTGTCTTTGTCTCGTCGCACTCTGCTCCCTGAGGTGCAGCTGGCGAAGGCGTTGGATCTCCTCTCCCTCCTTCACGTTCTCCAGCTTCTCCCGAGCTCTGGCCAACTCGACGTTCCTCATCCTGAGGAAGAGGAAGTGCATGTTACCACCATGCCCGTAGCCAGCTATGAGGTCACCGAGGTCCGGACCTCGTCATTAAAGATTCAAAAAAATAATCGAACCTGGTCCTGAATACAACTGTATACAACATTAGTGGTTGAGGGAATATCTCCTGAGATGAGTAAATGCTTAATTCAGATGAAACTCGCAACCCATCAAGACCATCACTGTACTGTACTGAAATACGGTTCCTCTTGGATTAACCACAGAAAGACGCGTCACCGAAGCTCACTGTGTTCTCAGGTCCTCCGCCACCGCCTGGGTGTTGAGCTTCTTCTGGACGGCTTTCTGCTTCTCTCGTTCCAAGGCCTCGTCCTCCCGGGACTTGATCTTGTCGAGCACCTCCCGGTCACGGTCTTTGGAGGAGCTCTCGATTCTGCGCTTCAGCTCGAGCTGGGCCTCTCTCTCCTTCAGCACCTCGGTCAGTAGGAGAGCACTCTGCAGAAGGACGACCATGTCGAATCACGCAACGGGCTAGAACCGGGTAGGGCGGGATAACATAGTGGTGTTCGATTCCCGGCTCACCGCTACGGGTTGGATCACCAACGTCACCCCCCTACCTGTAGGCATCATGGAGCAAGATGCCCAGTACAATGCTCCTTCATGATGTGTCTCTCATTCACTGAAAGTAGAATATCAGCGTCTTCTAAAGAGAGATTTGAAACTTTGAAGATGGATGGACTGCATTTATATAATGCTCACCCATTCATGGGTGGTTGTATCGTTTGCAAAGGCGGTCAACGATAGAAGGCAACCGCCAGCGGGTCGGTAGGCAGTCAGGGTTAGGAGCTCAGGGACACTCCGACACTTAGCCAGGAGGAACCGGGGATCGATCCGGCAACCTTTTTGGGTCGCCAGGCCACCTGCACTACCTCTTGCGCCACTGCCAGCCGGGTATATGTTAAATGGCGAGCAAAATCATGGCTGAGGTACCACTCACATGGAAGCCCTTGACCTGTTGGGTCTGGTAGTACAGCTGGGCCTTGGCTCTTGCGATGGCCTCCTTCCTCAACTGCTCCTGGTACTGGGCCTCCTCCAGGTCCCTGGCCTTGCGCTGCTCCTCTTCCAGCTCCTCTCGGATCTTCTTGGCCTCGATTTTCTTTTGCCGTTGTCCCTGTCGCGAGACACAGTGCGTCACTCTGGAGCAGACGCTTGTTGTTTTTCATTTTAGAAACTCGGTGATGAGATGTACTGACATGTTCGAAGTTTGCACATTTTTCCGACCCCATCGGTTGGTCTAGTTTGTAAAAATGTAATAATATCTGCTAAATGACGTGAGTGTAAATGTAATGCTGCATTTCGCTGCAGTAGCTTGAGTCAGACTCTGAGATAAGTATACGTTGTCCTTTCAGCCTTCAGTACTGGCTTTTGTTAACTCACCACGATGGTATTGGACCATAGCTTCACCACTTCCTTGGACTGCTGATGCATCGCCTCTCTTTGTTTTGCTGCTTCTTCAATCCTCTTCTTGTGATTACTTTGGTGATTTAACGATTCTTTGATTCTCAAGTATTCATCTCTGGGCAACACAGTGACCTGTCTCAGATCTAACAGGGGTTTAGTCCCATGGCAGTCCCCATCTGAAGACACTGGGAGAACGATTACAGAAATTAAATGTAAGGTAGTCAGTTGAGCCGTGCATGGTTGATACACAGACACACAGCCTTTAACAGGGCATCGATATCTCTAATATTGTATTAATCCTATTATTATTATTATTATTAGTAATGTTATTATCCCTATCATGTACTATATTTGCAAACAGGATGCTACAGCAGCCTACTGTTAAAACCATACTCATATGTCAAGCTTTAAATAAACACATGTATTGCTGTTACCCATCGGACTTGATCCTCTTCTTCTTCCATATTGAACCATTGATTCTGCCATGTTTATTTTCCCTCCTGAAACCAAATGAATCAGACCGCAAATAATACTCTCTGTGTTATTATTATTTTTTTTAAACCAAACCCTGTTGATTAAAACTCGGGTCACAGTTCCTGTAAGCTTACATTCATGCCCTTTGTTTGACCGTGTCCAAGCAACGCGTCAACCAATCAACGCCGGAGAGAGGATGCAACCTATCTCAGCGTGTAGGGTGAGAGAGGGTCAGGAAGTGTAGCGTTAATCCGGTCTACCGCAACGCCACTTCCGTTCTTAGTTCCTATGAGCTTTGGAGGCCAGTTTACAGCCTCCGGCCTGAGTAAGAATACGGCCACGACACGAAGAACAACAATAACGACAAATAGCGAAATTATAGGGTTTTGACGAATCAATCTGACGAACCAATTTCCAGACAGAACGGAAACGCATATCCCTCTATCGGAAGTACGTACATCTCACTCACTGCAAAGCCCATGTTGCTGAAAGTCCCGCCCTCTCTTTCTCCATTAACGCTAATTTGGAGCATCCCGTTCCAGGCATCCCTCGTGACGAAAACGCCTGGGGAAGGGTCACTCTGAATGCAGATTTGCGTTAAAGAACATCAACGTTAATAGGTTAGCTGTGCTTAGGTGTGCCCTTTTAGACTTTAATGTAATTAAGGGCTATACAAATAAAATGTAATTGAAAATTGAATCTTTAAACTTCCACAGTAACCAACCCAACCCAGTAGAATGAGACATTTGTACTCGGCCATGTGGAAGCGTCCCCGTAGCTCATGAATATCATTGTTCGCCTCAAATCATCAGCTCTGCAGCACTGATGGTATAACATCAGGCCATCATGATTAATCTTAGCCTAGGTCAGGTTTATATAATGTTCAATTACATTGCTTTCTCTATCAAATTGTTTTCCTCACTCCTACTGCTGGCATTCATAATCGAGGTGCTCTCTGCAGACCTGCTAGGATGGAGGTCCGATTTACCACTTCAGAAAGGTCTCATGAACATATAAACATGAACATAAATCAATGAGGATGACCCAACTCTTTAGCTGTTTAGAATTAAGTATTTATCTTTTTTGATGATTCAATTGACAACTTTGCACATTAGTCCTACTTGATGTAATTTAATTAACATAATACATTGTTATACTTGAATATTTTTCTGTCTGGTTTTTGATTCCTTTGAGATTGGAAGTTGAAGAAAGGGGCGGGTTTATACGAAAGGGGCGGGTCTGTCTGCCAGCTCCGGCCATTCAGAGCCAACAAGGGAGCGCTGGCTGCCACCACTTGTCTTAGCCCATCACTTTCCCGTGGCGTCACGCACAGAAGTTATCCTTCCTCGCATTCCCTCAAACAATCCTGCAAAATGGCTCCGATAGTGATTAAAAGCATTTTAATCAGCGAAAGCGTTGATCCCTGCTGCAAAAAGGTTCTGGAAGAAAATGGAATCCAAGTTACGGAGAAACTGAATTTGACCAAGGAGGATTTGATCTCTGAGATCAAGGTAACGTTGTGGTTTCATCTCCATGGATGACTTGTTTCTCTTCTCAACTGTATATCTGAGCTGCATGATAACCATGCCGCATATAATTGCGTGTTGTCTAATCTTAACTTGCTTCAACATGACTTAAATTATTATTATGGGGAATACTTGCAATCATTGCTGTTTGTGCAAACTGTATTGTGCACAAATATTCAATCGGTTTTGTTTCACAGCTGTCTCACCATGGATATACAGTATTCGATGTTGCATCGGCTGTCGTTCAACTTTGAAACATATTTGACTTTTAACATCTAACCTGAGGATAGTTAGTACCGCCCATTCCAAATATGATGCAACTGCATCCTCGGCTTGCTGGGATAACCATCCTGGCGTGCCACATGTTCGACTTAAGCCCTTAAAAAAAAATCACTGCCCCCGCACATTTGATGCATTCTCTTGGAAGCCTTGTTGGTTCATGCACTATAACAAAGATTCTCACCAAATATGTCATTTTATATAATACAATGTAGGAGTGGGGGGGGGGTGAATTGTTGCATAACCCCTGTTCAAATGTGATGTCACTGCAACAAACAGGTTTTGCTGAAAGTTGTCTGTGGCAAACTTGACTACACGCTCTCGACTGAAGAATCGTTTTTTTCCTCATAGAACTACGATGGACTTGTAGTTAGATCTTCGACAAAGGTGACGGCCGACATCATCAATGCTGCCAGTAATCTGAAAATTATCGGCCGCGCTGGAACTGGAGTGGACAATGTGGATGTGGACGCTGCTACTAAACATGGGGTTATTGTCATGAAGTAAGTCTGGCATGGATGGTAGACTAGTATTTCTTTCGAAATGGCCAGTTCAGTAACCATGTCTTTCTTGGAGTCGGAATTAAATCCCCTTTTCTTTGATTCAAGCACACCAAGTGGTAATACAATCAGCGCTGCAGAGCTGACGTGTATCCTGATTACCAGTCTCTCCAGGTAAGAGAAGGGGTTTTATTACGTTTGAGCACCAAGGGGGAATGCCTTGAAAACCGCTTTTTCCCCCTAACTTTTGTGATTCATACCTTGTGGTTGCAGACATGTCCCACAGGCTGCGATGTCAATGAAAGCTGGAAAATGGGATCGCAAAAAAGTAAGCCAAGTATTTGGTCGGTGTGCAATGAATTGTGTTGATGCATTAAGCAATTACTATTGCATGACTCATCCCATTGTCCCCCGTCTCCCCCAGCTGTCAACGACTCCACTTGATAATGGAATCTGTGTAGTTTCTGTGTGCCTAGCAGTCAAAACGATTTTGTTACATTTCAGTTCATGGGCGCGGAGCTCTTTGGCAAAACCCTGGGAATAGTTGGACTTGGGAGAATTGGCAAAGAAGTCGCCAGTAGAATGCAGTCCTTTGGCATGAAGGTAGGTAATTACTTTCTGCCAGAGCTGTCTCCTCGTGTCGGTGCTGCATGCTGGGTAGGCTGCACCACAGGGCTTCACTCATCCATTGAATTAGATTTGTCAGAGCGTTCCTCATGCAAGACGAATAAAGCTTTGATTAGCCGAGGTTATATTACGTTGATTTAGGATAGGAAAGTCCCATGATGCACTCTGATGAGCGAGAAGTTGCTGGGGTCGAACCCGACTGGTTCCTTTCTGCCCGTTTTCCTCTGACCCCCATAAACATGCAAGTTGCATACAGGAACATGTAACCACAGGAGCAAGGCTGACTCCGTGTCAGGGCTATTGAGCATAGAAGCATGGGTAAATGAAGCTGGAAAGAGAAACATGTAACTTGCAACAAAGCATTTTACAGATAATATGATCTCAAATGGTTACTCAGTTGCTGGTTAATTTTAAAGTGACGAATACCTTGTTAACAGCTGCTTTATTGAAAGCCCAAGTCACACACTGCAACCTTCGGTTGACTGATAAAATCAAAGAATGAAGGTAAACCACTCGATTGGTCTATGAACAAACCTCAGACATATCTGCAATGCAGATAGCTGTATTATCTGCAATGCAGATAGCTGTATTATCTGAATTTATTTGCACGGCAGTGATACTGCAACGGTATACTAGTGATTTGTGGTTGCAAGCCTAATTCTAATGCTAGCCTGGACAAAGATCTCAATCATATCTTGGCCTTAGTGTTTTATAGTAGTGTTCTATACTACAGTTCTCCTGACTCTCCCTGACCCTGGCCCTTCCCTATCACCTCAACCAGCGCTTAACACCTGCTAAACTTTCCCCACCACGCCCAGACCATCGGCTACGACCCCATCACACCGCGGGAGGTGACTGCAGGCTGGGGGGTGGAGCAGATGACCCTGGAGGAGCTGTGGCCGCAGTGCGACTTCATCACCGTCCACACGCCCCTGATGCCCTCCACCACGGGTGAGCCTCCCCCCGGCCACGCCCGCCGAGGGCTGGACACACAGAGAGGCCAACGCGTCTTCGGTCGGTCTCGGTTGTAGAAAGGCCGTTTGTAAACTGCTAGTGCGACCCTGGAGCGCGACGCAAACTAGATCAATGGATGCCTGTCGATGACACGGCACAACGGATGGAGGGTAAAACAGTAAAGTATAGAGAGAAACACTCTCTCTATACTTGCGCTGCAGCTCGTTCCTGTGGTTCAGGGCGACCCACAGCCAGCAACCAATCTCACACCTGCACCGCAGCTAAAACCACTACCTTTTGGGTTTGTGTTTTCACTCTCGCTTTATCTGCGTCCTACCTAGGCCTCCTTAACGACGCCTCATTCGCCAAGTGCAAGAAGGGCGTGCGGGTGGTGAACTGCGCGCGCGGCGGGATCATCGACGAGGACTCTCTGCTCAGAGCGCTGGAGTCCGGCCAGTGTGCTGGAGCCGGCCTGGACGTCTTCGTCGAGGTAAGGACCCCCAAGAGTTCCTACGGCGGTCATGAAGCAGAGGGCTTTTATAGAAGAAGACTTGGGCCCAATCCCATTTCTACCCCTTACCCCTCCCCCTTGTTTTGAAGGGGTAAGGGGTAGAAATGGGATTGGGCCTTGGTGTACAGTAGTGGATGTTTTGAGGAGCTTGTCGTGGGCTATGGGGCATTTTGGCGTACAGGTAGACTGAGGTCTTAGGGGTTTGAACCGAGAGCCTTTTGGCCAGGAGTCTAAGCACCCTTAGATTCGTTTTTTTGTATTATTATTATTTATTTTTTTAAAGGGACAGCACACATTAATAAACATGAGTATCAGAGTTCCCCATGTAATCGTGCCAGATTTAGCCGAGCAGGTTAATTTTAATCTCTAGTCCCTGGATGATCCTGCCTGTTGGACCAGTACATCTGGGATTTGCTTTTCAGTACTAGTTCTTGATCTAGCGTCTCGAGCCTGGAGGTCAGTGTTCTGACGAGTTGGTGTCTGTTCTCAGGAACCCCCTAAGAACCGGGCTCTGGTGGACCACCCCAACGTGATCAGCTGCCCCCACCTGGGGGCCAGCACCAGCGAGGCGCAGGCCCGGTGCGGACAGGACATCGCCCTGCAGATCGTGGACATGGTGAAGGGCAAGGGCCTCGTCGGAGCGGTAAGTGCTTTGGTTTCACTTCCTGTCGGGATGGAGCCATATTTGGGCTGTCGATTAACATTGAGTGGGGAACGGAATCAGTCTGCACAAGATAGTGCACTCAATTTGAAAAAGCCACATTTATAATTTAATTATTTTCCACATATGGGGGAAAAGTCTTTGTCTTGGACAGTGTGGCAGATTATTTCACAAATTAGGATAACGAATGTCAACGAAGCTGTGCAGATCTGCCTTACTAGTGATTTATGATGTGGTAAAACCATTGAGCTGAACAGAATATGGATGGAATGAAATTTGGTTCCTTTCAGAATGGAATACTGTCATTGTAATGGTATTGAAATGAGTAATGAAACAGGTGTTTTTAGTATCCATCATTCAGGACTTTTGGTTTGTAGTCGAATAGGGGTAGAATTCCCGGATAGTGGGTGGTGTCTGTGAGGCAGAGAGGGTTTTGGTTAAGCTGGGGGGGTACAGTGTTTCAACCGATATTCTTAGCAGTCCGCTGACTGGTTGCCGTGGCGACGTTAGCAGAGCCGGCCGTGCCAGGAGACTTAACAGCTCGAGTGATGTGCGGCGGGGGGAAACCTAAGTGTGAGGCAAATAGTGTCGGGGGGGAAGATGGCGGCTAAGCAAACACAGAGGGGCCCACCTTGTAGTAGTGTGTCAGGGAGAGGAGAACGCTCCCAAAACCGCGTCTCTAACACTTACTGTGCGTTTCCTACCCCATGTAGGTCAATGCACAGGTTTTGGCCAGCACCTTTTGCCAGGAGTCTCAACAATGGATCACGCTTGGGGAAGCTATGGGGGCCGTGCTGCAGTCCTGTGCCTCCTCTAAACCCTGCAGCCAGGTGCACATCACAACTCAAGGTCAGCAGCCTCTTTGTGGGAAGTTCACCGTGAGAAGTTCTCATTTATGACAGTCGAACCATCCGTCAAGGCGATGGGGAAGCTAGAATCTCTCTGGCCCGCCTCATCAATGTTTGTATATTCTTTTTTGATTTGTTTAACCTGACCCAGGGGAGAATGACGGCTCATGTTTTGTTTTGACATATCTCTTGGGGCGTTGTAATGCAGGATGTGGATGTTTGCTTAATTTCTCTCCTGAGTTGGGTTTTTATTTATATTTTTGCCTGTGACACTTGTTCATAACTCCAATAAAACATTTATCACATAGTATTCAATTATATTAAATACACTCAGATGTTTTTCCCTTTTTCGGGACTGTAATCCCACTGTCTCCCTCTGGTGGTTAAATTCAGAACTGCATTAATGGATTTGAGCTATTTGGACGCAAATAGAGATCATATTCAGCTGTTGGCTGGAGGTGTGGCTTATAATCCCCTTGGTTTGTCTTGTCTCCACCAGGTGACTGCTTGAAGAAGTCCACTGGTTACATCACTTCAGCCGCAATGGTGGGGCTTCTCAAGCCAACTACCGGCGGTTCGGCCAACCTGGTCAACGTGCTGACCCTGGCCAAGCAGTCTGGCGTCGCGGTACAGAAATCCTTCAAATACCAACCAATACCCGACGGTTTTGTGTGACCGTGTGCCGAGCCAAACAGTTCCTAGACGACGCCCCATTGGCTCATTTGCGAGGCATGCGTCTTCTCGTGTGTAGGTGACCCAGACCCACAGCCAATCAGAGGGGAGCTGCCACGGGGTGTGCGAGGTAGAGATCCAGGCGGGCGGAGCCAGCCTCAAGGCCCGGGGCTCGGTGCTGGGCGGCGTGCCCGTGCTGCTGGAGCTGGGCGGCAGCGTGTTCCGACAGCCCGTCGCCCTCGCCGGACACCTGCTGTTCCTGCTGGTCTCCCCCGGGCCCGAGGTCCTGCCCTCCCTCGCTGGTAGGAGGCCCTCTGTCTGTCTGTCTGACTGTCTGTCCATCTGTCTGTCTGTCTGTCTGTCTGTCTGTCTGTCTGTCTCCCTCCATCTTTCTGTCTCTCTGTCTCCATCTTTCTGTCTGTCTCGATCTTTCTGTCGTCTCTGTCTGTCTCCATCTTTCTGTCTGTCTGTCTCCATCTTTCTGTCTGTCTGTCTCTATATTTCTTTCCGTCTCTATATTTCTTTCCGTCTGTCTGTCTCTATATTTCTTTCCGTCTCTAGATTTCTTTCCGTCTCAATCTTTCCGTCTGTCTGTCTCTATATTTCTGTCTGTCTCTATATTTCTGTCTGTCTCCATCTTTCTGTCTGTGTGCGTCTGTCTTTTGGTCTTTCTTCTTCATTTTATTTATAAAGTGGTTACTGCTTCAGATGTGTTGTGTCCTGGACCAGGTATACTCATCTTCTGGGTCTTTGCCGCTGAGAATTTAGTTTCCCGGTCCAATATGGTTGTGTTTGGGGTCTGGGACCTACTGGTTTGGGGTCTGGTCGTAGTGGTTCGGGGCTGGTCCTGGTGGTTTGGGGTCTGGTCGACCCCTCCCTGCTCCTTAACGACCCCTCCCTGCTCCTTAACGACCCCTCCCTGCTCCTTAACGGCCCCTCCCTGCTCCTTAACGGCCCCTCCCTGCTCCTTAACGACCCCTCCCTGCTCCTTAACGACCCCTCCCTGCTCCTTAACGGCCCCTCCCTGCTCCTTAACGACCCCTCCCTGCTCCTTAACGGCCCCTCCCTGCTCCTTAACGGCCCCTCCCTGCTCCTTAACGGCCCCTCCCTGCTCCTTAACGACCCCTCCCTGCTCCTTAACGACCCCTCCCTGCTCCTTAACGACATCTCAATTCCCCGTGCGTCGCTTTGGAGAACAGCCTCTGTGTCACGATGACTCGACAGCAAATGCTATCGGCAGCGGATTCGAATCAAACGAGCTCGATAACGATCCCACTCGTCTTTTCACGACCCCGTCCCAGGCTTGCTGGCCACCGCCGGGGTGGAGATGGAGTCGTTCAGCGCACCGCCCGCCCGGGCCGGGGGGGTGTGGTGCTGCGCGGGGGTGTCCTCCTCCGTCCCGGACCTCGGGGCCTTGAAGCCTGTCGCCAAGCAGGCCGCCCAGATCAACATATAGATAGGTGGTGATGCGGGGGCTGGCAACGCAGTGCCTGAAGGTTAGCACAGTCGGTACGCGCTTCTCGTAGCATAATAAGTTTACAATGTTTTTTTTTTTTTTTTAGATGCTTAATATTTGTTTACAAATTTACATATTGATGTATTAACGTTACATGTTGTATTAATGTCTATAGGGCTAACGTGTCTGTGCTACTAAACATTGATTAAAAAAAATGTACTTGTCAAACCGGCTGTTGTCTTTTATTTATTTTGAAATGGGGGGGGGTTGTGATTGTTACTTTCCCTGCCTCATATTAAACATGTATGGAAATAGTCTTTATTTGTACATGGTCGCACTATAGCTTGGCTTTTGTCCTGCTGTGAGAATGCCGATCGTTAATCCTGTCAGGATTTCACAAAGCCTACAGAATTGGGTTCAAATTCCATGGCAACGGATGGGGGATTCTTTTTTTTTTCTTTATTGATGTCATACTACGTGTCCTCTCTTGGGTCGTGGGGGCGCATTGGTCACGTTGGTCCTCCGGCGTTACAATCAGTAATGTAAAACCTTACAATCATCCGCTGTGCATTAAACACCCATAGACCTATCCATGACATGAGTGGATATCAAACTGCAGATCTGATATTGTACCCTCAGATGTTTGCTCTATAGGCTAGCCTCATTGTGCACCGGGCGCGTCTTATATGGTGCAGGGGGGGCGGCCTCTCCAACTGCAGATACCAAAATAGGATAGCGGTGCGCCGTCCCGGGCTAAATAGAGATTGGTGTTGTGAAAGAAGAGCGTCGATGCACAGGGAGAGACGTACGGGTCGCATGGTAAGGGGCATGGAAATACGATAGTGAGGTAAGGACTGAGTATTTTGTTTTTACTCATAATAGACCTATGGGCATCAATTACGATTATTGTTTACGGTTAAATTAATAGGCGGTTATGCTACATTAATGCAATAGCCTTTACTCCCTAATTGTGATTAAATCATATTCCCTTTGGTATCAGCCTTTACGTACATTTTCTTTATCTTTTCCAGTGATCATGTCGGATAAACCTGCTGAACTCTACACGTATGATTACAATGACGACGACCACCCCCATGAAGT
The DNA here is from genome assembly GCF_031168955.1 of Gadus macrocephalus. Taxonomy (NCBI): domain Eukaryota; kingdom Metazoa; phylum Chordata; class Actinopteri; order Gadiformes; family Gadidae; genus Gadus; species Gadus macrocephalus. Next base: position 14,713,893 of record NC_082401.1, on the reverse strand, counting down.
GCTGGATGCCCTCAGTCAGTTCTACCTCGGCGGGCTGTTCACAGACGTCTCCCTGCAGGGCTCCTCCGGCCGGGTCTTCCACTGCCACCGGGCCGTGCTATCGGCTCGCAGCTCCTACTTCCGAGCGATGTTCACCGCTGACATGAGAGAGCGCTCCAACAGCCTCATCACACTGTCCGGGGTAGAGTGTGAGGTCCTCGGTGTACTGTTGCACTACTCCTACACGGCCCAAGTGTGCATCACAGAGAATAACGTGCAGAGTCTGCTGGAAGCGGCGGATCTCATGCAGTTCAGTTCCTTGAAGCACGCCTGCGAGGACTTTCTCATTCGTTTTCTAGACGTGGGCAACTGCCTGGGCATGCACGCTTTCGCCCAGCTGCACGTCTGTCGCAGCCTGGAGCGGGAGACCCGTCGGCTCATGTTCAGCAAGTTGGAGGATCTCGTGCAGCAGGAGGAGTTCCTCGAGTTGCAGGCTGATGACGTGAGGTCCCTTCTCGCCGTCAAGAACATCCTCGACGCGTGGGAGGATGAGGTGCTGGTACTCGCCGTGGTGAAATGGGTCACGCACGACTTGGACAATCGCACCGACCACGCCAAAGACCTCCTGCGTTCCATTCACCTCGACCTGAACGACATTGCCCTCAAGTCAGCTCTTAGCTTGCGCAGAAACTCTGTTGACGACAAGGAACACATCAAATCCATGGTCAGTCATACCTTGGTGTCGGCGGGTAAGGGGGAGGGAACACCAGCGGGGGGTAAGAAGCTCTCCCCCAGGATGTACTCCATAGGGGGGTACTACTGGCACCCCCTGGCAGAGGTTCACATCTGGGAGCCGAGGGGCAACGTGTGGGCCCAGGGTAAAAACATGCCCGAGCACACCAGAGAGAGCTACAGCGTCACCTTGCTGGGGGCCAACATCTACGTCACGGGGGGTTACCGGACTCACACGGTGGAGGCCTTGGACGCGGTGTCCGTGTACAACACTGACGGGGACGAGTGGACGGAGGGCTGCCCCATGCTGACGGCCCGGTACTACCACTGCTCGGTGGCGCTACACGGCTGCGTGTACGCCATCGGGGGGTACCGGAACGGGGCGCCGGAGAACCAGGCCGAGTGCTACGACCCCCTGAAGAGGAAGTGGTTCCCCGTTGCCGATATGACTGCCGTATGGACAGTTATCATGATTGTCAGTCAAAGGTAAATCCACTCACTACATCTATGAAGATGTAGTGAGTGGATTATCATAGTATTACATCAACACATATAGAAGGGCAGGGTGGTATAGGGTTCAGGGTGGTTGACTGCCTTGCAAAGGTTTAAACCCAAAGAGATTATAGACCCTGCCTGCTCCTATCCTCATTATTTGAGGTTAGTAATGTATTATGTAAAAGCCCTACCCTTCTTTGGATGAAAGTGTGTTTGATTTTACATAATCAGGATAGGGTCCAAATAAGGGCCCATAATCCCACATTTTTATTCTATTTTTTTTATAGTAATAAAGTCACTGTCTGATGACATCCGTATGAACCGTGTGTTCCCAGGGGTAGGGAACGCCAGTGCGTGCGTGGTGAGGGAGCGGATCTACGTGACGGGGGGGCACTACGGACACCGCGGGAGCTGCACCTACGAGCAGATCCAGGTCTACACGGCAGACGCCAACGCGTGGAGCATCATCACGGTCAACCCCCATCCAGGTACTGCGGGCGAGGGCGGGACAGTGGGGGGACTCTCAGCCCAAAGGTAGGCTACTGAGTCCGGGGCCCCAATGCTCCACCCCTATAGATCTGTAATGCTCAATGACTTGATATTAAATGTGTAAACTACAGGGATTTCTGCATTCAGGTCTCGAAAAATCTCATTGAAACCGGCTCCGGATAGGATGGTAAATGGACTGAATTCATACCACGCTTTTCTAACCAACGTTCACCCAATTCACGCACACATTCACACACCGACGGCGGTGACACGCGTGCAAGGCGACGGCCCGCTTGTGACACCTCGACGCTAGGACGCTAGGAGGAGCCGGGGATGGAACTAGAAACCTTCCGGTTATCCTCGAAGGTTCCACCTCCTGAGCCACATGTCACTGACTATGTCATGGTCACTTGGTCGGTTAGGAGGTCCGACCCCAGTGGGAATGTTATCGGTTCAAACCCCGATGTTCGCAGGGCGAAGACCTCTTTGGGGCTGAGATAGCTGACCCTAACCCGTGCCTAAGCCGTGAATCCAAAACGAACGACTGGGTCTTGTTTCCACAGAGTACGGCCTAAGCTCGGTGTCCCTCGACAACAAGATGTACCTGGTGGGCGGTCAGACGGCGGTGGCGGACTGCTTCGACCCCGACACCAACGCGTGGAGGGCGATGGCGGAGATGAAGGAGAGGAGGATGGAGTGCGGCGCGGCGGTGATACGGGGCTGTATCTACGTGACGGGCGGCTACTCCTACTCCAAGGGGACCTACCTGCAGAGCATCGAGAGATACGACCCCCAGCTGGACGCCTGGGAGACGGTGGGGAGCTTGCCCGGGCCGGCCAGATCTCATGGGTGTATTTGTGTTCACAGTGTCAGTTGATTTTAAAAAACTGTTTTTTTTTATTATTATTATTTTGTGCTGTGAATGAGATGAATGCTGCATTAATAAAAAATAAATAAAACGTTTTATAAATAACTTAATATATTTGCCAACACCAGGGTCTATTTGTAGCCTGACTTTGCCGTATCATTTTGCAAATGTGTATTATCTGCCAGAGCGAATAAAACATGAGCTTGCAGATTCGTCTGGTTCCCAGGCTATACAATCTGTATTTTGGCACCAAAGGTCGTTTATAAATTTAGGTATTACTACAGATGTGATATAATGTCTGAATACACTGAATTAATAAAAGAAAAAAATTAATCATCCATGGTTTTTATTTGCTTCCTACATTTGAGATTGACTGTGATATTATTATTTAGTATATTGGATAATAAGGGTGTTAATCATTTAGTGTATGACTGCGCTGGATTCATTCGTTGCACAATTTCGAATCGCCTAAACAATTTGCCTTTTGACCAATGCAGCTTTCCGTAGCACGCCACGCCGTTTTAACAACGTGCGGAAAGTGTGGTGAGCAAGCATTGCTTCTGGTTGGGTTAGAAGCTAAATCTCACACAACTTATCAAAATCTCACACAACTTATCAACGCATAGTAAGTATTTTACCAACTCTCGTAGCTAAACCATACTATCTGATATCCTTAATATATTTGAGTAGGCCGGTGCTCGGTGGTTCAAACCTTACAACCGCATATCAACGTTACTGGGCAATTCCTCTATGCTAGGCCAGTGTTTAATGCAACGTTAGTCCGATGCATGGCGCACATCGCTCGGTCATGCCTATAGAGCTTTGGTTTATATGAACGGTACATACACAATAAAACGAGTTAAAAGCGATTGTACGTATTAGTAGATACTCGATGCGCCTTAATTGTGCTCTGCTAGCGGCCCATATCTCTCAGTAGCCCGACTTGAAAGTTTTAAATTTTCGTGGGTTTGAGTAGAGCAGTTTTAATAAGGTTGGACATAGATGTTATAACTTTTTGGGGTAACTCGTTGAAAGGCTGTATAAGACCCGGCACTGTATCCTGCAGACCGTCCATGCGTGAAACAAAAATGGCTGTTAACGTGGAGCCTAAATGAAATGGAACCTCTGGTGGCTGAGACATGGAAAGACGTTACATTAATTTAACTTCAGCTTTACCCTACTCACTTGGATACTTCATGTGATTTCTGTATATATTTTTTCCCCCCCAGAAGTCAAAATAATGGCAGATATGACTCCGACTGAGGGGAAGGTGGTTCGACAAATCGAGGTAATCAATTAATGTTGAAGACCATAGATTATTTAGTCAGTTAAATGGGAAAACGGCGCTGACTATGATTTCTCTCGACAGTATTACTTTGGAGATCACAACCTCCCAAGAGACAAATTCCTCAAAGAGCAGTTGCAGCTGGATGATGGCTGGGTGAAGGTCGCTACGATGCTTCAGTTTAACAGGTATTCCTCTTCTGGATCTGCTGTAGCTTGAACCAACGCCTTTTTTGCGTTGTCATTGGATCTACCATGTCCCCCCCCCTCATTTAATCTATGAAATGTTGAGTAATCCTTGAGCTCTCCTTTTTGCTCTGAAACAATCAACAAATCGTTGCAGCACAATGTTGTGTTTCGCTCTAATGCTTTGTATTTAATACGACTATCAATCCCAGATGGGAAATTCAGTAATGATCCTGTTTCAATTGAATGGAATAGCTACTATTTGATAGTATGACACAATACTACCTAGATGGCCAGATAATGTTATTAATCCTCTTTCCCCCCCCCCAGGCTAAAGAGTTTAACCACCGATAGCGCCGTTATCATTGAAGCCCTACTGAAATCAAAGACTGGCCTCCTGGAAATAAGCGAAGACAAAACTAAAATCAGGAGGTCGGCAGAGAAGCCCATCCCTGAAATAAACGAGGATTACAAAGATGCCATGAAAAATAAATCAGTGTACATTGTAAGTAAAAATGTTATGCATAATGCAGGCTGTTCGTACTATCAGTAATTTGATTGCTTTGACTCAACACTTCATTTTCTGGTCATCTAGAAAGGGTTCCCCTTGGAAACTACCCTGGATGAGATTCTGGAGTGGACGACTGGAAAAGGCCAAGCAGAAAATATTCAAATGAGGCGAAATCTGCAACGGCAATTCAAGGTTAATAGTGAAAATTGTGTATTTGTAGTGCTTTAAGATGATGTAAAGGGGGGGGTCTACATTAGTGTAACACGCTGTTGTGTGCAGGGATCCGTGTTCCTCTGCTTCGACACGGAGGAAGCGGCCAAGGCGTTTCTTGGACGTGAAGATATAAAATCCTTTAAGGATAACGAGCTTCTTGTCCTCTCAAGGTAAGCTGAACAATGCTATCGGTGGGGGACCTCGACTCCATTTGTTTAGTTAAAATGTATAGACTACACTAAGGTATTGTTGCGGTTCTTTAGGGAAGCCTATCATGCCAAAAAGGCAGAGGACAGAAAACAGCACAAGGCAGAGTCCAAAGCCAAAGCCAAACAGTGAGTACAAAGGTTTTAATGTTCCAGGACAGTTGTTTTTTGTGTACATACAAAAATATTAACCATGTCCCAAATCAAACAGCAACAAGGATGAAACAGAAAAACAGACTGAGGAAAAGGAAATGGTAAGTCACATAATTGTTAACATTGAGGGACAATGAGAATGCGTAGCAGTCCGAATGCATTCGTTAACACGGTTGCTCTGCAGGGTCTGCTTCTGGAGGAACAGACTGGCTGCCTGCTCAAGTTCTCTGGAGAACTTGACCAAGTCTCAAGAGAGGACTTCCACGCATTGTTCTCCGGACACGGAAAAATAAAATGGGTCGACTTCACAAGAGGAGCAAAGGAGGTGAGGGATCCACACTGAGTGTTGTAAACCAGCGGATACGACAGTCATCTAATATATTATCCTCAACACCATTAAGGGTACACTGCTGTTTGACGGGAAAGCAAAGGAAGCTTTGGATAAGGCGACAGAGGCCAATGGAGGAACGTTGCAAATCAAGGAGAACGATGTTGCATGGGAGTTGCTGGAGGGCGATGTCGAGAAGGAAGTTTTGAAAAAGATGATTCAAGCTCAGCAAGAGTCGTACACCCGAACAAAGGGCAGAGGTACGATATCTACCGTCAAGTAACAAAGCAGTGTATAAAGGAAGATTTGGTAGGTATGATGTTGACAAATGTTTACATTTTAACAGGTAGAGAAAAGTTTGGAGGCAGGGGAGGAGGAAGAGGAGGGGGTCGGCGAGGAGGACGTGGCCGGGGGGGCAGGGATCAGAACAGATCTCACTTCCAAGGGAAAAAGACTAAATTTGAGGACGACAACGGAGACGATGGTAAGGGACTGTTATTTGCCATGCTACGGATTTGGTCATCTACCGATGGTCTATTGGCAGTGATGATTACATTTCCGATGTTTCTCGTTTGTTCCTAGGCCCCCCAAGCCCCAAGAAGAGAGCACGAGAAGACGCCAGTGCTGACGCTCCCGAAGCAAAGGTTACTAAGACCGAAAATGGATCTTAGTTTCAACACTCAGAACTACAATTTTCTTTTGAACATTTATTAGGGATATAAAACAAAGCCGTTTACTCAAATCCATTCCGGCAACAATCATGATTTGGAGAAGCGTAGAAAATCCACGTGGATGTCGACCTGGAGGACGAGTTGGAAATGTAAACTTGGCGTTAGTTTTTGGTGTTTTCAGCCCCAATATATTGTGCCTCTTGCACTTGTATCCCGTATTTTCTAAAACTGCCTTAGTTTGTCACTTAACCTGAACATATGCTAAACAGACCTTAATTTTTTTTTTCTTTAGAAAAGGTATGCATGGCAGTTATTACGTTTGCCATTTGTTTTCATGTATTTCATGTTTTGCATAAGTGGTTATAATTTAAAAAGCACCACATTAAGTTTTACCTGAAAATAAAAAACTTATTTTATGAAAGCTAGTATCTCAGGATCTGTTTCATGACGTTTATATAATCAAACTAGACTTTGGTTGAACACGGGTAAATGCACACATTTTCTTTCAGTCTATTGGATTATAGCTTACCGATTTCTTTTTGTGGAACTTGTATGAAGCCGGCAGATCGTACCTTAGTTCTGTCCATGGATGAGAAGGAAAATTAAGCATTTGATTTTGCCATCCTATTGAATGCTTAAAAATATACTAACCTGCGACAAGTTCCATCTTCACACCCCAGTCTTTCGCTCTCTTTTGTATGTGCTGCAATTAGATATTCCATTAAACGTATGTTACAAGGTTTTGTCTACATTCACACTACATGTGGAATACTTACATCTCGTGTTGATGATTTATGAAGTGAATACACCACTGTTGCCAATGTTAATGCCGTCTTGAGGAACTTCATGTCAATGCCTTCAGTGGAAAAAAGGAATACTATTCAAATATTGAAAGCTTATAAACTGGACATAATGTAAGTCAATCGATAAGTCACTTGCCTTGATTGTGTTTTGTACCGAATGGAGGATTCATTATAACGGTGTCAAACTTTTGAGCATATGCGACTTCCAGAGCACTGAGGTCAGACTGGACCAGATCTATATTTGAGATTTCAAACTCCTCTGTATTCGTTCGGGCGACATCCAATGCATCTTTATCAATATCAAAGCCAACACATAATCTGAAAAGAATTCCAGGAAACTGTCAAGCATGATCAATAATGCCAAGACACAACAACCATGAGGGGATGCTACCGCTCTCACCCGGCTTCCAGCATCGCCGCCCCAATGCTCAGAACTCCGCATCCACATCCCAGATCTGCGATCAGTTTGCCTTCAATGTCATCAAATGTGTTGTGGATTGTGTAGAGCATGCATGCTGCAAAACCAAATTAGACGTTAAGACTACCATCATCCTAACCTGTTACTTTAAACCGCGACAATAACAAACGTCCACATCTTACCTGCAATGTGGGGACTAGTTGGATACTGCTCAAGAAGAATCTTTGGCTCTTCAAAGCCGTCTACTTGTTGAAGACAACTCTCCAACTCCTTTAGTTTCATTGCTAACTAACGTCACAGTTCAACCGTTAAAACCTAGTATATTATGCATTGTTTTTTTCAATGTAAAACCAATAACATTGGCGTTACAGTGGAACACATGGGTGAAATGGTTAGGTTCTTAGACGTCACTTCCGCTCTGTCAGGGTGTGCCCATGTGAAAGTGAGGCGGGTCGGACTGAGTCGCGGACGTATGAAGTTCCTTCCTAATATAATATATCAAAGAGACTAGTACATAGGTATGCGATTAATACAATCAGAAACTTTTTTATATTGGATATTATATTCATATCAAATAACACGAGGAGCAATATCACGACAAAACAAACACTGATTATTAAATTTGCGAGTTCGTTGTCATGTAAGAGTAATACACGTTTTAATACTTTTGTTATTGATTATTGACTAGTTTTAAACGTGCTGATTAAATAATTACTGAATAAATAGTGTTTTTGGAGCTGAATAGACCAGCGGGCGTTTACCGTTGGAGGCAACCAACGGTATCGCGAGAAACCGCGAGATCATGGCCATAGCATAACAAAAATAAATTTGTGGACAACAAGCCAGAGTACATGATGGCGGCGTCGCTGCTACGCCGGGATAAGAAAGCCACTGCCGCCCATTTAAAGGCAGACCTCAATCGGACTGACAATTGTGCCGGGGCACGGCAACTCCAAGAGCTGCTCGACACGGTACTGAACCCCGAGACACCGGCCACCGACACCGAGGCTCTGGACTGGTGCAAATGTCTGATCGCAGGAGGAGACGGATTCGATGAGTTCTGCAAGACGGTCCGGTCCTATGACAACGCCACTCTCTGTGGTCTGGTCTGGACGGCCAATTTCGTGGCTTACCGATGCAGGACTTGTGGCATTTCCCCCTGCATGTCATTGTGCGCCGAGTGTTTTAACAACGGCGATCACACGGGCCATGATTTCAACATGTTCCGGAGCCAGGCCGGCGGGGCCTGTGACTGTGGGGACAGTAATGTCATGCGAGAGAGTGGGTGAGTAGACTGCGCGCGCGCGTGTGTGTGTGTGTGTGATCTTGACTAATCAGACCGATCATGCACACGCTATTGATTCATCGTTTAGTAGTGTTTTAAGTGGCACGATGACAACATACAGTTTCCTATCATACGAGGCATGCACAATTTCAGTGGTAGTCTTTGATGCATTGTGTATTAGCCAATATAAAAGCCTAATAAAGTATTATTTAATCCATAAAGTGCAATGGGGGTGGTCGTGGATCAATGGATATGGTATTGCCGAAATTGTGTCCTGTCTCTGAATGCAGTCATAGCTTCAATTGCTCAAATTATTTGATTGCTTTTTAACTTGATTCATTTCCTGATAAGGACAACAGGTGAGATTGCAAATAGCAACTGTGACAGGCTACCCATTAGTATTGGTAAGATGCTCTTGCACTTCAACAAGACCTTGGCCTTGTCTTTACCCACCAGGTTTTGTCGAAGGCATCGGTTAAAGACCGGGGAGAATGTGCCATCCGTCCCAAGGGAGCTCCTCTTGATGTCAGAGATGGTCCTCCCTCGATTCATCATCAGCGTCATTCAGTATCTACGGGAAGGATACACTGAGCCAGGTGAAGTCACAGGTGATTATAATGCAATAAAAGTCTGTTCATTACTGCGTTGGAACATCCGAGAGCAAATTTTTTTATCATCTCTTTTTTATTATCTACTGGAATTATGCCAATCCATTAATAGCAGTAGCAGCATGTTCATTTCAGTTTCATGCACTTTACTTCATATTTTGTAAATTAAACACAATAGGAATCTCAAGACATTAGTGCATCATTGTGGATTCTCTTGAAACTGTGGGACTTAGTTAAGCGATTACTACAGTGTTGTTTATAAGTATTGCAACCAATGTAAATTGCCAATCTTGGATAACCAATCATTTGTTATCAGTAACATTGCTTACACAGGACCAGTCACTTTTTCTTTGCTTGCATATTTATCTTGCCATGCCAGACTCTGGCAGTGAGCGAGACCTGCAGAAGGTTTTACAGCAGCTGGAGCCACAGATCTCCTTTCTAGAAGAGCTGACAAAGATGGGTGGGGCGATGAGGACCGTTCTGACGAAGATCCTGACCAATCAGCAGACGTTCAAAGACCTGAGCATGGGTAATCTTCCCCTAGACCTTTCCCCAATGTGCCTGGCAAGTGCCAGACACTGAAGTATAGCTATTTATTTGTCATGATGCAAGTGCTGAATAAAAAGTACTCCATTTTGAAAGGGTATGTCTTTTTATAAAAAGATTTGACTACAAAATGCATCTCCTATTATGAAAGTGTTTTTTTTTGTGACGGTTGAGTTATGACTGGACATTCCAACGGATGTAATATATTCAGGTTCTTAAATATTGCACAGATGGCTGACAAGCACATTTCTGAATGCTGTAGATTTGTGGGCGGATTGGGGGGGGGGGGGGGGGGGGGGGGTGCTTGTGCATCTGCAGTTTTTATATATATATATATAATACATTTGAATTGGAATTCACGGTGACGGTTTTGCTTGTATCATTTATTCTAGGCCAGGAAGGCAGTCCTTATGCTAAGCAGAACTATGAAAAGTACTTGTCAGCGTTGAAGAACTCTGGCCTGGTGTCTGTGGAGGAGAAGGCCCTGCCAGCGTCGGCTGAGTCCCCCGCCGGGGAAGAGGAAGCGACAGGGGCCCTAGCCTCCAGCGGTGAGGCTCCTCCCCTTCCATCCTATGGCTAGACCGGCGACACAATGCAACACGGTTTAATGGAATCACTCCTTTATGTTTTTGTTTTTCCAGGAGCCGCGGCAGCAGGAAGCCCGGAGGAGGCCAGTAAAGAGGTAAACACGGAATTACAACTAAGTGATGCTTTGTAATGTGGCTCTTATGGGCCAGGGCGGTGTGTTTTGTGTTTCGGGTTTTCCATGTTTCTTATTGGTCAGCTGGACTGCTGCTCTATAGCTTCAGAGGCCTGAGATCCATCTTGAATGGGTTATTATTAACCCATTCACCTAATCATGTCTCTGTGTGTCGTTCATGAGACACATGAGAATAAACCTGGGCTGGTGTGTCTTTCTTAAAGAAGTATATTATGTAACATTTCCGCATTCAAATATCAAAATATGACAGGATAATATTGGTCGTCGTTTACATACACTGAGTTATGTCCCCAAATATTGCCATTAATGTCCAGAGAAATCCATTGTTTTATTCAAGGTAAAGGCGTGTTACTTCGTCATTTCTTGGAGGATTGTTTTGCCCACAGACAGCGCTGTGTTAGACCACATAATCTCATCTAAAGCTGTTTAGCTAGTGAACTCATCTAATGGCAAGTTACCGTTATGTTATTTGCGGCTATTTAATCAGAATGAAATTACATAAGGTGACTCAACGCAACGTTAATAAAACATTAATGCATCAACTCCTACGTCATCATGGTTTCTGCCGCAGTCCTGTCGGATAAATCTTCCCCGGCATTGATGGTGAAGACCGCCATGTTCCCACCCTACTTTACACGGTCATCAAACCACGTGATATTGTTTTGACTGAGCGACCCCTAAAGGCAGACATGACAAATTATACCATTAAGTAACTATCTCACCTTTTCTTTGGGAAAGACGGATGGTCATCCGTGTTTCTATGAATGATTCGACTGGATCCTCTGCTAAGTGTGTTCTGTTCCTCGGTGTGCAGGAGGAGCCGGACGGGGGGCAGGCACTTGGGCAGAGGAAGAGGGTGAAGCTGAGCAGCACTACCAAAGGTAACCTCCTCTCCAGCATCATCAATAACGTAACCTGACCGTTAACTTATCCAGCTTCACTAACGTATCATAAACTGGCTATTAACATCTCTAGCATCACTAACATAACCGGATCATTTGCATCTCCAGCATCATTAATGCATCATAACCTGACCAGTATCATTAGTACAACCTGATCATTCTTAAAGAACCGTTCTGGGTGATTAAACCATTGTCTCCTCTTTTAGTAAGAAATCTTTACCAATATCATTTGTTGCCCCGGTTCTACTGAAGAGCATTTGGCGTGAGAACACTCCTGCCACGAATGTAAAGAACAGCAATATAGCCTTTTTAGTATTTTGGAATCAATGCTTGTTGTGTGGGAGTTGGACAGTTTACGAAATGTCTTGTTGAATCTTAAGTAAGCGTTGTTTCAGTGAAGGCAGGAGCAATGGTCACGCTGGTTTGATCACTCTCCCTGACCAGCGTAAGATGTCATGGAAACCATTTCTCGCCGTCTCCATTCTGCCCCTAGACTCCTCCATTATGGACTCCCTGAAACACAAATGCTTTCTGGAGGAGCTGCTGTTCTGGACCATCAAATATGAGTTCCCCCAAAAGATGGTGACCTTCTTGCTAAACATGTTACCGGATCAAGACTACAAGGTGGGCCTTTATCTTCACGAAATGAATTACTTTTGAATAAGAGATGTGGCCACAGATCGTGTTTCAGATTCGTTTGGCTGCATGACCTGTACAGTGTATTTGTATAATATCTTTACATGATTTGGATGTTCCTATCTTGCAAGTGGCTTCGGATGAGGTGCCCTTGCTTCCGATGTTTTCATTTTTTCTGTTGTACCTGTGAGGTTTGTTTGCGGTATTACTGATTTGAAATCTGAAACAAGAAGTCAATAAGTTGGTAATCGGAGACGGGCGATCGAAAGATCTTCTCGCAGTATCCAAAACGAAACCAGTATAACCACATCTGCTCACAACACATCTTCTGCCTTCTTTTAAAAGCACATCAGCCTTTCACAAAACAAAGGGTTGGTCCTCACACATTTAATTCACAACAGGTATCCACAACAAAGGAGGCTCCACACAGACAGAAGTCAAACCCCAGTGTTAAACCCAAACCGTCGCTCTCTTTCTGCACGCGCCCCGCAGATCACCTTCACCAAGACGTTCGTGCAGCACTACGCCTTCATCATGAAGACGCTGATGAAGAGCCACGAGTCGGACACCATGTCCAACCGCATCGTGCACATCAGCGTGCAGCTGTTCAGCAACGAGGAGCTGGCCCGCCACGTCACCGAGGAGTGCCAGCTGCTGGACGTCATGGTGACCGTGCTTCTCTACATGATGGAGAGCTGTCTGGTCAAGAGCGAGCTGCAAGGTGGGGCCCTCGTGCTGGACTGCTCGCTAACATTTTTGATAAAAAATAGTTATGTAACATTTATGTCTTTCATATATAGCTATATTCATTGAATAAGACATGTTATTATTTTATTTCATTTTTTGACTAAAACAAAATGTATATCTTCATAAATAATGTAGTCCACTATATTATTGGATACTTGCAGTTAATTCAGGCGCTCTGGATAAACGATCATGTTGGATGACTAACATGTCTCACCGCATGATGAACTCGGCACACAGAAAACCAAAGCCAAAGCCAACAGGAAGTCAATGACACCAGGGTTCGTGCCCATAATGTTTTGGCTGGGAGTCAAACACACGAGCCACTTACCACTGTCTTTCGTGTTTCATACTTGGAGCTCCGCCAGAAACGCCTTCTCACCAAGAGGATAGGATAAAACGAGAGTGTTTATTTTTGTCTGGGCTGGTCATTGTTGTAAAAGAGTCTGGTAAACATGTTTAATGAGTCATTCCATGGAAACGTATGCGTATCGTTTCCTCAACAATACGGTTTCACCAAGCAATAACAATCCTTTCTTCTCCATGCAAGGCTAGAATCACATTAAACCAGGGTATACTTTCACAACTTTGAACTGCTGATAAAGAAGTATTTTCTTCAGCCGTACACTTAGATCAGGGGTCACCAACCTTTTTGAACCTGAGAGCTACTTCATGGGTACTGAGTCATATGAAGGGCACCCCGTTTGATACACTCTTCTGAAATAACAAATTTGTTCAGTTTGCCTTTACTTATATATTACTATTAATGATACTCATCGATGTGAAACATGTTAATTAATTAAGTCATGTTAATGATTTCTCACAATAATGATCAACAATGACTTAAAAAAGGTGGGAAAGAGTTGTTCAAGTGCTATGTTTACAACAGGCCTGCGGGCGCCTCATATAGTCCTTGCGGGCGCCCTGGCATTGTGTTGGTGACCCCTGACTTAGATGAACGACGGGTAACGTCTCGTAGTCTACCAGTCCACCTCTACCTGGTGGACTGAAGAAGCAATACGTGGTTCTCGTCCCTTCTAGTGTCGACGAGGATCTGGGTCATTTCCTGACTACGCTCAGTGTAGGGATATCATGGTGCTCGGTTTGAGTCATTTCCTGACTACGCTCTATGTATGGATATCATTGTGCCCGGTTTAACGTACATTTCGGAGCGGCATGTGGCTGAGGAGCTAGGGTGGGTTTGCCGGTAACAGGAAGGTCGCGAGTTCGATCCCCGGCTCCTCCTAGCTGTGTCGAGGTGTCCCTGAGCGAGACGCCTCACCCTGACTGACTGCTCACGACGAGCTGGCTGTCTGCTTGCATGGTTGACTCCGCCGTCGGTGTGGGAACGTGTGCATGAGTGTGCGAATGTTTGGCAGTATTGTAAAGCGCTTTGAGTGGCCATTAGTTAGAAAAAGCGCTGTATAACTGCAGTCCAATAACCATTCCCTCACGCATACACGCCCAAGTCCCGACGCCCTCTCGTGTGTCCCCATCTCCAGACGAGGAGAAGAGCCGTCATGTGGTGGTGAACTGCGGCGAGGCGCTGCTGAAGAACAACACCTACTGGCCGCTGGTCAGCGACTTCATCAACATCCTGTCTCACCAGAGCGTGGCCAAGAAGTTCCTGGAGGACCACTCCCTTCTGATGCTCTGGATGAGCTTCGTCTCCTTCTTCCAAGGCGAGAAAACGTCTTACTCCACACTTTTAACTTTTAATCTTTATTTTCCCAAGGATTCATATGATTTTATTTATACGTTTTATATTGTTTATTGGGTCTATTCTTTTTTTTTTTTTTTTTAACTGTACCTTTTCCTGGAATAATTCTCTTGAAGCATACTTTGTTAATAATTAGGTGATTGCTGCAAGCAGCGGCTCAACTATCGGCTCAACTATTTTTATTCTTGGGCTTTATTCCAAGACATCGTTCCCAGTCAGTCTAAAGTCTGGCCGCATGCATTGATAGACGCCACTATTAAATCACCTGCATCAACACTGGCTGATAAAACAATTTGCTGTGATGGCGTCTGACTCATTGTCTGGCGCTTGGATTTCTGGTTCGTGCTCCTGTACTGAAGTTTGCCCTCCGGCCCTAAAAATACCCCCAGCCCTGCGCCGAGGCCGTTGGCCGGTGGCTGGTGGCTCGAGTATCCCCTTACTGCTAGTTAGTCACAGAGCGCCACTGTAACGCTGCACACGTGTCGCCTGATTGGCTGGCTGCAATCAATCTGGTCGTGTCTGAGATTGACTTGAAAGGAATCCTGATGTTTAAATCAAATGTGTTTGTTTAATGCGACAAGTTTTAGCTCTGTGGTAAAACCGTTGATCCGTTTTAGGTCCGGTGAATACGATTTCTCATTTTGTTTTCCATAATGGAGAATAGTGGTGTGTGTGTGTGTGTGTGTGTGTGTGTGTGTGTGTGTGTGTGTGTGTGTGTGTGTGTGTGTGTGTGTGATCTGTGGTGCTCCGACCGGCTCCTGCAGGGATGAACCTGAACAAGAGAGAGATGAACGAGCACGTGGAGTTCGAGTCCCAGACGTACTACGCAGCCTTCGCGGCTGAACTGGAGGCCTGTGCACAGCCCATGTGGGGGCTCCTCACACACTGCAAGGTCAAAGTGAGTATGGAGGAAAAGTTTTAAAGGTCCCGTAGGTACGATTTCACAGTTGTAATGAGAGAGCGGGAGAGAGAGCGGAAGAGGGCATGATTTTGAAACTAAACAGCCCAAAATACATTGTCACCTCCCTCTCAGCTCCCTCCCGCCCTCCCTCCCTACGGTTCTCTGCTATTTAGATCTGCTTCACGCACCTGTGATTGACATGCAGGATGGATTCCCTGAACCGATAGGGGAAGAAAAGCCCTGAGTGGTCAGACAGGAGCCGGGAGCGGTCTAACATCTAAATGGGCTCATACAGAGGCTGTCGGGCAATAACCGGAACCGATATTCAGACAGAGCCTTTCATTCACTAAAAGCTGATGGATGGCGAGGCGATTTCTAACAGATTACACTGAAATTACAGAACTTAAATCTTACATACAGCACTTTTCTTTTCAAAACAAAAGTATTTTCTTCAAGTATAATTGTTTACAATTTCAAACACAAATTATCTTAGCGAAAAAATCATGGATAATATGGACATCTTCTCATTTTCCTGCTTTTTTTTTTTTAACTCCAATACACATTTTGAGGAAGCTCTTCAACAGTTTCTTACCACAATGTTGCAGATATGATCTGCTCCGCGTCAGCTTCTGTTGTAAAGTCTCCTTCGTGTCCACATGTCTGCAGGAGACTCAAGAATACACTAAGACGGTGGTGCGCTACTGCCTGGAGGCTCTGCAGCTGTGGTTTGATGCTATCGGCTTTGTGGACGAGGTAAATCCAAAGGACACACAGACACATACACACGCTCGCACACACATTCACAGACATATTCAGTGATCCATTCACACAGTCACACAGACACAGATACACACACACATTCACGCACACACACACACACACACACACACACACACACACACACACACACACACACACACACACACACACACACACACACACACACACACACACACATTCACATGCTCCAATAGACACATTCACACACGCCCACACAGACACATTCACACACATATTCACATTCTTTTGGCCACAAATTATGATTTCAATTATGGCGTGCGTTTCTTATGCGTCCTGTATGTTTTGCAGCCTGCACCAAACCAGGTGACCTTTCACCTGCCCCTACATCGCTACTACGCCATGTTCCTCAGCAAGGTAGGGCACTCTTTACACACTAATCCAACGACTGCCCTGTCTACCGCTTGCAAAGACTATATCGACATTGGGGTCAAAATAATAACCTCGTAATAAAATAAAATGCGTCATTTCGATCTTGTCAACGCTTTTCAACCTCTTCTTCAACAGGCGGTGAAGTGCCAAGGCCTTGACCTGGACAGCCTTCTGCCCGACCAGGAGATGCTGATGAAGATCATGGTTCATCCATTACAGATTCAGGTCCGTCGCCCCCTCATTCCCCTCAGTCCCCATGAAAAGTCTCTGTGGTGGATCCCTTTTGTTTGCCAAGAGCCACGGAATATTCGGCAGATTTCCCACTGTGTGCTCACTGTTGTTGTTGTTGTTGTTGTTGTGGGGTGTCCAGGCAAGCTGTCGGAGATCCACAGCAACATGTGGGTCAGGAACGGGCTGCAGATCAAGGGCCAGGCCATGACCTACGTGCAGTCGCACTTCTGCAACTCCATGATCGACCCCCGACATCTACCTGCTGCAGGTGGGAGAGAGCGTCTCACATTCGCACCCGAGATCAGGGCTCTTGAGATCCTGAGGAACAGGACTCTTGAGTGTCCTACTGTAATGGGAAGAACACCCTGTTGGGAAAACGCCCTGTTTAGAATTTGACAACACCCATTTTATTTGGTGCCCGGTTTGTTTTTCAGGTTTGCGCATCAAGGCTGGATCCTGATTACTTCATCTCATCTGTGTTTGAGAGGTACTTTTGAATGATGGTATTTATTATGTTATGATCCATGCAGTATATGATGTCCTCAGCAGCCTACCCTGACCTCTCTCTCTCTCTCTCTCTCCTCTCTCTCTCTCTCTCTCCTCTCTCCTCTCTCTCTCTCTCTCTCTCTCCTCTCTCTCTCTCTCTCTCTCTCTCTCTCTCTCTCTCTCTCTCTCTCTCTCCTCTCTCCTCTCTCTCTCTCCTCTCTCCTCTCTCTCTCTCTCTCTCTCTCTCTCTCTCTCTCTCTCTCTCTCTCTCTCTCTCTCTCTCTCTCTCTCTCTCTCTCTCTCTCTCTCTCTCTCTCTCTCCTCTCCACTCAGGTTCAAAGTGGTGGACCTGCTCACCATGGCGTCCGTGCACCAGAACGCCCTGCTGGACTCAGAGCAGGAGAGGCCGATGCTGGAGGGCGCCCTGACCTTCCTGGTCATCCTCACCAGTCTCCGCCTCCACCTGGTAGGCTGTGCTGCAGGAGACGCCGCTCTCTAATCAGACCGTCCTGCTGCCGCTGACTCACCCTTCCTGTTTGGGCTCTCTTGTCGACCACAGGGATGACGGACGACGAGATCCTCCGCTCCGAGATGGTGTCGCAGCTCTGCATGAACGACCGCACCCACAGCTCGCTGCTGGACCCTCGTATCCTTCCTCAGAACCACAATATCGACACATTTGATTGCTACCGTGTAGCCCTTTCTAGGCGGTTCGATGCATTACAAAGTCATAGAATCAAAATGGTAAAGAATGCTATAGATGTCCATAAAATGTTTGATTAAAAGCATAAAAAAAAAACAACATACAAACTAAGTGGGGGGGACAAGAACGCAGGTAGCTAGCTCTCTGCGTTCGCCCGCTACTCTGCCGTATGTTTGGTGAACTGCATGTGTGTCCAAACCTGCCCGTCCTGCTTCCGTAACCACTAACCCGCTAAGATCCCCGAGAACCCCCAACCCCAAGAGCGGCATCGTGCCGGGGAGCTGCAGCTTCGAGGAGATGCTCTCGGCGGGTGGCGGACTTCAAGGCCCCCGTGTTCGAGCCCGGAGGCTCCATGCAGCAGGGCATGTACACCCCTAAAGGTGAGGCTCCATGCAGCAGGGCACGTGTACCCCTAAAGATGAGACTCTGTGCAGGTGGCGCGGTCCAAAATCTCCCTCAATGAATCCATAGATAAAATAAGTCATCATGATTGATAGATAGGTTTTTGTACCCCCCCTAGAGTCCCCTACGTAAGGTTAGCTAGTCTAAACCAGGACACCGTGTTGTAGGAGTGTTGTGTTGTTAGTCTGCAGAAACAGGCTGGGATGGCAGGACCCACTGAGAGCCCCACTAGACTCCTCCTTAATCTACTGTACGTCTTCAAGCACAATATGGCGGTTTACTCTTTGTTGCTCAATAGCCTTGGAAGAGTCATTATGCTTTATGATAATATGCCTTTTATAGATGCTGTCTGGAATCAGGATGCTTAATTGCTTACATTTTAATTACACATTGTACAATAAACTATTTTATACGGTTCGTAAAAATGTATCTTCTCTGTGATCCCAGTTACAGGGAACCATTACTAAAGACTCTGTTGTTGACAATGTAAAGAAAATAAGGGTTTAAACGATTCTAGGATGTTGCACGAAGGCTGTCGTTTATCTGTAAACGGCCACTTGGGGGCAGGCTCGTGTCACTTACGGAGCTGAGGGGGAAAACACTAAAAGGCTAAAGCACATCTTTGTCCTTTTTCCCGCCCTTTCCCCCCCTGATCAGCGGAGGTGTGGGAGAAGGAGTTTGACCCCATCATGGTGGTGCTCCGAACGGTCTACCGACGAGACGTCCAGTCGGCAATGGACCGATACGCAGCTTTGTAAGTCAACACTATCCTGATCCTCTTGAACATAGACGGCTTAAATCAAGAGGGCCGATACACATCTTGAAGGCTTGGCTCACACCCATTCCCAGACCTTTTTTAATTGAATTGAAATCTATTTATCTGATGATTTGACGTTCCTATAATGGCCAGCTCTGCCCACCAGACAGTAATCCAGGGGTTCCTTCTGTCTACTGGCTGGCAGAGACCCGGCCGAAGAAGGTCAGGGGAAGGCGGTGATGGGGGTTACTTCCAATTAGAAGAACGTCAGGCTGAATCAATAATTCAAGTCCACTTGTAATAGACTCGGGGATATACCTCTTGGGAGATTGCAGCGTGGAAAGTCTCTGAAGACGGATGTGCCGGTGGAGCCCAGAGGAGATGTAGCCGGGTTAATATATTTAGCCTCACTAAAGGATATGAAGCGCAAACGTTTTTCATTTTTATCCTGTTGTTTCTGGATAGATAAGGCAGATTACATTGCGAATCTGATTAATGGCGTGCTTGCCTTTTTTTTTTTTTCTCGCTTACTTTGTTTGTAATTGCCCAGGAAACAAGAGAAGGCAATTACAGGTTACTAACGATGGTAGTCTCTCCGTCGGAGGAGATATGAATACAGATTATCAGCGTGGTTTTTAATGATTCCATGAGTCCACCGGCGTGTTGACATTGCTTGACAACACAAGAGAAAACGTTTCTCCTTGAAACGCCGCTGCGAGGCGTCCATGGCTCCCCTCCAGACGATGATAGCGGGCTTATGCTGCTTGTCCATACACTTTGACTATGATGGATCGCCTGTCACGCCCTGCTGTTTTCCCCCCCTTCTTCTTCTTCCATTTTCATATATCCATGATCCTTTCACTGCTAATAGAGTGGGAGCCCTTGGTTGCCTGCGGGCTGCTCTGTTGCCGACTAAAAGCTTTTTGTGCGGTGAATTACTCGAGTTAGATGTCACACCATTAAACCCGTATTAACTCTTTGTGCGGAGGGCTAACTATGTCGGCGAGTGACGGCTGCACACGCGCGTGTACGCCTAATGGACGGGTACGCCTCCGTGTCTCACTCCCCATCGCCCGCGTCCACACAGCAACCCCTCAGACGTGACTCAATGTCACGACAGCGAGGACGCGGACAGCGCAGACAGCGGCAGATATTTCCGTTCCGCACCCTTTCGGTTTGATTGCCGTCCCGTAGCCATGTTTGGGCAGATGTGTGATTTGAATAACACTTGTGTGATAGAGGTCAAGACCAAAATGGAGGTCTTCTCCACAGAGGTCAAGTGTCTATCTATCTGCCATTCGTTAAGACACGCAGGAGATAAAAGCATTTCATGAAAGATGTAGACGACCGGATGCACCGAATTACGTTCGGTCTTGTCTGTCATTCAACACTGTGTCTTGTCATTCAGTTTGAAGCAGTCTGGGATTCACACCGGCAACCCCTGGCCCCCTTACAAGGAGAGGAGTCCCCTGCACCCGAGCTACAAGGGCCTGGTCCAGCTTCTGCACTGCAAGACCCTGCACATCGTCATATTCACGCTCCTCTACAAGGTGGGCGTCTGCACTGTATTCATATTAGTATTAATATTATTATATAACATCTGCACATTGTCATCCGCATGCTCCTCTACAAGGTGGGCGTCTGCACTATATTAATATTAGTATTAATATTATTATGAAGCGAGGATAGTGTAGTGGGCTAGAATGTTGGACTTCCAGCTCTAACGTCCTGGGTGAGATGTCTGCAATAAAGATACAAGATGAAACTTAAAGAATCGAACGGCCGAGAAATAGTTTAACCACATTTGTGGGAGTGTGGATGTTTTAGTGTGTCTTTGGATGAAGGCTGGTTAAAGCAGCCTCAACCGGTTGAGTCTGAGAGGTCTCTGGGGCCGCGAGTGGCTGCCAAATGGTCGACTCTCTGCCGTTTGCTAGCGTCAGGTGTTGGTGGAGGAGCTCTCTGCAGCCTCACTCCGGCTGCTTGGTGAACTTCAGGTCTCTGAAGGGACTGTGGGTCTCTTTGGGGGGGAAGTGTCTGATGAATGAGTCCATGGCAGTAATGCTACACCTGTATATATGTGCTCAGTCATTCGAGTGAAGAAGAATTGATGATCGCCCAGTGGTGTAGTGAGGCTGTTTTAAGTGATCACGGTTAAATGATGCAAGACAAGTTGTGGCATGTGTAATTTAAAGCAAAGACAAAACCGCTGTCTCATTGTTTTAAATGAATAAATCTTTTTTTTTTAATCTATACCAAGTTCTATACCAAAAGTTTCACAACGGATCTCCTCATGCTGTTCTTAAACTAAATGTGGTACTGGTTTGTTGCAGATCTGGATGGACCACCAGAACATGTCTGAGCACGTGCTCTGCATGGTGCTGTACCTCATCGAGCTGGGCCTGGACAACCAGGACCAGGAGCACAAGGAGGAGGAGGTGGGTACCGGCCACACCGCGATGAAGAACACACACACACACACACACGGGTTCCACTACAGCTAGAAATGACAGCGAGTGTCGTCGCATGATAGAAGCTGAATTGTCTGATGCCGATAGGGCCGTATTCTCACAGGTCCTCTGTTATGTTACTCTGCATTACTGCACTTTTGATGGAGAATCCCTTATCTTTCTTTATTACACTGATGTTGTTCCAATGTATGTCAAATGTGCTCTGCATGCACTCCTATTGTCAACGCCCAGCTCCTACAGAGCAGCACCCTAGCTGTGATACCGCATACGTCGGCGCTCCATAATCCAGTGTTCTCCAGCGGCTTGTTGACGCGGTCTCTCCCCCCCCCCCCCCCACCCCCCCCCCCCCCCCCAGGAGCCCTGCATCGAGGAGCACTGCCACGACAGCTGGTTCCCGGGCACCAGCCTCCTGTCCAACCTGCACCACGTCATCAACTTCGTCAGGGTCCGGGTCCCCGAGACCGCCTCCGAGGTCAAGAGGGAGCCCCCGCCCAGTACGAGTACCGAGGCGACCTCCTTTGGTCCGGTAAGGAGGCTGGGCTGGCTTGTTAATGACGCTACTCCCTTCGTTAAGGAGGCTAGGCTGGCTTGTTAATGAAGCTCCTTCCTTTAGTAAGGAGGCTAGGCTGGCTTGTTAGTAGGGCCATCTCCTCTGGTCCGGTAAGGAGGCTGGCTTTTTAGTGAAGCTGCTTCCTTTTGTCCGGGAAGGAGACTAAGCTGGCTTATTAGTGAAGTTGCTTCCTTTGGTAAGGAGGCTCACTTGTTAGTGAAGCGACCTCCTTTGGTCCAGTTAAGGACGTTAGACTGGCTTGTTAATGATGCTGCTTCCTTCGTTAAGGAGGCTAGGCTGGCTTGTTCATGATGCTGCTTCCTTCGTTAAGAAGGCTCACTTGTTATTCAAGCTACCTCCTTAGTTAAGGAGACTAGGCTGGCTTGTTAGTGAAGCTACTTCCTTCGGTCCGGAGAAGGAGACTGGCTGGGTGAGCTCGTTAAGGAAGCTTCTGGACTACCGTGACGCACTTTTAGAAAAGTGGGTTTTTAATATGGGGCACAACAATTCTTTCGGTTTAAACGTGTGGCTGGCTTGTGCCCTCCACTTGTCTGGTTGTACTGCTGAGCTGTGCACAGTCATGGCTTCCCTCGTCTCTGAGGTTCCTTTAACCATTAACACCCAAGGTAGTTCCATAGCCACCCTCACCGGATGTAAACATTTTAATAACATTCCTAGTTTATTCATTTCATTCCTCGGCTCTGGGCAGATTGCAATATTGCTCCGCAGCCTATTATGGTTGCTGGTCCCGTCATGCTAATCATCTCATCTCATTCCTGGTTGTGTTGTGTTTGTTCCACGCCGCTGTCCTTGCGCTGCAGGCCTCCCGGCGTCTCTCGGGGAACTGGCGAGAGGTAGCTGTTTGCATCCCTGTCTGCGAGGCGTCCCCGAAGCCTTTTGATTTAACGAGACCGCATGTCTCCCTGACAGCATAACACTGTGTTATGTTGTTTATGCGCGTGGGTTTTATTGTGCATCGCGTTTCCCTCGTTTCGTTTTCATTTTCTCATTGTGTGTGTGTGTGTGTGTGTGTGTGTGTGTGTGTGTGTGTGTGTGTGTGTGTGTGTGTGTGTGTGTGTGTGTGTGTGTGTGTGTGTGTGTGTGTGTGTGTGTGTGTGTGTGTGTGTGTGTGTGTGTGTGTGTTAGAACGACCGAAGCAGCAGTCCACGCACATGCACTCATTCACACACCAAGGACATACATGCATCCTGCTTGTGTGTGCGCTAGAATTCCATTCACACAGCAAGCACATACGTGTGTGTGTGTGTGTGTGCCTTGCTGTGTACGAGGCCGGTGAAGCGTGGGCCCCTCGTCTTCTCGAGGGCTGAGACTAATTACGTGTGTAACGCAGCGCTCGGTAAATGCTTTTTAACCGCATGTCGGCGTGATGGATGTCGCTGTGACCGGCCCGTATGATGTATGTATATTTAACGGGCTCCCGCCCTGGCTTCCTGTCAGCCGGGGTCACGGCAACACCTCCACTCAATCCACCTGCTTCTGCATCCCCGTGATTACACGTTTCCCTCCGCTGGGGGAAGGTAAACACTCCTCTACTCCGAGGGGAGCTTCCTGAACTCGACGCATCAGCAATTATATGTTATAATTTGTCTGCCAAAACGTGACGACGAGGGGCGTGTGGTTTCCATCGGGCTGCTCACCCGGCGATTTGAATGTTTTTAAACGGTTTGAAATGTCTGTGTGCCGTGTGAACGTGTTAAGCGTATTTATTTATTAAAACGTTTTCTGCAGGGTCATGCAAAAAATGTTTTTTTGCATGCGACTCTTCCGAGTGTGGAGGGCTTCGGTTTCTGCTGCTGGGGACCCTATGAGCTCCCTCCTGTGTGTCTAACGGAGCGGCTCTCTCTGTCTCTGTCTCTGTCTCTGTCTCTGTCTCTGTCTCTGTCTCCTTCTGTCTCTCTCTCTCTCTGTCCCTCTCCTCGTCTCTCTCTCTGTCCCTCTCCTCGTCTCTCTCTCTCTGTCCCTCTCCTGCCCTCTCTCTCTCTGTCCCCTCTGTGGTTTCAGAACCTCCGCGAGGCGCAGGTCTTCAGCCTGGTGGCCGAGCGCCGCAGGAAGTTCCAGGAGATCATCAACCGCAGCAGCACGGAGGCCAGCGCCCAGGTGGTGCGGCCCAAGAGCTCCTCCACTCGCTGGGTCCCGCCGGGCACGCCGCCCCAGCTGGTGACGGAGATCCTGGAGGTGCGCGAGAGCATGCTGTCGCTGCTCATCAAGCTGCACCAGAAGCTGTCGGCCAAGCAGAACTCGCTGCCCGCCGGTTGGCTGGAGGAGGCGGCGGCGGCCAAGGCGGCGGCGGCGGAGGCGGCGGCGGGGGGGGGGCCCGCGGACGCCGGGCGCCACACCCACGGCGACGGCATCACCGCCATCGAGCGCATCCTGACCAAGGCGGCCGGATACAGCCGCCACAGCCAGCGCAGCATCCAGGAGATCTGTGGGAAGGTGTGCCCCCCCGTGCCCCCCAAGAAGAGCAGCCCCGCAGACAAGAAGACCCTGGATAAGGAGGAGAGGTACGGAGACATGCCGATAGATGCCTCAACGTGTGTGTGTTACTAAGTATACAGTGTATACACTAACGTCAAGAACATGGAAATAGTGGAGAGATATGGCTAAATGTATAATGTAAACCTTAAAATATATTATTTAATAAAAGTGTGGTGCCTTTGGATAGATAAAAAGTTGAATCCCAAAGGTAATAGTTTTGAAGTAGCCAAGTATCAAACGGTAAGATGGAAGGCGAGATAAACGGGGGACAAACTACACAGACAAAAGCAATCCCAAGATAATATTTGGCGGACACTATTTATCCAAAGAGTCTCAGACTACCGTGAGCGCATACGTTCCATAGCATCGGCGAGGAATCGAGCCCCTAACCCTGGCCATGTCTCAACGTCGTGCTCTACCCATTGGGCTAAACGGCACCAACGTACTCGCCCCACCCTTTGGGTGTCACGCACTCAGGATTCGTCCCACGGAGCACATTCACATCCCATTACAATCTCTTTGATTTTCAGTCCCCTACCCCCTCCCTCCCTCCTTCCCTCTCCTGCACCCCCCTCCCTCCTCCCTCCCTCCCTCCCTCCCTCCCTCCCTCCCTCTCCCCGCGGTCTCGTGTAATGATGATGGAACGGGCCATAACCAGCTCATAACGACCGGGTCTCTGACGCGACTCGACCCGACCCTGGAGACGGGAAGAAAAAAAAAAAAAAAAACGGGGTAGCGACTCTCTCTCCCTTCTCTCACAAGGACTGTGGCCGTCGTCAAGGCGACGGCGGCGGCTAGGCTATGCGGCGGCGGCGGAGGCGTGAAGCCGCCGCGGCGCCGGGGGCGGGCCCATCCCTCAGGCTGCTTGTCGGCGGCCCTGGAGCTGTCAGCGCGGCGCGCTGGGCCGCGGCGTCCCTGTCAGCGCTTGTTTATGTCCTCTTATTAGGGGACTCAATTTACAGTCCGCCCCACGCCCCGCCGGGCCCCCACCCACCACCACCACCACCACCACCACCACCGCGTAGCGCCGCGTTAGCCCGGTCATTAACCCCTCGCGGCCCGCCTGACACCAGCACACGGCCAGGCGGAGCAGAGAGAGAAAAAGAATCCTAATAGCCCCACGGAAGGTTAATTGTGTCGGCGGAGCGCTGGCACTGCCGCTGCCGCTGGTTAATGCTCTCTGCCCGGGCTAAGAGCTCCTCGTGTTCACCGCTTGATGCCCGAAAGACGACGCGCGCTGTTTTAGAACCCTGTTTCCATGGCGACGCATTAGCAACCAGGGTACGGTCGATTTGGTTAGCGTCGGACTTGAAAGCTTTTTATGAAGGGGACGCTCGGGAAATGTATTCGGAATTAAGTCGTGAGCGCTTGGTTGTGCGTTGGTAAACAACGTTGGGTTGTGTTCTCTCTCTGGTCTTCCAGGCGTACGAGGGCCCGGGAACGGCAGCAGAAGCTGCTGGCCGAGTTCGCCTCCAGGCAGAAGAGCTTCATGGAGACCGCCATGGACGTCGGTAAGGGCAGACGGGTGTTGTTTTACACCTCGTCCTCTCCGTTTAATGGCAGGGTTTTACACTCACTTACACCCTCATCCGCTCTCTACACTTCAGCAAGGTCACAGGCTTTTCCCGTCCAAGGGGACATCAATGCTGTGCGATTTTTGCATGCGGTCATTGAAGCAGGACATCCACAGTAAATAGTGTTTTAATTGTATTAATGGACATTCATTTACAATACTACTCCTGGCCCTGGAAACCGAAAAATCGTCAATCAATGGATCATGTATTGCATGTCCTTTTAACGGCTTCCTCTGCCATTTCCCATCAAAAACCTCTCAGCCAGGCTCCGTATTCAGTCTGAAGCCAAGCCTGATGGCTCGTAGAGAGGCATAGTATGGTGTTAGCGTCCTTGGTGTCTGTAGTGGCACATTAGTTTGATAGCTTTTTAGTTGCACCTTATTGTATAAAAATAAACATAGGGACACCTTGGTGGGTGTTTATACTCTCGTTTATTACATTTTGTGTCACGCGTTAAACTTTGACAGTCCTTGAAGTACAGCTGCTCTGGCTTGGTGTCAGTAAAGCAAAGTGACTCCGCCCCCCCCCCCCCCCCCCTGGGGGCCAGTTAGGAGGGGGGGGTCACCCAGGATCAGGGCACTAACGGTGTGTCGGACTCCAGGGTCCGCCCTGGCACGGCGTGGTTAGTGGGAGAAAGATGGCCGCCGTGATGCAACTCGTCGATCAGTGGGGGGGGGGTCCACAATAGCGCCCCCCTCTGGCTCCCTGCCGCCGTCTCTGCGTCACCTTCGGCTCCGTTTCGGGGATAATGAAGCCCGTTTCGGCACAGACGCAAAATACAGTTTTTCATTTTAGACGTTAGCCCGATACGAAGCGAGGGGGAAAATACAGCCCCGCTACTATGGTGTGTTTGCTCCGTTAAAACAATATGACTCTGTTTCTACTTTGGGTCGGACGACGCTAAGTTTGAGCTGAATTCGGTGTCTGTGTGCTTTGGGTTCACCGGGACACGACGGTGCGTATTCGAGCCAAAGGGGTCGGGAGTTCAGCTGGCGATTGTCAGACACTCTTGTGTCCTAAAGGCAGGAGCATTTCTAACTATAACACCGTTTCCGTCTCCCTCTTGCGCTTCCTTTATTCTGGTACTATACTGTGAGTGTTCCTGTTGACTTTGACCCACATACACCCCTTTAAACCAGTTTAACTCGTTCACACATCTTGCAAGAATAAGGCCGAGCCTGGGGTCTGCTCTGCGGCCCATCTGCGTTCATTTCACGGGACGAATTAAAGGTCAGTCCCGGAGAGAAATGTTGGCACAATCATCTGTTCAAACATCCATCTCGGTGTAGCTCGTGGCTACATAGCTCCCCACACTGTGGACCGAGTAAAGGCCAACGCATGACGTTATGTAGAGGAACGGAAGGACGCTTGTGGCGTGCACCCTTCATCATCCTCCTCCTCATCATCACCGCGTCCATCGTGTAGTGTTGTTATTCACCAGACCGGAATCGGACCTGTGACATGTCTGTATTGATGATGGTTGTGAAATGCTCTTCCAGGTAATATGTATATTGAATCCATGTCACCGTTTGACGTCGCCAATGAACCAGTACGTTTTAAAGGGTCCCAAGCCATCCCAGAAAATACGATTGATCGTATTGACATTTCTCGACGTGCAATAATCACCATTCAGAAGGCGGGCGAATGCCGCCCTTGTTCCTCACCTTGTGTGCGTGCGGTTGTGAAAACGTGCGCTAGTGATGTGGGAAGGAGGGAGTGGGGGTGTGTGTGTGTGTGTGTGTGGGGGGGGGGGGGCAGGACCTCCCGAGGCTGAAGTTGACAACTGACGTAAACAAGTTTTCACTCCGCCTCCCCCCCCGAACCAGGCGACCTCTCCTGAGAACCCGGTCCTCAGACGAAAGCAGTAAATCAATTTCAAACACGTCTTGACATTTCACCACATTTACGGTTTTAAATTGAACACGCTCCTTAACATTTAAAGCTAATTCCACAGTAGTAATTAATCTCTCTCGTGCCGTGTCCCAGACTGTATCCCTCGGTCCACTGCTCCCGTGCACCTGTCTCTGCAACAATAATCCGACCTGATATTCTCCACTCTCTCCCTTATGTTGCCCAGTAAGGTGATTCACCCTGATCCCACCAGCTGGTTCTGGGTCTAGATGTTTAACTTTAATGTCAAAACGAACCCGGTGTGTGCAATAGTTACCCATCTCCTTCCATCCCGTTATACAGCCGAGGCAGACGCTTGCATGTGCCGAAGCCCACCTGGGGTGGATGCTCCGGAGCTCCGGGTTATTAATAACGGCGTCTTGATTTAGAGGGTGTCAGTGTGGCTTCAACAGAGCGCGATGTCGACCTAGATCAGGAGTGTACTACGAACGACCTCCCGCGACCCCACTCTCTCCCCAGTCTGGCTCAGACGCAAACATTTCACGATTCATTACTCTGCGATGAGTTCATCCACGGCCATCTCGATTGTTTGGCCTGGCGTGATTTTCTCTTCTGTGTACGCCTATTCAGGCAGAACAGGGGTTCGGGGCTTTGACTCGTCCCAGCAACAAGGTTATGGTTCAGCACCCCGACGTCCGCAGTAGACATCATGAGCTTAAAAGTGACATGTTGTACCACCAGGTTTGAGTGTGATTAGCCGTTGCAAGCCGTTTTGAAAATCTGCCTCTTCTGACATCAGAAGTGTGCGTGTCCACCTTGCCTAGCCAGTGGACTGCAGCAAACGTTGCTCATCTATTTGTCATACATACTGTAATGGCTTATAATGGCTAATCTGCTTGTAATGGCTGATCACACTCACACCTGGCTGGTGGCACAAGATGTCACCTTTAGCTCGAGTGAGACGCCCAGCCCCTTCCTGACGTTGTGACGGTCCGCTCTCCAGAATCCCCAGACGGCGAGGCGGCCATGGACCTGGGGCTGACGGAGCTGATGGACTCGGAGGTCCTCTACGACTGTGTCATCTGCGGCCAGAGCGGCCCGTCCACAGAAGACCGGCCCACCGGCCTGGTGGTGCTGCTACAGGCCTCCTCAGGTACCCTCCTCCTCCTCCTCCTCCCACTCCATTTTGAGACTGTCGAAATCGCACTGCAAAATACTGAGCTGTTGTTGTTGTTGTTGTCGTTGCACTTGGTTTGTAACACAAGCACGAACAAACAGTATAACAGCGGGCGTATATATATCCTGGAGCTCTTGTTGAAGCTGGCTGGGACCGTACTGGAGATCTCTTTTTAAACGCATGTTAGCTGTTGTTTTCATCTGGTCGTTTATCATCCATGGTGATCCCTGCTCGCCTGCACACCGCCTGGGGTTAAGAGGTAATTTCTATGCTATCGTCTTGGACGCACAGGGGCATCATTCTCCGTCATGAAAATAAATAGTCCTGTTGTATAAGTAATTAGTCACATGGTAATGTGGCCTTCACAGATCTCTCCGTCCTCAAGGTCAAACAAACACACGGACGTTGCTGTCCCAGGGAACCTAGCTAGCTGGGAGAACGTAACCGTTTAGAAGAGTTGTGATCATCATTGAGGGCCCGTGACATTACAACACAATAACAACAGCCACCTGTCCCGCCCCCTTCTTGGCTGCTGGTGACAAGACATGTCCATCATGCCCATCCACAAACAAGACATGCCCATCCTGTCCGGCCGTACACCGTGACAGAGATTGCATAACATCCGTCAGCTGTGGTCTGAGAGTGATCAATCTTCATTTATGAACTGCTGGTTAACGGCGTCCGAGGCGTCGAGCACACAGCGCTGACAACATGACGTATGGTGCGACTCTGCCGTCCCCGTCCCTGGCTGTTGTACGCGCGTCAAGCTCATTATGCGGTATCTCAAAGATGTCTAATGTTGCCGTCGGTGGAGAATCGCTGTGAAACTCGCCTTATACTAGATAAAACGTTACTATTTGGTTTTTTTGTAGTTATTGTTAATGTCCCATGCGGCTGTGTTCATTTTGAATCCGAGAGCACTGTTGAACTCATGATGTGATTTCATTGTTAAAAATGTATACCGATCAGTATCCTGAGTTTGTTGGATATATGTTTCGGTATGAATTAGGGGTTAGTGTTGTGGTTGATGGTCCCTCTGTGCTGGGGTGTGGTCCAGTGTTGTTGTAGTTGATGATTCCAGTGTTGTTGTAGTGGTGGTTGATGATTCCAGTGTTGTTGTAGTGGTGGTTGATGATTCCAGTGTTGTTGTAGTGGTGGTTGATGATTCCAGTGTTTTGTTCCAATGTTGTGGTGGTTGGTGATTCCAGTGTTGTGTTACAATGTTGTGGTGGTTGGTGATTCCAGTGTTGTGTTACAATTAGGGCATTTCGTAGACGCTTTTATCCAAAGCGACAGCCAGCTCGTCCGTGTTAAGTCAGTTAAGTGTCTTGCTCAGGGCACATCAACACTCGCTAGGAGGAGCTGGGGTTCGAACTACCAACCTTTCGGTTACAAGACAACTGCTCTACCTCCTGAGCTAAGCCAATGTTGTTCTGGTGGTTGATGACTCCAGTGTTGTTGTGTTGGTTGATGATTGCAGTGTAAGGTTTCAGTGTTGTTGTGGTTGTTGATTCCAGTGTTGTTGTTGTTGACTCCACTGTTGTGTTCCAGTGTTGGGCCACCGCTGTAAAACGGGCGAGGCCAAGAAGCTGCCGACGAGCGACGAGGAGCACATCTACGCGGCGGACACGTGCGGCGTTGCGCACGACCTTCGCCTGTCGCTGATGCAGCGCTTCTTCAGAGAGGTGACCTCCCCTTTAACCACCGTGTCAGGGGGGGGGGGGCGGCGGGGGGGCAGCGGGGAATGGGTTTAATTGTCTGTAGACTTTCAATTCGCTTTTCTTCTTCTGTTTGCTTGTACAATTTTTTAGTGTAAAGTGACTTTACACCCATCCCCTAAAAAAAAGAACCAGAGGCGAACCACTATAGCTCTCACTTTTAAAGTCACAAATGAGATAAGTTACTGGGGGGAAAAAAACAAAAAGAGGGGCCTGAAATCTGTGGTAGGATCTGGTCTTGGCAGGCCCTGCGTTAAAGTAATGCTCCTGTCAAGGTGAGTATTTCAGGTGTGTTCCCCTCCAGCAAGAGAGACCTCAACCGATGTCCGTGTCACCTGCCAGGTGGGGGGGGGGGGGGGGGCACTCGGCCCCTCTGAAGGACTAATCCCCCGTTTTATTCCACCGTCTGTGTTTGACATTGGACATCTAGAACGATTTCTGCTCAATCGTGGTCTCTATGTGGTCCAGATGTTTTCAAATGTTATCCGGTGCATAGAGACAGTTCCCATGACAAAGTCTGCCTCTATCTGCCAATATCCCTTCTAATCGTCCAGTGCATGTCTAGTCATAGCATTGTGGAGGAGTTCATGTTCTCCTACTGTGTGTGTATATATTCATTCTCCCTAATTTGACTCTAGTGTCCTTCCAGGGAGGCTTTGGTTCGCAGGCCGAATATCTGACCGGTATGTGTGTGTGTGTGTGCGTCCACTTGTGTGTTCCCCCAGAGCTCGTGTCTGCAGTCGGTCTCCATCGGCTGGGACGGGGGCGTCTACGTCCAGACCTGCGGCCACACGCTGCACATCGACTGCCACAAGTCCTACATGGAGTCCCTCCGGGTGAGCACTGAGCTCCCTCTCCCTCTCCGCGTCACCCGCGCGGGCCGCTCACTTGTTGTTCAGCGGTTTACCTCCGATGTTGAGATAAGATAAGAGCTTTATTTCATCCCATACACGAGAATTCCACTTGTCACAGCAGCCCATGGGATATAAAAGCTGCAATAATAAAAGAAAAGTTATAGCATGTCCAGCATGCATACATAAAACGTCACAGTGATTACAAATTAGTTGCCGAAGGGGCTTTTAGTTCCAAGGATAAAGTCATGAGCGTCTTCTCTGTGTTCTGGCTCGGAAGCATCCATGTGAAATAGGAAAAGAAATACTCTTACTCGAGGTTGAATTAAAAGCCCCAAGGTGGGTTACTGAAAACAAGTGCTATTAAACCATAACACAAAGCAACCAAGGATGGTACAAGCCCTGTTTTTATTGGGTCCCAGCGGTACTAGACTAGTGTAGCCCTTATTAGATTCACATCCCAGTATGCAGATTACCCTGTTGGTTGGAAGTGAGTCCCGCTCCCTTTCAATCCCTCTAGTCCCCCCCCCCCCCCGTTCCCTTGTGTTTTATACAGACCTTGAACCGTGGTTTTTCTTAGTTTCGTCGTGTCTGTTTCTCAAGAAACGACTCCCCTCCTGTATCCTTGGTTTTATACAGATCGTGAACCGTGTCTTCTCTTTGTTCCGTTGTGTGTGTGTGTGCGTGTGTTCGTGTGTGTTCCTCCAGAACGACCAGGTCCTGCAGGGCTTCTCCGTGGACAAGGGGGAGTTCACCTGCCCGCTGTGCCGGCAGTTTGCCAACAGCGTGATCCCCTGCCGCCCGGGGCCGGGCCTGGAGGCCGGGGCCTGGCACTGCCCCAGCAACAAGAAGCCCTCGGTCCTGGTGAAGGAGGTGGAGGACCTGCAGGGGCTGATGGCCCCCTTCCCGGTGAGGACGCTGCCTCCCTCTGTCACTGGGGTCAGCTGGGTCCCTGTTGTTTTAGCTAGTCTGTTCTGCGGTGGACAAGGGGCTTTGTGGTTCATCATTCAGGTCTAGACGGGAGAAGCGTATAGATATAGGCCTATATATTTGGTTATGGTTTTGGTTACATTTCTTTTTCTTTATCCCAGATGACCACTAATTTAGAATTGTAATAATAAAAAAAATAAGTTGCTTCAATGCAGGTGTTCAGGTAGGCAACCCCCCCAGAATAGAAGTGTTTAAATGAGTGTTCTCAAATATACTTGCACCCCATTTATTTTAAAAATGTATTAGAGCAATATCAGTTGAAGGCTTCATCAGCATTTTATATAAGTCCCCTGTGTTTATATATGTCCCAACTTAACTCCGCTGTGTCCCTGTGTGCATGTTTATGACTTCGAACCTCCTTTTAAAGAGCATTCATTCTGTGTTCGCTCAGACGGTGTCGAACCTGAGCAAAGAGATGGAGCTGGTCATCAAGGACATCAAGAACACCACCCAGAAGAAGTACATGGACTACGGCAAGAACCCGGGCTCCCCTGACAACGACTTCCTCTTCATGTACTCCGTGGCCAGGTGAGTCAGGGGGTCGACTGACACGTCAGAAGCACCAGGGCTGAAACAGGCCACAAACCGCATTATGACATCTAAGTCAGTCTGATTGGGTTAACTTGTTTAAATGTTTATGCATATTCAATAGATGACTTAAGTAACGGTGAGTTGCATGGTATAGTTGTGCCCACCTCTAACATGCAATACTATTCCGCAGACACTTTTACCCACAACGCCCTACAATGAATTCAGATGCAGGTCATTATGGGGCGTGTCCTTCTGAAAGAGGGCGTGTCCTTCTGATTGAGGGCGTGTCCCTCTGAGAAGTTGTATCCCTCGGAAAGAGGGCGTGTCCTTCTGAAAGAGGGCGTGTCCCTCTGAGAGAAGGCTTGTCTTGTAACCCGGGACCCCGAACTGCTCAGACTAGGTAGCTCCTCTACAGACAGACTGACTGACTGACTGACTGACTGACTGTATTCTTCTGGATCGTCTCCCAACGCCACTCGCCACCTGAATGAGGAAACACAGAACCTCAGAGGACCTTTCTCTCCAGTGTTTAAAGTTTTTGCCACTTTTTTTTGGGTTATTTTATTTTATCACCGTCGCGCTCGGCCCGCTGTGGCCGGGAGGGGGAACGTATTGAAATTCAATACTGCAGATGTTGCACAGTCTTTGTACCTACACTGGATGTATAGATTACTTGGCGTATTCTGAAAGTTGTGCAGGGGAGTGTGGAGGGTTTCTGATTGCCTTTATTCATACCTCTGATTATACGGCCGTACAGCGGGGCTCGAGGTGTTGCTGGAAAACTGCTCTTTCTAAAAGGCTTTAGCAGCTCAGTCAATTCAGGCTGCAGTAAAGTTGTATTGACTCTCGCACCTGCTCCCCCCCCCCCCTCCCCAGAGTCCTTTATTAGGCCTCACTATGGATTTATCACACACTTGCTGGAGCTTTACGGGACACTTTCTCTCTCATAGCGCACCTCTTCACAGCAGCGTTTGACAGCTGTCTCTCTGTGTCGGGGACAGCAGTGTAGGCCCTCTTGGGTGTAGGCCCACAGGTGTGTCCCTCATGTTGACCTGTCCCCCCGTGTAAGGGTGTAGGCCCAGAGCTTGGGGCAGCACGAGGCTGCCCGGGGGAACCAAACCCAGAACCTTTCGCCGGCTGGGAGTCGAACACCAGAGCAGCCACGAGCGTTATCCGTCCCGCACCGATAGACGTCTTGGTTTCTCATGTCCTTGGCTGCCCTTAACCCCTGCACCCTCTGCAACAGAGTGGCCCAGCCCGTCCCCTATCCCTCCTCCCCCTTGACCGTTTGACCCCCCCCCCCCCCCCCCCAAGAGCACCCTCGCCACCCCCTCCTCCTAGCATTCCCAGGTCTCCGGAGAGCGTCTGGGCGCTCGTTGGCTCTCTGAAGTTCGATGAACGGAGCAAATTGGCCGAGGAGTGGAAAATTCCTCGGTCACAGCGGCTCTCTTATCAGCCGCAGCCACACGGAGCGTCACAGTGCCGGCAGTATCTAATGTGAAATTGCTTTTTCTTCCTCCCTCGGAAACCTGAGGATTTGGACCCTCCCTCCCTCCCTCCCTCCCCTCCTCCCCCTTTCCTCCCTCTCTCCTCCCCCGGCCGGCAGCAGGATGAAAACAAGCGCGCCTTTTGTCTAATTTTAGCAGCACCTATCTGTGTACCCATCACTGTGTGTGTTCAGAGATTTGTGGCCAGGGAACGGGCCGGAGGGGGTGGGGGTAGGGGGTGAGATCTGGATACGCAGGGAGGAGAAGTTTTTCTTCACACCAGCTTGGTCAGAAGCCTTGAAAAGCTAGAAGGCTGCTAGACGGAGGCCGGCTGCACAACGGGCACATTTAGTGGTGCACAATTCATCATGTATTTGTGTTTCTGTCTGTGTGTCCGTGTGTGTTTCTGTCCGTGTGTGTGTGTGTGTGTGTGTGTGTGTTTCTATGTGTGGCACTTTGAGACTTCCTCGTACATGAAAAGTGCTATAGAAATATCTTTTGTGTGTGTGTGTGTGTGTGTGTGTGTGTGTGTGTGTGTGTGTGTGTGTGTGTGTGTGTGTGTGTGTGTGTGTGTGTGTGTGTGTGTGTGTGTGTGTGTGTGTGTGTGTGTGTCTAACCACTAACCTGCTGCTGCTGTGTCCTCCTGTCCTCAGGACCAACCTGGAGCTGGAGCTGGTTCACCGCGGCGGCCATCTTTGTTCTGGAGGGGCTAGTGGGGCCGCCAAGCGCTCCTGTCTCAGTGAGTCCCGACCCGCACAACCATCACATTAAACCATGTTACACCTACTACACATTAACATCACATTAAACCATGTTACACCTACTACACATTAACATCACATTAAACCATGTTATACTCACTACACATTAACATCACATTACAACCATGTTATACTCACTACACATTAACATCACATTAAACCATGTTACACCTACTACACATTAACATCACATTAAACCATGTTATACTCACTACACATTAACATCACATTAAACCATGTTATACTCACTACACATTAACATCACATTACAACCATGTTATACTCACTACACATTAACATCACATTAAACCATGTTATACTCACTACACATTAACATCACATTAAACCATGTTATACTCACTACACATTAACATCACATTAAACCATGTTACACCTACTACACATTAACATCACATTAAACCATGTTATACTCACTACACATTAACATCACATTACAACCATGTTATACTCACTACACATTAACATCACATTACAACCATGTTACACTAACTACACATGTAACATCACATTACAACCATGTTATACTCACTACACATTAACATCACATTACAACCATGTTATACTCACTACACATTAACATCACATTACAACCATGTTATACTCACTACACATTAACATCACATTAAACCATGTTATACTCACTACACATTAACATCACATTACAACCATGTTATACTAACTACACAGGTAACATCACATTACAACCATGTTATACTAACTACACAGGTAACATCACATTACAACCATGTTATACTAACTACACATGTAACATCACATTACAACCATGTTATACTAACTACACATGTAACATCACATTACAACCATGTTATACTAACTACACATGTAACATCACATTACAACCATGTTATACTAACTACACATGTAACATCACATTACACCTGTGTTACAATAACTACACATGTAACATCACATTACAACCATTTTATACTAACTACACATGTAACTATCACATTACAACCATGTTATACTAACTACACAGGTAACATCACATTACAACCATGTTATACTAACTACACATGTAACATCACATTACAACCATTTTATACTAACTACACATGTAACTATCACATTACAACATCTGTTATCCTAAATAACCATGCATCACCCAACCCCCACAGGGAATTATCTGTCATACTAACTACACATATAACCAGTGGGTTTGTTTAGGACAGTGGGTTGTGTGTGTGTTTTTATATATTAATGTATGTATATATGTGTGGGTGTGTATATGTGTGTGTATTTATAGTGGTATATGTATGTGGGTATACAGAAAACAAACAAGAGTAAATCCAATTGGTTATGAAATCCCAACTAAAACGTCCTTGACAAAGAGCTGTGTTTCTTAGCCCAGATGATTGATGTTGTGGGGGAAAGCAATAGGAGTCTTGCTGTGCTTCTGGCGGTGGCTGGCGTGCCTTAAAGCCATCACAGCAGAAACCAGCTTTCTCTTTGTGTTCGCTTCTCAAGGAGACACACTGAGACAGATTAAAAACAATCCAGTCTTAAGTAGCAAAATAGGCTTGGCTATTAATGATTTACTTACAGCGAAAAAACCCTGTGGCTATTTCTATTCAGAAATAATTTTGTACCATCTTTTAGTTTTTGGGACACTACAAGATTTCCTTCAGTGGTTCCTAGGTTCAAAGCTCTGCTTTGTTATCATACAGCCAGAAAAATACTAAAGGAAACAATTCATATTTTCTTAGAAAATGACGACAAGGGGAACTTTGTGTTTTTTTCTGGAGTAAGAGTTAAATAAACTGTCTAGTAGACAGGGCAGCAAAACGCAAACAAACGGTTGACCCGTTTTGCTAAATGGAGTTTATGTATGATATGAATACAATGTAGTGGTGGTTCACTGAATGCCAGGGCTACGGCCTGACTCGCAGTGTTCCGCCCCAGTGGGCCAACATGGCAACCGAGCCCAGCCCGCTCTACTCTCAGAGGAGAAATATGCAGCACGGCAATTTAAGTTAAATTGATGTAAGTGCGAATGTGCCCCCATACTCTTTAATTTGTCTGTTTAGCGATTAAATATTCAAAGTGATGGCTTCAACACTGAAACGTATTTTCAGTCGCTGGAGGAATTAAAAAGGGGGCCATTTAGCATCGTAGCGCGGCCATTTTCCCAGCCGCGCTAATGACACACACAGTGCTGATGGCCACATCTACCCGGTCGCACTTCATTAGCCCTCGCTCTCGCCGGCCAATGGGAGGGCCAGAACCGGGGTTCAACGCGTGTTTAGGAGAGGAGCAGCCTCCATACTGCTAGGCTCCCTAGGGGTCCTTAAGACCCCTCAGTGAGGTGAC
Source organism: Gadus macrocephalus (assembly GCF_031168955.1). Lineage (NCBI taxonomy): Eukaryota > Metazoa > Chordata > Actinopteri > Gadiformes > Gadidae > Gadus > Gadus macrocephalus. The sequence continues at coordinate 14,675,936 of NC_082401.1, read as the reverse complement.
TCCTCATGGGACCAGGGTCGTTCGTCCATACCAGGGAACCAGGACTCTATTCTCTTGTGGAGCCGAGTTCATTATTATTATTATTGTAGATTTATTTTGCTGCTCTGGGTCTTCCTCCTTCCTCGTGTTCCTTCGGATCGTCTGTCTTATTTCCTGGGAGGTGACGATGCTTAAGTACCTGATGGTGTGGAGTAATTCATCTTATCAATCATGATGAGGACGTTGGCCACCTGTCGGTCACTGTCGGAACATGTGTCCGTGGATTCAGAGATACGAGTCGTCTACGACCCTCAAATCTCCCTCGACATGATTCCTTATTTTTTCCCTCTTCCTCCGAGGCGATATAAGGAATGGCCGTAGCTTGAGGCGAGAGGAAAAGGATACGTGAAGGCTATCATGGATCTAGCACCCGAGGTGGAAGCGTCCGACTTTGGTTCGGTGACCTGACGGAAGACTATTGGTCGACTGCTGTGTCACTCGGTGCCACTCTTTGCCAGTCTCCCCGCGGAGGAAATTAAATCCCTTTTGCGTTGACGCAATCATGACATCAGTTTAGTCTTTTGACCTCTACCTCGTGCTGTACCCGACTTCACCTGTGGAGGGCAGTGTTGCTCCAGAGATCGACTGCTCGCTCTGTCAATATTGGAGATTTGCCTAATACCAAGTGTTTTGCTGCATTATCACGTCATAACTCCCTGGGAAAAACACCATCACAGGGATGGTGATTATGGGTAGTTGGTTAGTGTTGCCTAGGTTAAACAGATGGTGTTTTTTGCTGGACGAATCTGGTTTGATAAAATGGTGTTATTTTCAAAGCTGGTTCTGTGTAATTTTTGTCTCGTACAATTGTGGATGGAATTGGATCAGAAACCCAACTAGGTTCCTTTTATTCCTTAAAGGGGCCATTTTTACGGGTGGTGCAATTCTAACTAGCATCTAACTAGATACTATTGATTTTCCGTCAACCGCAGTTTTCTTAGAAAGGCATATTTCACCATTTTCTAAGTATTTTTGAATCCGTACCAAGAATTCATCGACAAATGTCTGGTTGATTTAAACACACTGGTGTGTGTGTTTGTGTGTGTGTGTGTCCGGCTATTTATATGTGCACGTGTTTAAGGATGTGTGTGTGTGTGTGTGTGTGCGTGTCTGTGTGCATGTCCGTGTCCGTCTGTGTATTTCTATGTGCATGTTTCTGGATGTCTGTATGTATTTGTGTTTGTGCGTATGTACGTCTATTGATGTGTGTGTTTGTCTGTGTGCGTTCGCCCTCAACGTTCACAATGAGCATGTGTGACCACGGCAGAAGGCTGCCGGGGTCACACATGGGCCAGTCTGGTCGTGGCCTGGTTTCAAACCTCCAGCCTCTGTTTTGTAAGAAGGGTTAAAAGGAGTGGTCCTAACAGGTTCTCCCTTTGGGTTGTTGTTGTTGTTGTTGTTGTTGTTGTTCTAATGACGCTAACTTCGCGGTGTGTCTTCCTGTGTTGTAGACCAGCTGTTCCAGGTGTTGGCCACACACATGCGTCTGTACAGCATCGACTCTGCCTACAACCCCTGGACCCGACTCACTCAGGTCACCAAGAGCCAGCTAGAAGAGTAAGTACAGTACAGGATGTGCTCTACAGGATGTGCCCCCCCCCCCCCCCCCCCCGTGTGTGTGTGTGTGTGTGTGTGTGTGTGTGTGTGTGTGTCCATGTACACATACATGCACACCGACCGCCTGCTTGCACAGAAGCACGTAATGACAGTGCCACTTTGCCCCCCACTCTAAGAGCCCCCCCCCCCATGTCCCCAGAAAGCTTTTTTCCCGCCACACAAAGGCAGAGCTAAAAACACTGAGAAGGGGCTACGAGCGGTTGCCATAGATACCAATAATTGTCGCATCTGGCAAATCATGGGGTGCTCTGCCGAGAGTGAAACGACCCTGTCAAAATCACTGCTCCCCCCCCCCCCCCCCCACCACCACCACCACCACCACCCGCCTCCGCCATTACCACCCCCATCACATCCCTTCCTCCACCTCTATCACCACTAATCCCACCTCCTCATCCCCTCCTCCAACCCCACCACCAACCCCGACCTCATCCCCTCCTCCACCACCACCAGCACCCCCCCCACCAACACCACCCACCCAAACCGACCACCACCCCCAGGGCAGCCCAGCCTCCTCCCAGTCCTTTAGCCGGACACACTGTCTCAGAATAACCACAGCCACGTCTCAGAACCTCTGTGTGCATGTGTGCGTTTCCACAAATCACTAGGCACGGCAGCATTGCGTTTCCCTCAGCCCTGAGCTGTCCCGGGCGTAGCTAACCACTGACGCTTTGCCTTACTTGGGACAACAGCAGATCAGCGTTTAGCGCGACGCGCGTGTGCCTCCCACATAATGGTGGCGAGGACCGGGGTCTGTCTGCCATCAAAGGGCTCGGTCCAGCACACACCGCGCTCTACTCTCAGCGGGGCCGTTTGGCGTTTAAAAATACCTCGTTAAGGACTCTGGAACCGTGGCAGGCAGCCGCGGGCGCCAGCCGAGACTGTTTAAGTAGGACAGCCATTTAACCTCACACACGCACACGCGCACGCACGCAAACCCATCCACGCACTCTGCCTTGTTCTATATCTCTGAACAATGCAGGTCCGTATATCAGTACTCTTTTTATTTATTTTTTTTGTGACGCACCGAACCTAGTCGAGACTAGGTTCCAGCTGCGCGTCTGTGTGCGAGTGTGTGTGTTTGTTTTTCATGTTGGCAGTAGGCTTTGAATCAGAAGGGCCATTTAGCGTTTTGTTACGGTTCTACTTTATGTCCTCCGCGAGCACTGTGGCGTTGGGAGGCAGAGTGGCTGGAAATGGAAGCATTATTCCTTAAGTGCACTCGTTCTCGTTCCCCATCCCTGGAGGGCTCTAAGAGTACGGCCGGGGCTCAAGGTTGTCAATAGGAACGCTTTTATTTTTTTTCTTTCCGTCTGTCTTTACACAAATACAACAATAACGGCGGTGCGTGACTGCATTAAGGAAAATACGTGCGTGTGTGTGTGTGTGGGGGGGGGGGGGGCTGAGGAAATTGACCTCGTCCCTTTCCCCTGGCTGCAGAAAGGCATCTCTTTGTTTTAAGCGATTCACGTGAGGAGGAGGAGTAGTCGCACTCCACTCCATCTAGTGAACAAGTCAATATTGACTGCGTGGGTTCCGCAACGCTTCCCCTGTTACATGAACATCAGACGTGGGCCCGGGCTGGGATGCCTTCGCCGTGTTCGTTCAGTCACTCAATCATTCATGTTGCTGCAGCGTTCTCTGCTCGGGTTCTCGGTTGTACACTCTGAGGTTTTCTGTGATGCATACACTGTGGGAGGTTGTTTGTGCTGCATTCTTGGAGGTTCTATGTGATGCATTCTGGGAGGTTCTCTGTGGGCGGTTCTCTGTGGTACACTGGGGTTCTCTGTGATGCATTCTGGGAGGTTCTCTGTGATGCATTCTGGGAGGTTCTCTGTGGTACACTGGGGAGCTTCTCTGTGATGCATTCTGGGGGGTTCTCTGTGGGAGGTTCTCTCTGGTCCACTCAGGGAGATTCTCTCTTGTCCACTGGGAGGTTCTCTGTGGTTCACCCAGGGAGCTGGGGGGGAGGTTGGAGGTTCTGTAGCTGGTCCGTACCCTCCCCGTATTAAAGACGTTGTCCCTGTCCCCCCAGAGGTCCGGAGGACGACCGGCGGGAGGTGGCCATGCTGTTCAGAGACGTGCCGTCGCTGCTCATCATCTTCGTGCTGACCATGCCGCAGCCCCTGAGAAAAGGTGCGTTCCCGGTTCTCTCTCCTCGAGCATCGGGGAGGGGGCGGAGGGGGGGAGGGCAGAAGGGCAGAGTCCTTAAAGAAGAGCCAGGGTGCACCATCTCTGCTGCTGCCTCACACAGACGCTCTCCACTACCAGCCCCTGATCACGACTGAACGTCTGGAGGAAACCACTCGCTTATCACGCCTCCCGCTCCGACTCGATTTGGTGGTGGGGTCCGGGATGCTCAGCCGAGGTGGTGGGTGGGGTGGGGGGTGAGGGGGGGGGGGGGGTATCCTTGCTGTGTCATTCAGCTCCACCTGGACACTTGGGCCCAATCCCATTCCTACCCCTTAGCCCTCCCCCTTGTTTTGAAGGGGGAGGGGGTAAGGGGAAGAAATGGGATTGGGCCTGAATCTGGGATTGGGCCATTTCCAATCCCATTTCTTACCCCTTCCCCTTACCCCTTCAAAACAAGGGGGAGGGGGAAGGGGTAGAAATGGGATTGGGCCTTAGTTGAAGTCCTCCGAGGAAGGAGGGACAACAACACCCTACAATCTACACCACCTCCACTACAACCACCACCATAACCCCCGCCAACTCCATCACCACCACCACCACCACCACCGACGCCCCCCTTCTATACCACCATAACCACCTCCACCTCAACCACCATGACGAAGACCACCACCACGAAGACCACTAACACCACCTCCACTCCAACCACCGCGATAACCATCCACCAACGCCATAACCACCTCCACCTCAACCACCATGACGAAGACCACCACCACGAAGACCACTAACACCACCTCCACTCCAACCACCGCGATAACCATCCACCAACGCCATAACCACCACCAACGGCATAACCACCAACCCCAGTACCACCTCCACCTCCACCTTCACCTCCACCACCATAACCCCCCTCACCCGTTATTTTATTCAACATTCAGCCCCTCGTGGATGCTGAGTGCGACGTTGAAAATCCATTTCTCTGTGCACTCTTTGTGCTTTTTTCGTTTCCACAGAGATTGTGTGGACTGCCTTTCTCTGTAGTCCACTCAGCGGCCCTTTACTTCGCCTTTGAGCCCTGACGGAGGAGAAATGGCAATCAGTGTGCGATTAGCTTCTAGATGGGCTGCGTATCTCTTTCAATTTCCAATTGATTTAGCCAAACCAAGCATCATTACCGCACTCGATGTGAGATGGGAAATTGATTTTTTTTTTTGGGGGGGGGGGGGGTTCTTTTCTTTTATGCACAACAGGATCAGTAATGCGTCTGAGTGAGGGCCCCCATAGAGGAGAGGGCACAGCGATGGAGGTCGAGATAGCTCAGTTGTTTTTGTTGTGGGTTTGATTCGATTTATTCTACATAGAAGGGGACGTGCTCGACCTGCCTGTCCTGGGGGAGGGGGGGGGGGCGGCGGCCATTGTTTGTTGTGTTTGTTTGTAATCGCACTGACACGGGGTACAATGTCTCCTCTGGAGAAACCGGGCAATGGCACCTTCCATTTTGTCTTCCAGTCTGAAACCTCCATCTCCCCCAGGTAATTATCCGTTGGGTTGAAGTGGTAGACGGGGGAGGGGAGGGGGGGGGGGGGGGGGGAGAAGAAAAGAAAGGCATGCTGGGAAAGTCGCTCACCAGAATGACTCGGCTCTCCTCCTAGTTTCCAACCTCTACCAACACACACACCCATCGTGTCCACTACTGCCTTCCAAAGATTCAAATTATTATTGCGTGATCCATCGTTTTCTCCTGCCCTGCTTCTCCACCTCCCTCCCCGTTCTATCAAGTGCTGAGTGATTTGGCTCAAGAGTGTGTGTGTGTGTGTGTGTGTGTGTTTGTGACCACCAATGACCCCCCCTCCCCCCCCCCCCCTGTCCTCCCCACAGAACACTTCACCTGCGTGGTGAAGATGCTGTACAACCTGCAGTTCGTCCAGGCCCTGGCCGCGCTCTCCGCCCAGTTCAGCCCGGAGGAGCGGCAGGCCTGGAGCACGTCTGGAACCCCCAAGAAGGTAAAGGACGATCAATATTTACTGTCATTCAGTACGGTGATATTTACATCAGCTTTGGCATTGTACATTTCCCGTGACGATTAAGCCCATTGACTGGGGGGAAGGGAAAGACTGAGATATTTAAGAACCGCCTCCTCGGGCCAACACGTTGTTCGCTCTTTACATTTACATTTAGGGCATTTAGCAGACGCTTTTATCCAAAGCGACTTATAATAAGTACATTTGTCGGTAGAAGGAGAAACTATATATCGCTGTCGGTACAGTAAGGATGTACATAGAATCAAGTGCCGAGCACTTACAATTGTTGGGTTAACCAATTCCCCGTATACAACGAAGATAGCTAGGATGAGACGCTACACAATGCTAAGTACTACTTTTAAGTGCCAGGACGTACAACATACGATAAGTGCGCACATTAAGTGCCAGGACGTCGGTGGGGGGTGGTAAGGGGGGAGGCTATGCAGAGTCTAAGTGATCTCAAATTTCTTTAAGAAATGGTGATTACTTTGCATTAAAGACCACAGCGTTCTGGCGAGCCACGCTAACCTCAAACAGCCGCTGGAACACCAGGTGGTATCGGCAGAGGCAGCTCACGAGCGGCGCCGCGACCGCCGTCGACTGACGGGTCGGGGGCTCGCATAAGGGGGTCTCTACTTAAAACAAACGCGCCCAGCGGCGTGACGTCTCTCCTCTGCTCCTGGAGCGCTGGACTGCCGCCGTTAATCACGGCGTATGACTCCCGATTGAGACGAACGACGCCCATTCCAGGTTCATTTACATGGCCTTCGCCGCGAACCGCATCGATCTTCATTATCTCAAAAAGTGTGATTGGTGGAAGGGCGCCGCCTAATTGGCTATTTGTCTGGCGTCTATTAAATGTGTATTAGCGGGCGGCTCAGCGGAACGTCAATAGACCCACGGCCGCACCCCCGCTAAAGCCCCGGGTCGTCCTGGGCGAGGGGTATGTTGTCGAACACCGCTCTGCTGCATCCCCATGAACCACGCTGAACCCGTTCACGAGCCATCGTCCCCCCGCGCCTCCAGGGCCTTCTAATATTTACACGGACCAGCCTTTTTTTTTCCCGGTAACGGAGCTGATCGATTTTTCGGTTATCACCTCGAGGCGACGACTGAACAAAGGTCTGAATTCAGTGCAGAGTAATCCAAAACATTAGACTTCTCTATCTTTCTCTTTCTCTTTCTCTTTCTCTTTCTCTCTTTCTCTCTCTCTCTCGATGAATCTCGGACGCAGGAAGGCAGGAGAGATAAGACGGGACGTGTTTTATATTCTACCACCTTCAACATGATAAATGTTGCAGACTTTTCATCTTCGAAAACATTAGCCTTAAGTCGTTGAGTTTCTTAAGGTTTTTATTTTTTATCGCTACACTCATTCTTGTAATGTGGTCAGCTTATCTGTGTCTGGGGTATTTTTCTGTAAGAAAATAATTGCTGTTCCCGTGTGTATTCTGTGTAGTCAGCGTATCTCATTCAGTGCGCCGCGTCCAAATGGAACTAATTTGGAACCAGAACACAGTGGAGCTTGAATACGTTTGTTGTTTGTCTGGTGCCTGTCCAGAGCGCGGCAAACGGAGAGAAGTGTTTCGAAGCCCTGCTCAGTCACGTCATCGGCGAGCTGTCCAGCGACGAGACGATCTACCGGCTGAATGCGGCGGAGCCCACCGTGGTGAGGAAGGAACCACTCACAAACAGGACTCTCTCCCCCAGCCCTCGTGTCACACACCCCCGCTGTGCGGTGTCCCCTCTCCCAGGGCAGGTCAGCTTCAGGGTCAGGGTGTTCGAAGGTTCTGAGGTTTCAACCCAAATGTCCTCAGTCTAGCTGTGGACGTCCTTGAGCGAGACGCCTTCACCTCCTACATGCTCCCTAATAACATGCATATCCCATCAAAATCAAAATGAGGTCAGAGCCATGTAGGTAGCTGTGAAGACGCTGGGTAGTCTAGAGCAGGGGTCACCAACCTTTTTGAACCTGAGAGCTACTTCATGGGTACTGAGTCATACGAAGGGCACCCCGTTTGATACACTCTTCTGAAATAACAAATTTGCTCAGTTTGCCTTTAGTTATATATTACTATTAATGATACTCACCTATGTGAAACATGTTAATTCATTAAGTCATGTTAATGATTTCTCACAATAATTATCAACAATGACTTAAAAAAGATGGGAAATAGTTGTTCAAGAATGAGTAGTGCTATGTTTAGAACTGGAAGCTCTGAAGATGTTTGTTGAGGAGAGCCATGTAGGTAGCTCTGAAGAGTCTTGGTGACTTGGGCCGTGTAGGTAGCTCTGAAGAGTCTTAGTAAGTTTAGGCTGTGTAGGTAGCTCTGAATGCACCATGTGTCTTCAGAGCTTACCTACATGGTCCCTGCACTGAACACACTTGGTGAAATAACCATGTCTTTCCCCCCCCCCCCCTCCTTCTAGCTGAGCTCCAGCGTGTGGTCTCCCCAGTCCATCGAGTTCAGCCTACGTCAGTTCTGCCTGCCCTACCTCCGCATCGCTAGCCTGCTGCAGCACCACCTCTACGGGGACGTCCTCACCGAGTGCCTGGTACGTCCGTCCGCGACGCTCTCGGTTGTATAGCACGGTAGGATAGTCTAGGAATCCCGTCTTCCTGTAGGCATCCTTGACTAAGATGCCTAAATCTTCAGTCCCTTTTGGTTTGAATCATCTGACAAACGACTAAATAGTAGCAATATTGGTGTCTTAAAGGTCCCATGACATGCCACCAGGTGTGGTGTGATTAGCCGCTACAAGCCGTTTTTGGAAATCTGCCCCTTATGACATCACAGGTGGGCGTGTCCACCTAGATGTGTGACGTGCTACATTCCACTGTGTTGGCTGGTAGACTGATCCATCCAGCACACGTCTAGGTGGACACGCCCACCTGTGATGTCATAAGGGGCAGATTTCCAAAACGGCTCGTCACGGCTAATCAGAACACACACACGGTGGCATGTCACGGGACCTTTAGGCCCAATCCCATTTCTACCCATTACCCCTTCCCCTAACCCCTCCCCCATGTTTTGAAGGGGTAAGGGTAAGGGGTAAAGGGAAGGGGTGAGGGTAAGGGGTAAGGAGTAGAAAAGGGATTGGCCCTTACCCCTTACCATTACCCCTTCAAAACAAGGGGGAGGTGTTAGGGAAAGGGGTAAGGGGTAGAAATGGGATTGGGCCTTTATATTTAAGATGAAGGACATCAGAAATGAATCAAAATGAATCTCAAGCCTTTCTTCCCTCAGTGCAGGTGTTGGTGTCATTCAGGTCTGACAGATCATTGGACTATTGCTCCAAACTATTTACTGACGGACTGAACCCTCGTCTGTCTGTCCCCAGCAGGAGGACGAGTTCTGGACGCTGGTCGTGGGTCTGGGGCTGCTGGCCCCCGGGCCCCAGACCCCCAGCTCCAGCCCCATCCCCAGTGCCTCGTGTCTGGAGTGGCCGGGGGTCAGTGCCTTCCAGCTGGTGACCCAGTGGTGTGAGGAGATGAAGGGGCTCCCCGAGACGCAGGCTGAGCACACCCTGGTGGGTGGCACGCCCCAGATGCACCAAAACATTCATCACATTATTACTATTATTATTATCACCGTATTTTCCGCACTATAAGGCGCACCGGAGTATAAGCCGCAGCAGCTAAATTGAATGATGTGTACATATATGGAGCCCGCCGCTTAAAGGTGGGGGGGGGGGGGGGGGGGGGGGGGGCGCGGGGCGCGGGGGGGGGCGCGGACCGGTCATAGAGCCCATAGAGCCCATAGAGCCCATAGAGTTAAAGTTGGTGGACTGTAACCTGTAAAATCCATAGATTTAGGAGGTCCCCTAGTGGCCGTTAGCTGTAAAAATCCATAGATTAGCCGCACCGTTATGTAAACCGCAGAATCGAAAAATGGGGAAAAAAGCGCGGCTTAAAGTCCGAATATTACGGTATATATTTTTTTTTGGTCTTTTATGGGTTTGTTTTGTCAAACATTTCCACATCTTTCATCGTATCTTCTGTGTGTGCTCACCGTTATGACATGAATAGTACACATTTGAAAAAGGCTCTCAGAAGTACACACATACGACACAATACAGTAAAGAATTCAAATGTAAGTAGAAAGAACAGTAAAACAGTTAGGGAGTAGTCTGTTTGTAAAATGACTAGTGATCTGTGAAAACAAAATCAGGTCTTAGGGGCGTTACAAAGTGAATCCACTTTTTAAAGTATGAGGTAAATTGCTCTGTTTTATGATTGATGAGATGATGATGATGATGAAGATGATGGTTATCTCCTTCGATAACCACTTCCTGGTTAAAGCCTTTTTAGCTGCAACCAACAGAACGTTCAATAAGTATTCGTCCTTTTTCATCCAGGTCATAGGTAAATTCCCAAAGTAAATAGTCTTGATTTCTAAAGGCAGAACAACTTCTAAATGACATTCTTAATCACAACTGAAACATTGAATCAAAACCTCTGATCTTAAAGCTGCGGTAGGTAGGACTTAAGAGCTATTGTTTGAGTGTGTTTTGTCAGAGGTGAGAGAGCTATGCGTCAGTTTGTAGTCAGTGAAGTGCTTTGTAAGATTATCTGGTCTTGTTGACTGACCTCTGTAAGAGTTCATTTTGAGCCCACTCCCTGCTCATTTCCTGCTCATTTCCAACAATCAGGGCATCTTTGTCCTAATTGGATGTTTGTATCCATCTAGCCTGTCAATCACATTTGTGTACATAGTGTTATCATCTCATTGGTGGAGAAACATAGAGGGAGGGAGCAGAGAAGGGAGGGTGTGTTTTTTGTGTGTTTATTCTTCAAAATACTGTTCCCTCGCTCTCTTTAAACCCCTCAAATATCTCCTAAATCAGCTTTAAAAGAGCCCGGTAAAAAGAATCGATGTTGTGTGTAAAATGCCATTCCATTGTACATTTTATTGACCTGTTTTGGGGGGCGGCAGTAGCTCAGGAGGTAGAGCGGGTCGGCTGACCACCTCAAGGTTGCTAGTTCGACTGTGTCGAGTCGACCCTGAGCAAGGCACCTAACCCTAGCTGCTCCCGATGAGCTGGCTGTCGCCCGGCACGGTTGACTCAACCCTCGGTGTGTGAATGTGTGAACGTCAGGCAATGTTGTAAAGCACTATATATATATATATATATATATATATATATATATATATATATATATATATATATATACTGTATATGCAGCCCATTCACCATTTTTGTTTCTTCTCTCCCAGGAACTGGTGCCGTTCCGCTCCCCCCAGACCCTCCTGGTGCAGGACCCCCAGTGGGGAGCGCCGAGGCTCCTCCAGCTCCCCGACAACTACAACATCCTCTTCCAGTACTACCACCGCAAGGCGTGCTCCGCCTGCCAGAAGGTGCCCAAGGACCCGGCGCTCTGCCTGGTCTGCGGCACCTTCGTCTGCCTCAAGGGGCCATGCTGCAAGCAGCAGGGCACCTGTGAATGTGTTCTGGTGAGGCCGCCGCCGCCGCCGCCGCCGCCGCCGCCATACCTGCCTGTTGTCAGGGGAGCTAAAGGACGTGAAGGATATTTGGCAGCTCCTGAAATTCCCTTCGCTTCCGGTGGGAACACGTCTAAAGACGTGTTCCCACCGGAAGCGAAGGGAAATTCAGGAGCTGCGTCCGGGTGACTGACGTTACTTTTGCGCAAAAGTACAAACGTTTAAACTCGAGCGAATGAGGCGGACGGGTAGACACGTCCTTGTCCTGATTGAACATCCCGGCACCATGCAAATGTTCACCATTTCGAAAAGAAATACAAACGAGGACTAATTCACTGAGTTCACCAACTAATACTCTTCACTAGAAATGTTGTGTGAAATGATTTTCAAGCAGTCTTGCGGTATCAGCTTGGTAGATGGAACAGCGAGGTGTCCGATAGGCGGAGATCTAGATCAGCGGGAGTGGCCCGCGAAGCTGTGCATCGTGGTGCATGGTGGGAGTTGTTGTCTTCAATCCACAAGCGCCAAAAAGTCACTTTCTGCCTTTTTCTCGGTCAAGACGGCACCAAATTAGAATTTTATTTTATTATTCGACTACATGTAGGACCCAATTTCAATACATATTCATGCCTCCACCGGTGAAATGCTCCTTCAAGTGTTCTCATATTCAGTCTGTTATTCCGATCTATATAAGCGTCTATAGTGTGAGCTGTATGATGGAGTACATTGTGGTAGAACATCTTATAAGTACGCTGTGTCGAAGGTGCAATGGCAGACCTAACCAACATCGCCCCGCGTGTGTCTCTCCTCCCCCCCCGCAGCACTCCCAACACTGTGGCGCGGCGACCGGCATCTTCCTCCTGATCAACGCCTCCGTCATCATCATCATCCGGGGCCACCGCTTCTGCCTGTGGGGCTCGGTGTACCTGGATGCCCACGGGGAGGAGGACCGAGACTTGCGGTAACTCTCTCTCTCTCTCTCTCTCTCTCTCTCTCTCTCTCTCTCTCTCTCTCTCTCTCTCTCTCTCTCTCTCTCTCTCTCTCTCTCTCTCTCTCTCTCTCTCTCTCTCTCTCTCTCTCTCTCTCTCTCTCTCTCTCTCTCTCTCTCTCTCTCTCTCTCTCTCTCTCTCTCTCTCTCTCTCTCTCTCTCTCTCTCTCTCTCTCTCTCTCTCTCTCTCTCTCTCTCTCTCTCTCTCTCTCTCTCTCTCTCTCTCTCTCTCTCTCTCTCTCTCTGAGAAAACGAAACGAGGGAAACGCGATGCACAATAAAACCCACGCGCATAAACAACATAACACAGTGTTATGCTGTCAGGGACCACCATTTTGAGAGAACTAACGTAATTATACCGTTACCCGAGCTAATCCAAACTTTATTTTGCCCGGTCTCACATGTGAAACCCTACGGCAGTTTCAAACACAACACAACGACACCTCCATAACGACTTATAATTGCATGATTAATATCTAAACAACGCCCAAAACACCATGACTACCACCAACATACCTACGCTTCTATTGCAAACATTGCGATCTGACGTCCCGACCCAAACGCCCTTATAAGGCGTGTTTCCTACCGTGGGTTTGGCCCCCCGGGTCGCCGTGGTAACGCATCATGCTTAACGTTGTTCTCCTTCCCCCCCCCCCCCGTACAGCCGGGGCAAGCCCCTGTTCCTGTGTGCCGAGAGGTACCGGGTGCTGGAGCAGCAGTGGGTCTCACACACCTTCGACCACATCAACAAGCGCTGGGGTCCGCACTACAACGGACTCTAAGACCACCCCCCCCCCCCCCCTACCCCCCCACTACCACCACCACCTACGCTCTCTACCCTCCCTCCAACCCCCTCACACCACCGGGTCCACCAACCAATCACGGACCCCCCCCTGATGAAGGACAGTTCCGCCGCAGTTGAAATATTTGGGTATCTTTATGACGTGATAAACACTAAACATGCAGAGTGGCAGCCTTGGTTTATGTGAAGCTACATGTACAATCATGCCTCAAGACTAACAAGTGTGTGCGCGCGTGCGTGTGTGTGTGTGTGTGTTTGCGTGCGCGTGTTTAAGTGATTTTCCGTGTGGTTTTAAAATGGGGGAGACTCAGAGGGACGGCGAGTTTAAAGTGAGAGCACCACTTGGCCCAGAAAGACGGTATTGGTTTAGGAAGAGGCTTTTAAAGCCTGTAGTACGATATCTTCCCCACCCCCCCCTCCCCTGCAAAAACATCCAAAAAATAAACTGATCAACCCTCCCTGTAAAGTAAGATTATTTAGTAATTATTGACTGACGCATATCACCCCGGTTCTCTCTAATCTGATTTCTCCTACGCCGGGCTGGCGAGGGTTTGCATTGTGGCGCTATGCCACAGTGTGCGCTTGTTGTGTTGGTCTGGAGGTAACGGACACGAGACACCTGTCTGACACCAGAGTCCACGCCGTCGAGTGAGGCTCCGTCGATGGGGGGGCCGTTTGAAATCCATCCTCAGGAATTAGTTACTTTTTATTTTTTGGTTGTTGACATTTTTCTTTGCTGGTTAAAATGACTACGTTTGAGATATTTAAATAAATGCTGCTGCTCATCATCTCATTTGACCTTTTTTTTTTTTTTGGTGTATTGAATATTTTCTTAGCTGCGTTTTCGTATGAGTTTATATATCGGACGGGGATGCTGACTCCAGTCCACTTTAATATTTACGAAGGCATCGCGGTCTTTATTTTCTTTTTTTCTTACATCATTAATTTCCATCCTCTGTCCTGACAACCAGTGACGGTGACTTTGAGCGTGTTGTCATGGCAATGACGGGTCAGGATGAACAATTCCCCCCCTCCCCCTAAACATAATCGTCCCATATCAAGGTACAGAAATATTTTGTTTTTAAGGCAGTAAAATTGTTATTGGTTATTTTGGGTTCACGGATGATCTTCAAACCGAAGCCCGTTGTTGAACCCTGATACCTTAGGGGTTAACGTTGGTTCTCATTTCAGTCAACGGGATCAGAAGGTTAAGACGATGAGTTGTTAATTAGTTTAATTAGGCCCAGGCTGCAGCTACCAACAGCTCTCTGTCACTAGATGGAAAAAAGCAAAGTCTAAATAATTTTACCACTGATCCTCCTTTAATTTGCACTATTCAGAAGATTATTTCACCTCTTTTCAAGTTTAACATGTATCCAACCAATCCTTTGTTTAAACTCCTTCAGATCCACAAACTTCGGCTTCTCCATCTCGCTCTGCTCAGTGTCGTGACAAACCAAACCTTAATTAATAACGCTTCATATCCGAAACGCCGTAACGCCGTCTTTTTCTTTTCCATCAGGGAGGATACATATCCAGTTGTGTCGTAATATAAATGCCCCCACTTTAGGGTCCCCACAGCCCCCTGATGCCCCAGCGATGGCCCCCAAACTCTCTGACCGCCGGTCCACGTGGTCGACCGCCTAGCAACACGAGGAAGACGTTGATGACAATTCAACTGGTTCCTCCTCCCCCCTTAATTTCATGCATGCTGCTTATTTGTCCCCCTACACTCTTATTTTGAAGTAGGCCCCCCCACTTTGTACGTGTACACGACCGCTATAGAGGAGTAAAATGGGTGTCAAATTCAAACTGAAGGCTTGTGTGTGTGTTCTCCTGTGTGAATGAAGAGAGAATACAGTACATTACTGTAGGTGCTGACTCAAACTATCTGAGTTTGTTCAAAAAGTGTGACTTGGACATTTAATGCAAAATGTAACATATGTGAATAAAATATACACACACTTAACTGTGTAAATGTATCTTTATTTTTTTGTCTATAACTCATGAAATGCTGTAACCGTCCTTTTCTCAGCTTGTTGTTGTTGGCCTTCAGGTCAACAAGATGGTTAATACTTCAGGTTGTATTCATATAGGCTTATATTATAGAAAATATTTATATAATCGTATAGATATATATTTATATAGCAGTTTTTTAAAACAAGGTTTACAACGTGCTTTGCAAATAATAGGACAGGAAGTGCCCATATTGTAGCATGTATACTAGTACTAGTCATGCACTAAGGAGAAATGTCCAATCTATGGAAATAACCCATACATGCAGCCGAGTATTCGGCCTGTGATATACGCTGTGTCCACCAGGGGTCTGATGGGTCTGCCCTGTGATACACTTTGCGACCACCAGGGGTCTCCGCTGGGTCTACCCTAGGATACACTGCGACCAGGGGTCTGATGGAAAAACATACCGCAAGGGGGACGCCTGGCTTTGTTATTCATGTACCAAGACGATAGAGAACAGTAGCGGCTTCTGTTATGAAGCTTCAATGTTGACTTCACTGACGGGAGAACAAAACCAAACCGCAAACTCACAATTACTACAAACGCATACATTCGTTTTATATTCAAATTGAATGGATGCTCCGTACGATAAACCCAGCCCCTGAAATACGCCTGTTTGCTAGCGTGGTAATTGGGGGGAATGTTTCATGAGCAAGAGAGGCCCATGGGGCCGACACAGACTTAGTTTGGTGCCATGCAGTGTTAATTTCGTTAACGAAAAATATGACGAAAAATGTTCGTCAACGACCTTTTTTCCGTGACTAAGACGAGACGTTGACGAGCTAAAAATAGATCTGTGATAATAAAAACGATGACGAAATGTCATTTTGTTTTCGTTGACGAGACGAGACAGGACGAAAACGTTATTGGTGTGCTATTTGGACATTCAAAATGCATGATATTTTCCAATCAGTACACTCCCGTAAGGTTCTTATGCAACTGTTCACTCCTCCAGTAAATAGGACGGACCTTAGCTACGACTTGGCAACGGGAGGTATGGTCCACTCAGCTATGAGCTAACGTTATGCATTGTACATGATTCGAAATTCTTCCCAGCTTTTATTCCACAGATACTAGGGTCTATAGCATATAACCGTTGTCTGATTACAGTTTAATTCATTTTTCACAATTTACTGGCTCTCGTTTTGAAGAAAATCACCGCGCCATTCGTTTCAATGGGAATCGCCACGGTCTATACTTCAACATAAGGTGGACTTTGACATTCGTCCCAGCCTTTATACCCAAGATACTATAGGGTTTATAGCATATAACCGCGTTTTCTGATTACAGTTTAATGCATTTTTCACAATTTACCAGCTATCGTTTTGAAGGCTGAACAGACAAGAGTACTAAAGTGTGACGTCACGTTTCGAGAGCAACAGATTTTCGGTTCTACACAAACCAAATTAAAAAGGGGAAATCCTATGCCACACAAACCTTTTATAGAAAAGGAACAATCTTTTTGCGAATTGATTTGTGAGTTTGCTTTACCAATGATGTAAGTAATATTGAGAATAGATTGTCTTCATATTAAAAAAAAAACTAAACTAAACTAACGTTTGCAAACTTTTCCTTTTAATACCCCAGGGGAATACATGTCAACGCCTCGACATTTTTCGATTGGTAGTGATTTTCACCTCTTGAAATTGATTTATTTTAATTTTGAAAGAAACAACACATGGAAGCAATGGAGAACGCCATCTCTCGTTCGGTTGTTTAGAACTGAAAATCCGGTTGCCAGGACAACGTAACGTTTTCACTTTAGTACTCTATTTGAGTGGAACAACTTAGCATATAGCCATATAGCCTATATAGGGTTAGCCTAATTGAACTAGTTTAAAAAGAGAAAACATTTTGACTAAAAGTAATGACTAAAAGTTGACTAAAATGTAAGGACTTTTCGTCGACTAAAACTAGACTAAAACTACAAAGGAAAACAATGACTAAAATGTGACTAAATATACTAAGCATTTTCGTCAAAAGACTAAGACTAAGACTAAATCTAAAATAGCTGACAAAATTAACACTGGTGCCATGTCTAATTAGGAAGAGCATGTAGGTCATGCAGTAAATACCCGCGGTGGAATTTTCCTTGCCATAAAATCCAACCCAAAAGTTTTGCAGAATATTCTTCATGCTCCGAGATGCTGATGTTACAGGCCATTCTGCAAAAGGTGAATTTAAGCAGCAGGCCCCACGTTGTGAACTCTGGTAAGCCCCGCACTACAATAACGTTATCTCTCTTAAGTACACAAGCAAGTGTGTGTCATTTTAGAAGTAGTTGTTGGTGTTCAGGACAGGACGACACTCTGAGGTCATATCAGATGACAGTTAATTATTCACTCTTGCACGGGGAGCAGGGAAATCAGTTCGGATATGTCGCTATGGACGGTAAGCACTAGTTAAAGAAATGCATTGTTCAAAATAATAACTAAAGACGATTCGTTTGCCCAGTTCTGCAAGGGAGTGAGTGATATTGTTGAAGTATCCTACATGGTCAATGTGGACCCATCATTGAACCTTCAAGTTTTCATATTCTACAGGTAGAGGTGGACATACGGACTCAGCAAATACAGGGTAGGCATATTTTATTCCTTTTTATCTAACAGTCTCTTAAACCTATAAGGTAGGACGGTGCAGGTTTAATGGTTTGCAATGGTCAGCAAATTCACTTCTACCTCAAACGAGGTAGAAGTGAGTAGAAGGTCTTTCCAACTGAGCATACATTCAAATTAGGAAGAACAAAAAAGAAGTAGGTCTATTCTTTCCATAAAAGATGGTAGGCCTATAGTCATAAAATAATTTTACTACATTACTACTATTCTTAATGGTTATTGGTGGACCTTGGGGTCAAATATGACTTTTATGATTTTAGTGTCTGCAAGAATGCAATTTGGCTTCAGAGTACATTTTTGTGAAATTTTTTGAATAGACAAAACAGAAATAGTAAAACATAACTGCGAACAGTTACATTGGGTGATTAACAGTTTGCCATGTTTCATTTCAGCCAACCTGCTCACATAGTTATTGGGATTATAATTGTAATATATTTGATTTTTTTTTTCGTTCAAACATGTATTTACACAACATTACAATAATTATTAGATTTGGTCAATTAACTAATATAACAAATTATTTGAAAGGCACAAAACATCTGTCTCTATGACACTGTAGTACACACACACACACACACACACACACACACACACACACACACACACACACACACACACACACACACACACACACACACACACACACACACACACACACACACTATGAACAGAGCAGACTCACCCCTCCCACAACACACCTCTTTAAACCCAATGAACGATTCAGAAGCCTTTCTTTATTACATATTTGCGATGGCAAAACCTTGGTCAACGCAGCAGGCTGTGGTTGTGACTTTCATCTGAAAATTCCTAAAGGTGTTAATATATATATATATATATATATATATATATATATATGGACGACCTAGACACCTTACTGAGTGTTGTTTGTGTCCACTGCCCAGGCCAGAGGAGGAAAACCCCAGCCAGGAGTACTACCACCTCCATGGCCGGATCTGGTGAGCGATGAGCAGCCATGCACTGACCACTCACATGCTGTCACAGTCCTGCAGCCATTCACCTCACATCTGTAGACACTCGCGTGATCTCACATCCCACTAAGTAAACTCTGACCTTTACGTGTACACCGGGAGTGGCAGTTGAATTAAACGGTTGTCAGTTCTCAGACCTTTATGGAGAAAGGAACGTGTTCCTCTTAATATCGGGGGCCGTGCCTCACCGTTCCGTACTCTGAATCGAACGCAGATCTGTGCAAGAAAAACTGTTGAGGTGAATAAACACGACTAGGGGCTAATTTATCAGCGATTCTCTCGTGAACAAGTACTCCTGTGCACACAGCTAAGACTGGATTTGAATTCAGCTAAATCTGCACATTTTCTACCGTACCCTCCCCTTCTCTCCGTGTTTCTCCCGGTAAAGCCTTGGTTAACACAGCGCGCGGGAGAACAGGGATGCTAGTGTTGATGGCCGTGGGGCTGTTTGCTGTTGCGGTGTAAAACCCTTCCTATCCCCTTAACAAGGATTACAGCTGAAAGTCCCTTTACCGCAGCGCTGCCGCGGGGGTTTAGCCCTCTGAGTTCACCGGGAGGCCCGCAGTGAGAGTTGGCATGGGGGAATGTGGGTGTGCTCCAAGGAAGCAGAAAATTAGATTAGCAGACTTGCGCCTTACTTCCACCGGGCTGGCTCGTCACGCTCAGCTGTCAAATTGGATTGACAACTTTTGTCATTGGACACACTGGTGTGATTGAATGCTACTGGTTATCGCTTCCTGTTACCATGGCGATGCTTTCATATGTGTTAACATTTAGTATTATTTATGTAATGTAATATAGTAATATCATATAATATTCTTGCTGATCTCGTGTATTTCTTTTTATCAGAGGATATACACACAAATGCAATGTTTTGGTGCAGGTGCTGAGGTGAGGTTATATATTATTATATTCTAAGGAACAGTAGTCCCCATACTGCCTCCGAGCTGTTTAGTTTACCTCACCAATAAAACAAGAGCCCTGTTTTACCACCATGGACCGTGTCACCTTCATCCGGAACCTGACGGACCACATTCAAAGTCTACCTTGTTGTATAACGTGATCGTTTCTTTCTTAGCACAAAGAAACCGTGCCTGTTCTCTGTACACATACTGAACCAGAGCGGGCTAATCTATTCATCCTGCTTGAGAAGCACTACGCACATAACAGCAGATCCCCCCGTCTGAAACACACGGCCCCTTGAACAGCAGCAGTGCAAAGTGCAAACCCAAGCCCCTCGTTCCCCGGGTGCCACACCGCCCAACGGACAAAGGGTAACCCGAGCGATGCCAGAACCTGGAGGCGGTGTCCTGTTCTGCAGAAACAACAATGGCCCCCGAACCCGCTATTATCATAACCACCGTAGGCCGGCGGTCCCGGCGTGGTCCGGTACCTCGGAACGTCTCACCCTCAACAGGCGGTATCTCATCCCGTGGGTCGTGGTATGAACGGCACGCTGACAATAGGGGACGTGTTGCTATTGTTGTTTTTTATCGGGGTTAATTGTTCCCGTGTCGGCAGCGCTAGTGTACGTATGTTTGTCGCTGGAAGACGCACCGCTTCTATAACGCTGTCTAGTTGTGTGTGTGTGTGTGTGTGTGTGTGTGTGTGTGTGTGTGTGTGTGTGTGTGTGTGTGTGTGTGTGTGTGTGTGTGTGTGTGTGTGTGTGTGTGTGTGTGTGTGTGTGTGTGTGTGTGTGTGTTTGTGTGCTGTTGTTTGTGTGTGTACGTGTGTGTGTGTGTGTGTGTGTGTGTGTGTGTGTGTGTGTGTGTGTGTGTGTGTGTGTGTGTGTGTGTGTGTGTGTGGAAAACGTACAGCTTTTATAAGGCTATCTAGTTATCTGTTGTGTGTGTGTGTGTGTGTGTGTGCCTGTGTGTGTTTCACCTTCGTAAGTGTGTGTGTGTTCTTTTAGATTAGACCCCCTGGGATGAGCAAGGCGCAGGCATCAAAACATCTCCTCCTCCTGGGTTGCCCTGATAGAGTAACGGCTTGTTGTTTTACCCACGGCCGGGAGGGAGGGGAGGGGGGGGGGGGGTGGACCAGACTCAGGACCCGACGATGTAAGTAGGTGATCCACCAGGCTCTGGATCATGTGCTGGACCTGAGTCTGCAGGGACGGACCGTAATGTCTCACACACTGCAGGCGTTCACCTAGCAGTGTGCAGCGAGCTGGTTTTAGGTGTTATTCTTTTTAATTCTGAACAATCGTGTCTGCCCCTCACTCGTAGACAATCATTCTCACTTCAGCGTCCGACAGACAAAACGACGGTTGTGACGTTGTGGAGCTCACCTTAAGGACAACAGTTGTTATGAAGTTGCAGCAACATTGTTTACGGAGCGTAAGGCAGGAGGCAGTGTGTGTGTGTGTGTGTGTCTGTGGGTGGCGTGTGTGTGGGGGGGGGGGGGGGCTTGTGTAACCCTCATTCACTTCCTGGTTACCGGTGAGTAACCCGATCTGCTTAATATCAGCCTCCATTATGAGTGGATCATCTGCTGCCTGAATATTTAACGGTAGATCACATTACAGATTAGGAGCTGATGAATTATGAATTGCGTTAGATTAGCATAATTCAGTCGGGCGACGTGTGAGTGTGTGAGAGACTGCGTGTCACAGTGCGTGAGTGGAAGCCGTAGGACACACTTTCCCAGACGGGATCGGATCAGCAATCATCACAGGTATGTCTGAACTCTTTCTGATCCTGGAGTTCTGACCTTAATGATTCTGGGATTGCAAATAGTTAGCCTGTTAATTTTGTTCACTCAGTTTTTGTTATACTTTGTTTTCCAGGTTACAGTTATGGTTCTGAAATGTGTGCCTTGGTGTTGTGATGCGGTCAGTTTACTAAATATTATGGGACACATACAGCTATGTGTTCACTCATGCAGTGACAGTACTCGTGTAGTTTGCTCTCTATTTAATTTATTTCCAGCTATATTTTATCTATCTTTTTATTTATTCATCACCATACACACAACAGAGTGGCTCTGCAACGACACTCCCAGGAGAGATGGGCCGTAGACACAGATGGTTTAACACAACTGACAGCATTGATGGGGTTAAAAAGTGTGACCATCTTGGAAGCCGATAGCGCTGCTCGTTCCACGCTAAGGCCTCAGTTTCCCAACACAGGACTCGGTAGGTAGGTTCTTACGATAGTCTCTCCTGGTGCCCACCTGGTAGAGATGACCAGGTGTCGTAGCTACACGATTCCCAGGCCGATAGTGGGGTCGTCCTGACAACGGGCGACGGGCCCGTGAGCTGTGTCGTTGTCAGGGACCACAGCCACCAGGCATGGAAACACTCGATGGAACAGAATTCGCGGGGGGAGCATTACTCTATATATCTTTTCTTCGAATGAAATGACCGATAATACATTCTGCCGCTGTGGATAATAATATCCCACGGTCCATAACCCATGCTTATTGATTTTCTCTTCCTCCGTTTACTGAGAGGTGTTTTGAAGGGCACGCCAAAGGGGGGCGGCCTGGTCGGTGTCTCGCACCCGGGGGCGTCGAGTATTGAGTAAAGGAAAAAATCCATCTTCACTCGGATCATCCCTCGAAGCGACTCGCACAACAACTCATCCATTCCCCCCTCGCCGCTGAAATCCTTGAGGGTTCGGTAATATCACTCTCATTTTTTTTATATCAATCCACCAGATCCTGTGCAGCGTGTTTCTGTTGCTGAAGGTCATTCGGCATCGGCGACGCGTGACACATTTATGACGACGCCAAGACCCGAGGGAGACTGGCGCGGTGGGGGAGACGGGGGGGGGGGGGGGGGGGGCACTGCCTCTCGCTCATGTTTATTCCTCGTACGTATATATCATCATCATTTTACGATGAAAATGGGACGCACGGCGCCCGATAGATCACTGCTGCGTCCTCATCGATCACGGGCCTATAATCACACGCCTCGGTATTTGACGTCTCCCGTCGCCACGCGTGGACGCGCTTATGGCGTTCGTTAGAACGCGGGGGCTCCATGGCGGAACGCAGACCGCGTGACGTTTTAACATGAATACAAATTAGTTTTTATGTGTTCGGGTTGGTGTCTGTACGGACGGGGAAGGACAGGTCTGAAAGATTGAAGATGGGGAAATTAAGGATTAGTGTTATACTGCAGGACTAATGCATATACTACACACACACACACACACACACACACACACACACACACACACACACACACACACACACACACACACACACACACACACACACACACACACACACACACACACACACACACACACAAACCCGTGTCGATGCATGTGATTTCTCCATGTTTAGTCGGTGGTTGAGCCACTGAGCTGGCCCACTACAAATGACGTGGACAACATGGGAAATGTGTCCTATTTATAACCCTCTGTTACAAAGAGCACGCCATTACAGGGTGACAACGCAGCACAGCACCGTAAATAAGAATTGGTGGCTCAGGTGGAGGGAGGGGGGGGGTGTACACACGAGAGAGAGAGAGAGAGAGAGAGAGAGAGAGAGAGGAGAGAGAGAGAGAGAGAGAGAGAGAGAGAGAGAGAGAGAGAGAGAGAGAGAGAGAGAGAGAGAGAGAGAGAGAGAGAGAGAGAGAGAGAGAGAGAGAGAGAGAGAGAGAGAGAGAGGGGAAAACTCCTCCTGGGTGTTAATCTTTGTCCAATCCAATTGATCTTCTTAGTGGGCGAGTGACAAGGTCGCCCAACGTAGACGCTTCTATCGTTTGTCTATCTTGTGTGAAGCGCCACTTGTTACTCCGGCTGTCACTGGGAGCACTGGGAGTGCGCTGAGCGTTGTGTCGGCGCCGGAGTCGTAATGTTATGATCCCCTGAGACTCCTAGCCATAGGTCAACCCGGCCTCGGACGTCGCCATGACTCAGAAGATAACGCTCGCTCTGTAAGTACGCCAGCGCTGCTGTCTCTGCCGACTGTGTACCACGCTTTAGGATGTGCTGGGGTGTGTTTGGATGCATGAGCAGCCAGGGGTTAAAGGTTAGGCCTCATGCGGACATTGGGGTATCGAACCCGGAACCTTTGGTTTAAGATGTGTTTGGAGGCATTATAATGATGAGCACACCAGTTAAAGGGAGGCCTCATGCGGACATTGGGGTATCGAACCCGGAACCTTTGGTTTAAGATGTGTTTGGAGGCATTATAATGATGAGCACACCAGTTAAAGGGGAGGGCCTCATGCGGGACATTGGGTATCGAACCCGGAACCTTTGGTTTAAGATGTGTTTTGATGCATTATAATGATGAGCAGCCAGGGGTTAAAGCCTAGACCACATGCGGTGATTGGGGTATCGAACCCAAAAACCTTTGGGCTGGGAGTCAACCACACCCTCAGTACTAGAGTATAATATATATCTGGACCGGCACTCACCTGCTACCTGATCTCATGCCGTATTACTGTATATGGCATGTGTTACATATTACCTTCCGTTGTTTTGTGTCGTCTTCTGTGTCTTCCTTGCTAATAGTATTGGTTTTTATTTCATACCCATGATAAAAAGCGTACACACTTTCAATAGTCTCTTTTTAGCTTCTTGTGAACAGTGTTTCCTTGGTTGTGGATGGACAGGAAGTAGCTTTCGCTCATACTAGGTTATGTGTTTTCCTTTTTTAGAATCAGAAAGAGATAACTCTCACGTTAGCTTTTCACCAATCAGAGGATAACACGTTGTTAAATACATTCATATATGCACATGATATGACTATATAACCATCATAAATATTGCACAGCAATAGATTATAGATTATCTCCTGTTACAAAGTAGTATGTTATATTAGTTAATACTCAGTTAGTCGATAGTAATTAATCTAATATGATTTATTTATGCATTTGTATTCTTATACAATAAATATATTATAATTGTGCTCAATTAGAATTGTTCTACAATTATATTATTAGTATTACATGAAGATACTACTATATTTATATATAGGCCTATATATTATTATTCTACATATATTTTCCCTGTGAGAATACTCATAATTCCCCTTATCCCTTCACCAACCTTGAACATGCTCGTTAAAGCATTGGTTTGTTCAGACCCCAGGTTAATGGTTGACATCGTCTCTGTCCAGGTGTAAATCAACCATGACTTTCGCAGTGTACTTGTGTTGGTAAAAAGGGGGCGCGCCATTGACATCCATTATAACCCAATCGAGTGTTGATTAGCTCCCATCGCTGTTTCTGGTAGTCCAACATAAGTCAGCAAACACAAACTGACCTGGATGGTAGTTCCTCCAATCATGCTTATATATATATCACACACACACACACACACACACACACACACACACACACACACACACACACACACACACACACACACACACACACACACCACACACACACACACACGCGCGCACGCACACATATAC
>NC_082401.1:14635814-14650797 GCF_031168955.1 Gadus macrocephalus | reverse complement strand
GTAAATCAACCATGACTTTCGCAGTGTACTTGTGTTGGTAAAAAGGGGGCGCGCCATTGACATCCATTATAACCCAATCGAGTGTTGATTAGCTCCCATCGCTGTTTCTTGGTAGTCCAACATAAGTCAGCAAACACAAACTTGACCTGGAATGGTAGTTCCTCCAATCATGCTTATATATATATCACACACACACACACACACACACACACACACACACACACACACACACACACACACACACACACACACACACACACACACACACACACACACACACACACACACACACACACACACACACACAACTCCGCGCGCACGCACACATATACCTATATTAGCACGTCACACACACACAAACCACATACACACATATGCAAACTGGCATCAGCATAAACACACACATAGAAGCACACAAACAACTCATGCGAACACATAAACACATGCACCCTTGCATTAGCTCAAACTCCTCTCACCACACTCACACACACACACACGCACCCATCCACACACACACACACACACACACGCACCCATCCACACACACACACACTCACACACACACACCCATCCACACACACACACACACACACACACACACACACACACACACACACACACACACACACACACACGCACCCATCACACACACACACACACACACACACACACACACACACACACACACACACACACACACACACACACACACACACAACCACGCCCAAACCCGCCACAGACAAGCTCACCCTCTAACCCGGGGGTCTTGAAGTCCGAATGACCCCTGTGCCCCTGTCGCCCCCCCCCCCCCCCCCCCCCCCCCCCACCAGGCGGTCCCTGTATGGACTGTACCCCTTCAAGTCCAGCATGATCGGCCTGCAGAACCTGGGGACCCCTCGCTGGACTGGGACATCGTGGAGACCATCGGCAAGGGGACTGTACGGGAAGGTGTACCCGCGTCACCAGCACCAAGGATGGCAGCGTGGCCGCCGTCAAGGTCCTGGACCCCCGTCAACGTAAGGCCCAGTGAGGGGGGGGGGAGGCACTGTCGGGGTCCCATGGGGTGGTTAACGTAAGGCCCAGGGGGGGGGGGCACTGTCGGGGTCCCATAGGGTGGTTAACATAAGGCCCAGGGGGGGGGCCCACTGTCGGGGTCCCATGGGGTGGTTAACATAAGGCCCAGGGGGGGGGCCCACTGTCGGGGTCCCATGGGGTGGTTAACGTAGGCCCAGGGAGGGGGGGCCCACTGTCGGGGTCCCATGGGGTGGTTAACGTAAGGCCCAGGGGGGGGGGCCCACTGTCGGGGTCCCATGGGGTGGTTAACATAAGGCCCAGGGGGAGGGGCACACTGTCGGGGTCCCATGGGGTGGCGCCGTCATGGTCGGGGAGAACACTGTCTTCCATGTCCTTGACCTGTCGTTGATTTTAAGATGTTTCAAATACCCTTTGCCCCCCACAAACACCACCTCCAACCCCACATGCTAAGCCAACAATCCTTGACATGTCGTTGATTAAAGTATTTGAAATACCTCCTGCCCAGCCGCGCTAACCTCCACCAGCCTCCACATGCTGAAGACACACACAAACCTTTGTTCTTAAACTGTACTTCTTTCCTACTATTGTTTCTGGCTTGTATCAGCACTCCTGCCACTCGAACAGAGTAAGTTACCCCCTACGTTTCTTCCCCCCACCCCACCCTCTCGAGATATAAAAAGGAGTTGGAACGAATTACTTTAATGGTTTACAATCAAATGTCTCTCTCTCTCTCTCTCTCTCTCCCTCTCCCTCTCCCTCTCCCTCTCCCTCTCCCTCTCCCTCTCCCTCCCTCTCCCTCCCACCCCTGTCATGGTAAATCTTGCACGTCCTCAACACAAAGAGTAGCGTTAGAATTGACTCCGCCCCTCTTTGCCTTCAGCCATTCATTTCCCGCCGTGAGATAAGGAGGTTTTTCTTCCTAGAGCCCGCGGTTGTGTGGCCCGCGCCCGTGGAGGGCCTCCGTGGCACTGTGGGGATGGCAGTGAACGCAATACCCCAATGCCCCCACCCACTACCCTCACGCACCACCCAATACCCCACCCACCCACTACCTCCACCCACCCACTACCTCCACCCACCCACTACCTCCACCCACCCACTACCTCCACCCACCCACTACCCCACCCACCCACTACCTCCACCCACCCAATACCCCCACCCACCCAATACCCCACCCACCCACTACCTCCACCCACCCACTTACCCTCACGCACCACCCAATACCCCCACCCACCCACTACCCCCACCCACCCAATACCCCCACCCACCCACTACCCCCACCCACCCAATACCCCCACCCACCCACTACCTCCACCCACCCACTACCTCACCACCCACTACCTCACACCACCCACTACCCTCACGCACCACCCAATACCCCCCACCCACCCACTACCTCCACCCACCCACTACCCCCACCCACCACTACCCTCATGCACCACCCACTACCCTCCACCCACCCACACCAGCATCCAACCACATCAGCATCCCCACCCACCTCTACCAGCACCCCCACCCACCTCTACCAGCACCCCCACCCACCTCTACCAGCACCCCCACCCACCTCTACCAGCACCCCCACCCACCTCTACCAGCACCCCCCACCCACCTCTACCAGCACCCCCACCCCACCTCACCAGCACCCCCACCCCCGAGGCTGCCATCCCGGTGGGGAGATGGAGATCCCTCCAGTCCATCGCTCTGCTGATTAGACCAGCGACGCCATCGCTCAGACAACCAGGGAGAGATTCCTCTTCCTCTGCCTCTGACTGTTGCTTCACCCACCCCCCCCCCCACCCCCCCCCCCCCGAGATTTAGTCTGATAGAATAACACACCAGAGCACTTCCTCCTTTCTCCTTACTTTCTTTCGTTCGCCATATGTCTTCTTCCTGGCCCCGCA
The DNA here is from genome assembly GCF_031168955.1 of Gadus macrocephalus. Classification (NCBI taxonomy): domain Eukaryota; kingdom Metazoa; phylum Chordata; class Actinopteri; order Gadiformes; family Gadidae; genus Gadus; species Gadus macrocephalus. The sequence goes on along the minus strand of NC_082401.1, from coordinate 14,647,861 downwards.
CCGCCTCCCTTGACTCACGTGGCTTTAGCCACTTTAAGCGCAGCGTTCTGTTGAGTTCTTTGTGGATGTTGGAGTAGGTGTTGAAGGGCGATGATTAAACATTGTCCCGGACTAATGTGACGCTTTACACAGCGATACGTCTCCCCAGTCCACTGAGCTGATCTAAACACAGGTCCCAACACATGTTCCTATAGTTATATGCTCTGTATTCTATATATATAGAGAGAGAGAGAGAGAGAGGAGAGAGAGAGAGAGAGAGGAGAGAGAGAGAGAGAGAGAGAGAGAGAGAGAGAGAGAGAAGAGAGAGAGAGAGAGAGAGAGAGAGAGAGAGATTTATATATATATATATATATATATATAGGCCTATATCTTTTTTATTGTCATTTTTAATTTTATTATTATAAAAAAAAAAAATGCCTATATTAATACATATATATGAGAAACATGATAAACATACAAAAATGAATATATAGTAATATAAAAGGAAAATATACGTAAAAATATAGGCACGTCTATTGAGTCTCTTAAAGATAAAGCTGTGTCTGGTGGTGTCTGGTTGCGTCTGGTTGCGTCTGGTTGTGTCTGGTTGCGTCTCGTTGCGTCTGGTTTGCGTCTGGTTGCGTCTGGTTGTGTCTGGTTGTGTCTGGTTGTGTTTTGGTTGTGTCTGGTTGGGTTCTGGTTGTGTCTGGAGTTCTGGTTGTGTCTGGTTGTTGACGGTATTCTCCGGCCGCAGGACGTGGACGAGGAGATCGAGGCGGAGTACAACATCCTTAGGAGTCTGTCCAACCACCCCAATGTGGTCAAGTTCTACGGCATGTTCTACAAGACGGACCCCATCGCCGGGGGTCAGCTCTGGCTGGTTCTGGAGGTGGGCCTGCCTGTCCTTCTTTCTCTACTGTCTAAACCCTACCTGCTCCTTAATGACCTGTCTCTGTAATGTCTAACCCCTAGATGCTCCTCCTCAATGACCTGTATCTGTACTGTCTAACCCCTACCCCTACCTGCCCCTTAATGACCTGTCTGTACTGTCTAACCCCTACCTACTCCATCAAGACCTGACTGTACTGTCTAACCCCTACCTACTCCATCAAGACCTGACTTCTGTCTAACCCCTACCTGCTCCTTAATGACTTCTCTCTGTACTGTCTAACCCCTAACTGCTCCTCAATGACCTGTCTCTCTACTGTCTAACCCCTAGCTACTCCTTAATGACCTGTCTATACTGTCTAACCCCTACCTGCTGCTTCATCACATGTATCTTGATTCAGTGTGAATTGTTTCAATTGTTGTTGTTAAATAAGCTCTCCATGCTAGCACTGCGCTCAAAGCGCTATGTTTTACCGGCGGCCAGAGACACTGCTTGTTTTCTTAGTGCGCACGAGAGAGGAAATATATTCCCTAAGCAAGTTGCAGTTTGTCACTGCCTCCGGCCCTACCTGCATGAATCTTAACGCTATCGGCCAGGACATGCATCACAGCCCTGCAGAAGAAGCTGTGATTGTGTGTGTGTGTGTGTGTGTGTGTGTGTGTGTGTGTGTGTGTGTGTGTGTGTGTGTGTGTGTGTGTGTGTGTGAGACGCATCTGGTGGCATGTGTGGTGGAGGGTTTTTGCTTGTGTGTGTGTGTGTGTGTGTGTGTGTGTGTGTGTGTGTGTGTGGGTGGCGTATGTGTGTGGCGTGTGTGTGTCTGTCTCCACATGAATCATGATCTAGACTGCATCATGACTGATGGAAGGGAGTTGTTGTTTCTCTCTCCTCTCTCTCTCTCTTTCCCTCCCCCCCCTCTCCCTCCCCCCCCTCTCCCCCCCTCTCCCTCCCAGCTGTGTAACGGCGGCTCCGTGACGGAGCTCATCAAGGGCCTGTTCATGCGGTCCCAACGTCTCCAGGAACCCCTCATCGCATACATCCTGTACGGGGCCCTCCTGGTGAGGGGCCACGACACACACACACACACACACACACACACACACACACACACACACACACACACACACACACACACACACACACACACACACACACACACACACACACACACACACACACACACACACACTTGCAATAGCCCAAACACATACCAGCGCATGCACACTTTCATTAGAATAAACACACAAACACACAGGTATAAAAAAATACGCACGCATACACACGAACACACAGACGCACATGCATACTTGCATTAGCCCAAACACTCTCACACACACACACACACACACACACACAAACACATACTCACACAAGCTTAAGCACAATCACCCACACAAATACACACATACACACACACACAAGACCCACACGAGTACACACTTGTACGAACACAAGCACTCGCCTACAAGTATAAGTGTGTACACGATCATGCACGGTGCTTATGATTTGTGTGTGTGTGTGTGTGTGCCTGTGTCTGTATCTCTATGAAACTGCAATCTGGTACTTTTATTTTAAAATATGGCAGAAATTAAGCGTGCTAGGTTTAGTGTGTTAATGGACGCTCCCCACATTCAAGAGAGGCTACAACAGGACCGCTGATGTGTGGTAGTGATATCATCATCATCATCATCATCATCATCATCATCATCATCATCATCAACATCTTCCTCTGTTTCTCTTCATCAAGGGTCTCCAGCATCTCCATAACAACCGCATCATCCACCGCGACGTCAAGGGCAACAACATCCTCCTGACGACGGAGGGCGGAGTCAAGCTCGTCGACTTCGGTAACAGTCTTCTCCTCTCTCGTCGAGCGGTCGAATGAGCCGACTAGAGGCGTGACCGGTGGGGGAGGGGGGGGGGGAGGGGATGGATTTGCATATAAGGAGGGGAGGGAGGGGAAGGTCCGTGCGACACCTGTTTTTCCCGCCCTTTCTCTGTCTGCCCTCTGCGTTGAGCGAATGACTGATTTCAGCACTTGACGGTTAATCTATTGAAAGTGTCCGAGAAGCATGGTTTGTTAAGCGCACCGAATCGCCCTCCCCTCCCATGCTCTACACACACACTCTCACACACGCACGCACGCACACACGCTCACACACGCACACAAACATGCACGCACACAAACGCAGGCTCACACACAAACTCACACTTGCACGCACACGGGCGTACAAACACACGCACACACACACACACACACACACACATGGATAAATCATTAAGTCAGCTTAACACCGTGGTAACCAGCTCCCACACAGCCCGTCTATTTTTCATTTATTTCTCTATTTTATTTCATGCACCGTAGCCCTGACCCGGGGCTGTTATTGTTCATTTAAATTGCATTATTTGATCCGTTTGCATATTAAAAGAAAGCTGTTACGCCATAATGACCGGGTGGCCCCGCGGGCCTGTTGACGTCCTTGCGGTGGGCTGATGAAGGGAACTCCAGCTGATAGAAATCTGGCCCCGTTAATTTCACATGATCACATGTCTGTTGTGTTGCTGCCTGGCAGGCTGCCAGCCTCAATCCCGGGCCGGCGTTTCTTTGAGTGATTCCCGTTTAGAATCTGACACAAAGATGACAAATGCATTTAATGTTGCGTTAAGTACGTCGGGCGTATACCCGGCGACGTGCGTAACGAGCGTCTGTGACCTTGGCGTTTCTTGACCAGCCGATGAGCGTTACTCTAATTCTTCTTCTTCTTCTTCTTCTTCTTCTTCTTCTTCTTCTTCTTCTTCTTCTCCTTCTCCTTCTCCTCCTCCTCCTCCTCCCCTTCCCCTTCCCCTTCCCCCTCCTCCTCCTCCTCCTCTTCAGGCGTCTCGGCTCAGCTGACCAGCGCCCGCCTGCGGAGGAACACGTCGGTGGGAACCCCCTTCTGGATGGCCCCCGAGGTCAGAGGGAGCACTTTATTAGGCAGCCGGGGCCCCCCGCCCGGGTGGAGCTAATGCACTCATCACATCCCTCTCCATATACATCGCTGTCCTTCTGTTGTTTCACACAAAGCCTGTTTCGCTATGTTCAAGTGGGACATGGATGTTGCATGCATGTTTGTGTGTCCATGCACCTGTCTGTGTTTGTGTGCGTGTGTGCATGCGTGTGTGTGTGTATGCACGTTTGTGTGTGTGTGTGCGTCAGTGTGTGTGTGTTTCTGTGTGTCTGTGTGCATGCATGTGTGCCCGAGTGGCCCTAGTATGAATGTGTGTGTGTGTGTGTGTGTGTGTGTGTTTCTGTGTGTGTGTGCATGAATGTGTGCACGAGTAGCCTAAGAATGAATGTGTGTGTTTGCGTGTGTGTATACGTGTATGTGTGTGTGTGTGTGTGCGTGTGGCAGGCAGAGAGCTATTCTTATGTGCAACACCCCCTCCACGGACCGCGCTTGAGGTCACCCCAAGGTTAATAGCTCGCGCCCCCCCCAACCCCCCACCTCCCACCTCTATTTGGCAGGAAGGAGGTTTGTGATTGGCTGGGGAGGAGACCTCAGGGGCAATTAGAATAAAGTCGGCTGTAAGCTGAGCTGTCAGTGGTGGTTACACGGCGTGTGATGCTGGATGTCTGTGTCGGTGGTCGATGGGCCGGGTTTGGGACGTAGAATCTGTGGCCCACTTACCTTCCTGTGTGCCGACGTCTTCTGATGTAAGCGCCGGTAAAAAAAAACACAAGGATCTTTAAATATTATACCACCAGGTGTGAGTGTGATGCGCCTTACAAGCCGTTTCGAAAATCGGCCCCATATGACATCACTAGGGGGCGTGTCCACCTAGATCTGTGCTGGATAGATGAGCAACGTTCACTTCAGTCCACTGGGTAGGCTGGTAGGCTGATCTATCCAGCACACATCTAGGGGGACACGCCCACTTGTGACGCCATATGGGGCAGATTTTTGAAACGGCTTGTAAGCCTAATCACACTCACATCTGGTATAATATGTATCTTATTACTTCTAAGATGGCTGAACACGTCTGCAATAATACTAACACTCATATTATTATATTGTATTATTCCAATAATAAGAATAATAAGGATTTCACTATTATTAATTAAACATATTATTATATGAATAATAATTGTACTGTCTTTATAATATAATTACTCTTATTCAACTTGACTAAATATGAATCAGGTACAGCTCGACAACAGCAACACACCTCCACATCCACCTTCTATATTTCATACGTCGACATCTGATACATAACATCCAGGAGGACAGGATGGGTTTGAGCCCTGGGTTTCACTGCTTCCTGTCCTGCCCCTCTCTCTCTCTCTCTCTCTCTCTCTCTCTCCCCCCCCACCCCAGGTGATCGCGTGCGAGCAGCAGTACGACTACTCCTACGACGCCCGCTGTGACGTGTGGTCGCTGGGCATCACCGCCATCGAGCTGGCGGACGGAGACCCCCCGCTGGCGGAGATGCACCCGGTCAAGGCGCTCTTCAAGATCCCCCGGTGAGCCTCCACCACCAGGGGGCGCCGCCGGCCCACACACCAGCCCGCCGCCGGGGTTCAGTGGGTTGAGTGGGTCGCTCCACTGCGGTGGAGAGGAGGAGAGGGGTCTCTCCAGAAGATGCTCTGCCTTGTGTCGGTGTGCGTCTCCCCAGTGTTTTTCCGACCCGACGCTGGAGCTGAAAAACGCGATGAATCAGCAGAAGCTGGTTGATTTGGGTCGACTCTGTAAAAGTGAATTCTGGCAATTGCAGGATTGTTATTGATAACAAATGACTGTGTTTGACGATGCATAATCAGGCAAAACAAAGACCTAAAAACACAGATACCTGCCCAATGTTTACGTATGGTAGGGGGTGTATATGCATGCATCTGTGCGATTGCGTGCGAGCCTGTTCATGCATGTATGAGTGTGTGTGTGTGTGTGTGTGTGCATGCGCGCGCGTGTGTCTGCATGCGTGTGTGTGCGTGTGTGCGTGCGTGCGCTCATGCGTGCGCGGTTCACCATCTGCGCCGCTGTGCAATCATCTCCCAGATAGCTGCCGAAGATGATCGTTTGCTTCTGTCTTGTTGATTGCGCGATTAGCATCGGTGATTAGCGGCATTCACGCTGAGATGAGGCTGCCTCTCGCTAGCCCACCAGCGACAATGTTATCTGGTCCCCACCGAGGGTGGGGGGACGGGGGACGGGGAGGGGGGGGTGGTGGGTGGGTGGTGCTTGTATCTCAGAGGCCACCGCAGCACTTTAGGCACAATAGACCCCACCAGGAAGGTAAACTGGGTCACAGCTATTACCCAGTATCAAAAGAAGCCCCGGCAACTCAGTGAGCGGCCCCGGAGAAACACGCTCACCTCTTCGGTCGGCCGGCTGCGCTTTCTGCCTCCAGTGCGTTTATTGCAACGGAAAAAGCGTTAAATCTGAGAATACCAACGTTTTGTGATGACGAGGTCGGAGAGCGGGTCTTCTTCGCGTGCGGGCCGGGTCGCTGGGGCGGGAGGGGTGTCCAAACCCCCTGTCCCGACGTTTCGCCGTTGCCATGGGAACAGAGGACACGACGGTGTCCTCTCGTCCGCGCATAATCCCTCTTGTCTTTTTAATGACTTTTAATTATTTCGGGCTTTCATAGATTTGACTGTGGGAGTGGCCCCGCGTGGCCGGCGTGAATGTCAGTCGTTTTTCAGACGGACGTTATCGAGACTCGCCTCCTAATCACTACAGATATCTGCCCCCCCCCCCCACACACACACACACACTCACTATAAATGGTGTGGATGTGGCACCTTACTCCTGGCAGGTACCAAAATAAATCACAGCGGGGGTGTTCAGAACCGTGAAATGATTCTGTTAACATGTCATTCAGCCCCGCTACACGTTCCTAGTCCAGGCCTCCAGAAACGGTGACGTAACAACCTGCTGGATTGGTAAAAGGAAAAATTTGAAAAATATTGTTGCGTCATTAAGTGGCTTAATCTGATCTTTAAGTAACTTTGATTATTTAACTATTCGAATGAGGCACCACATCCGCTGGGAAGGTTATTACTGATATTAGATTCAACTATTAAGATTAGGTAACCTAGCAAATTGAATGTACACCATCACACATGTTCTGTATGATTGATACAGGACTGTGTATATTGACCCCCAGTGTAGCTGGGGGTCCAAGGCCAGAGGTAGAGAGACTAAGTGAGATACTGAGCACGATTCAGAGACAATATTGTTTCTAATACACGATTCAAAGAAAAACTTCATCCTTGTCCATCACATGTCCCTTCTCCTCATCGTTTTTCACAGTCTACTCTACGGTGTTCAAAGTACTTGTGAGAATGAAGTCTACATACATGTATTTGTATGTATAATTATGTGTCGCAATTATGTTTGCGTCTCAGGAATGAGTGGACGAGGGCTCTGGAAGATGACCCTTTCCTAAATTGTGAATCATCGGGAGGTAGAAATGTGTCGAGTGGGTCTTAAATTCATGTCTTTGGGATCCATTTTGTCAGTGTAGTGTACAACGTTCCTCTTCGGGTCGGCTGGATGTCTCTCTCCCTCTCTCTCTCTGTCTCTGTCTCTCTCTCTGTCTCTGTCTCTGTCTCTGTCTCTCTCTCTCTCTCTCTGTCTCTGTCTCTCTCTCTCTCTCTCTGTCTCTGTCTCTGTCTCTGTCTCTGTCTCTCTCTGTCTCTGTCTCTGTCTCTCTCTGTCTCTCTCTTTCGCTCTCTGTCTCTCTCTGTGGCACTCTCTCGCTTTCACACACGCTCTATCGCTCTCCACTTACTGTATCAAGCCCAGATAAGGCAAAAGCTCAGGACCATAGTGTTTGATCCGAGGCAGCGTAGCCTGGTATGACAACAGCGGGAAAACTAGTTCCACCGCCGCGACCGCCGCCATGAAGGTGACGCCCGTGACAAGTCACTTGTCACACGCTCCGAGTGTGAAAGGGGTGTGTCTTGTCGTCCCTAACGACGGCATGTTGGACGACGGCCTGTCCTCTAAAGGGTGAACGTTTCACAAGCCATTAGCCGCGGGGATTAGCCTTGTGAATGATCGCCCTTGGTGGCTATGTACGTAACCTATGTTTGGAACAGACACAGCCGCTCGCGTTATGTATTCACGCGTTTTCAAACGGTTCACCGCCGAGGCGACGACACGGTGCTGCGTTTCACGATGATTAATTGTGCGATGTTCGTCAATTTGTGTTAAATAAATAGCTTGTTATTTATTGAAAGACACCACTGCATAACAACAGAGGGACCAGTGGCACAGCCATTGTCCTTAGACGTGTTGGGATGTGGTAATAGTTACGAGGTGTCCCCGACTCGGCAGTGTCACGCACCGAGGCACTTAGCGCCCAGCGATGGTACTTTAGGACCTTTTATATGGCAGCCCCCTACCAGTTGACCTCTGGAACCTCTTTACCAACTCCTCTGATAGCAACAGGACCCTCAACAGCAGCTGGAGAGGTGGTCCGGTCCCCACCGTGGGAACGGTGATCTACGGCTCGGTCTGCTGCCTGCGGTGAAACCTGCCAAAACGGGCTTGTGGGTTATATGTTGCAGGTCGTGCGTCATGATGATGGAACTGCTGGTGATTGACGTTTTTGCCGCATGGCGTATGAGAGCAGCATGCAGAAAGAGGTTAATGGAGCGGAGGAAAAGCTTAAAGCTGTAAAATCATCAACTGTATAAGGAATTATGCAAACGCAAAGACACTAGTGCTCTTGGAGTATTGAATATGCATGGGAAGGTTAATTGCGGGGGGCCAATGTTGTCGGCACACCATGACCCCCCCCCCCCCCACCATCAGAGTCAAAGCTGTGTGTGCGTGTGTTTTTGTGTGTGTGTGTGTGTGTGTGTGTGTGTGTACGCACAATGACTGTGAAGGTTGCATCTAATTGACATGGATTTCCAGTTTCGTTTTTGTTTATCCATTGGCCCCATCCTTCAGGATGCGTTCGTGGAGATCCAGAAGACAGAAGCCGGTCGCAGTAGATGATTGGCTTGTCAAGGACTCTGAGGCTTATCAGAGCTTGCCGATTGGCTGGGATCCAGGGCATTGTTCTGGGGAGGGATTATGCTCTCGTTGGTGGTCTGATCCGCCGGGAGACGGCGGCGCTCAAGGAAGACGTGAAGACGTCCAAACATCCTAGTCTGAGTTCCTTCCACTAGGAGGCTTCACTTGTGCACCTAGAAGTCCTGGCAGATTGAAGTGTAGAATGGCGTTTGTTTAGTACAAGGTTGTATTCAACCGTATTTTCGTGTTGCGTTTAAAGCCCAAAATGGTATGAAGACACTAAGACAGTTGTGGCGAGACGCTGGTTTAATTACTCTACCTGTGATATTGTTGGATCTTGCACAGAAGTGTGTGTGTGTGTGTTGGTGTGTGTGTATGTCCGTGCGCATTCGTTTGATCGTGTGTGCATTGGTGTGTGAATTTGTATTTATGCAGCTGTGTATGTTCATCTCTGTGTGGTTTGTTTGTTAGTGTGTGTGTGTTTGTGCAATTTGTATGTCTGTGTGTGCATTTGCTTGTGTGTATTTGAGTGTGTGTTTAGGTGCATTGGTGAGTATGTATACATTTGCGCCTGTGTGTGTGTGTGTGTGTGTGTGTGTGTGTGTGTGTGTGTGTGTGTGTGTGTGTGTGTGTGTGTGTGTGTGTGTGTGTGTGCGTGTGATGAGGATGAGCTGGTGTTCTCACTGCGATGATGGATGAGTCCACATGTTAAGCAGACGCTCTGTTAGCTGAAGTCTTTATTCTGCTACTCTATATTCCACTTCTGAGAGTCTCTCTGAAGGCCTTCCCATCCCTGATCTGCTGCCTGCCGATTGGTCAGCACAAGCTTGGTCTTGGCTTGAAAAATGATCAATGGCGAAACAACACATACATCATACACATCACTGAATAAGAGTAGGATATTTACATTTACATCTAGGGAATTTAAGCTACTTACGAAAGAGAAACAATATATCTGTCGGTACAGAAAGGATGTTCATAGGACCAAGTAACAAACACAAGTGTTAGGTTAACCCATTCCCCGTACACAACTAAGATTGCTAGGATAAGATGCTACACAATGCTAAGTACTATTATTAATTGAAAGGATATCTTTCCAAAGACCTTACCAAGCCCTAAACGTTTCACCCTGGCTGTTCTTTAACACACAGTCCTGGTGTTGAGCTCACTGGGGCGGCATCTGGCTCAGGAGGTAGAGCGGGTTGGCTGGTAACCGGAAGGTCGCTAGTTCGCTCCCCGGCTCCTCCTAGCCGAGTGTTTTGGGGTGTCCCTGAGCGAGACACCTCACCCTGACTGCTCCCGACGAGCCAGCCATCCCTTTGCGAGGTTGACACCGCGGTCGGTGTGTGAATGAGTGCATGAATGGGTGAATGTTGGCAGGCCGTGTAGTAGAAGCCCCGACACAGGAGGAACGACCGCCTACCTAAACCACTCCACCTCGCAGGTCGCTTACATGAGATATCAGGAAGTTCTCTGCTCCTCTTACCAGAATCTGAGGTATTAGAAGCTTTGCAATCCCCCCCCCTCCCCGCCCCCCCCAAACCCCCCAAATCATAGTAATACCACAAACGTGCACAATTTTTGTCTTTCTCCCCGGCTTAGCAGCAGCTTTTCAAGCGCGGTTGACACCTCTGCGATTTCCCCTTTTTTCCGCCTCGATCCACTTTGACGTGCGTCTGGCAGTCAGCGTTGCCGCGCCGACCACTATCTCCCGTAAGCCATTTTGTGTTTACAACATGAGCCAGCACTCTCACAAATATGAAAAGAAGGTGGAAAAAAAAGCAACGCGCACAATGAGCGCACTTGACATTATCACCAGCAGGGTGCCTGCGTATTATTGACTCTGTAATGTAGCCCTGCACCCTTCGGGCTCGCTGCAAAGGCTTCTGGGAGACAGGCAGCTGCTTTGATCTGCACTTCAGAAAGGACTGCCGCTCTGAATCACATCAACCGACGCAGCACACAACTTAGGCTGGCGGAAAATGGCTGATTTATTTTGTAAACCTGATATGAAGACATTTAATAGGTTGTCTTTTTTTTTTTTTGCGCGTGTGTGTGTGTGTGTGTGTGTGGTTCAAAACCTTGGATCATTTTGCTGTGAAACAAATGTTGTACAGGAGATCATATTTAAATGAGTTCATTCTTTTCTTCTGTTTTCTTTTTTTTCTATTTGTACAAATGCATTCCCTACGTAGTAACAAAGACTTGTTCGTATATGTGTATCGGACAGAACTGAGTTCCATCTTTTAATCGCTGTTCAGTACTTGTTGTCCCCAATGATCGTCTCTCTCTGTATGTCTGTCTAACTGTCTCTCTCTTTCTTTCTATCTATCTGTCTGTTTGTCTATCTGTGTCTCTGTGTCTCTCTCTCTCGCTCTCTGTCTCTGTCTCTCTCTCGCTCTCTGTCTCTGTCTCTCTCTCTGTCTCTCTCTGTCTCTCTGTCTCTCTGTCTGTCTGTCTGTCTGGGTGTCTGGCTGCAGAGTGGCAGCCTTGGTTCTCTGGCGGTTCTCGATGTCCGCCCGCAGTAAAAAGCCCTTTAAAAACAGAAAGGTGTTAGCATCATTATCGATGGCCTCCATAAATGCCGCTGACAGAGCTACAAGCGGATCCCATAACTTTTGGCCCCCAATGGCACACGCTAGCTGCCAGACAGCAAGGAGACAGGGCCCCCGTTACCATTTGTCACCCGGCCCTCCAACTGCCATAAGAGCTGGCGTCGGCCCAGCGCCCCCCCGACCCACCCCACCCACACCCCTACCGTCACCCAAACCCTCCCTGGAGCCTGACGGCATGACTCCCCTGGCTGCGGCCATTCATCAGCTCCCTCACTATCACTTAGAGAGGAACGTTCTGGAAGCCTCCGGGGCCCGCGCTGACACGATCGTTAGGTCAGCGGCATCAAGTGAGGCCGGTTGTTTCACAGTTTTTTTGACAAACCGGTTTAATTTTGTGTGTGTGTGTGTGTGTGTGTGTGTGTGTGTGTGTGTGTGTGTGTGTGTGTGTGTGTGTGTGTGTGTGTGTGTGTGTGTGTGTGTGTGTGTGTGTGATTCCCCAGAAACCCATCGCCCACGTTGCGTCAGCCCTCCCAGTGGTGCCGGAGTTTCAGCCATTTCATCGGACAGTGAGTAGGAAACCAAATGCGTCTCTTAACTCAGTGTAACATAATGCAACCATAC
>NC_082401.1:14618314-14630814 GCF_031168955.1 Gadus macrocephalus | reverse complement strand
AATGGGATTAGAGAGCTTGTAGGGTGATGGGAGTGTCTCCCCCCTCTCTCCCCTCGCTCCCTCTCTGGCTCCCTAAGTCTCTCGCCCTCTCCGATGTGGGAGACAATGAGTCCAGATAAGAGGGGAGACAAAGGGCGACTTTAAAGATGCTAGCTAGCCGAAGGTAGCGCCGCGCCGCCGCGGAGCTACGTAGCGCTCAGACCCGAGATGGTTTTCCCCAGATAGGACGTGACTTTGTGTTTCGCTGCGGCACTTTCTGAACTAGAAAACGAGCAGAGAACGGATCCGAGCGTTGGTTTGTAACCTGCAGCCTCAGTACTCTGTGATCTGCTCCTTGCGTTGGTCGGGGATTCAGGGCGATAGATGTATAGATATTTATAATATATATATAATACATAGGCACCTCTTGTGAATTATGAATACTTCCAATTCAATTGTTAATGGAGATATGGAGAACTGAGGAGAAGTGGGAGTTTTGAAAGAGTTTCAATTTTTTAGGAATGCATACCACATGTACCATACATACTATATACAGTATACCACATTTGCTATACATACCATATATACCATATATGGTATACTTACCGTGCATAACATTTGTACCATATGTACCATATACCATATTGGCTATACCATACATATAATTGACCAGAATATTTTTTCCATTGTCTTCAACACATTTCCCTTCAAATCCATGTGAATGATCTGGTTAGCATTGGTGACCTCAAAACGGCACGCACGCCCGCACGCACGCACGCCCGCCCGCCCGCACGCACGCCCGCATGCCCGCCCGCCCGCCCGCACGCACGCACGCACGCACGCACGCCCGCATGCCCGCCCGCCCGCACGCACGCACGCACGCACGCACGCACGCACGCACGCACGCACGCACGCACGCACGCACGCACACACACTATCGAAAAAGAGCAATGAAAAAGCAACTGACACATAATGACAACTCCTCCTCCTTCTCCTCGTCTTTGTCCTCCTCCTCCATCTCCATCTCTTCCTTGTCCTCCTCCTTCTTCACCACTACCTCCTCCTCGTCCTCTTCCTTCTCCACCACCGCCTCTACCAACAATTTCTCCTCCTCGTCTTCATCTTCCTCCTCCTCCATCTCCCTCTGGTCCTTGTCCTCCTCCCCCCCTTCTTCTCTTCCTCCTCCCCCACCACCACCTCAATCATCATCATCACCACTCATTCCCATTACCCTCTCGTTGAGGGGTTCCCCCAGAGACAGCTGGCTCTGTGTTGACCCCCCCCCACCCCCTCGCTCCCAGGGGAGAGTGACAGGTCAAAAACACATGAAGTGCAATTATAGTGGGTGATAATAGTGGATAGGTCCCTTGGGGGGGAGGCCATTTCTTTTAAGGGGTGTTTGAACAAAGCCCCCCCTCTCGGTCGCTGAGGACTAATGTTCATCAGTCAGTGGGGAGCCCTCCTGTGTTAGCGTTGGCGTATGCTAACAGCGTATGCTGACGTTGTATGCTAATGAAATATGCTAATATAATAGTGTATGCTGATAACTGTATGCTAACGTGGCTGCTAAGGGTGCATGCTAATGGCCTTTGCTACCGGCGTATGCTAACAGCGTGTGCTATGGCGTTTGATATCGGAGTGTGCTAACAGCGCAGGCTAATGTGTGCTATGCTAAGAATTCTTGCTAACAACATAGTCAAACAACGTATGCTATGCTGAACACTTGCGCTAACAACGTAGGCTAACAACGTATGCCTGGCTTCCTGCAGGCATGAGAGGATCAACACCCGCAAAACGCTGATCATAGAGAGCGCCCCCGACGACGACCTGGTCAACCTGGAGTTCCTGGACGAGGTGGGCGTGTGTGGGCGTGTGTGTGCGTGTGTGTGCGTGTGTGGGCGTGTGTGTGTGTGTGTGTGTGTGTGTGTGTGTGTGTGTGCGTGTGTGTGTGTGTGTGCGTGTGTGTGCGTGTGTGTGCGTGTGTGTGCGTGCGTGTGTGTGCGTGCTCCCCAGCCCCATGTTACCCCATAGCCCCTAAACCCGGGTAGGTTTGCAGGCCTGAGCTCACGCTGCCTGGGCCTTCTGTCCTCCCTCCCTCCTCCCTCCCTCCCCCCTCCTCCCTCCCTCCCCCCTCTCCCTCCTCCCTCCCCCCTGCCTGCAGGAGACCATCATCAGCCACCTACAGCGGCGGTACAACGAGCTGCAGATCTACACCTACGTCGGGGACATCCTCATCGCCATCAACCCCTTCCAGGCCCTCAGCATCTACTCACCCCAGGTACTCCCCCCTACCGGTACACTCCCCCACTTTTACTCTCCCCCACTGGCCCTCAGCATCTACTCACCTCAGCTACTCACCCCACCGTCACAAGGTATCTACTCAACCCCAGGTATATATTCACCCTGGTACTCACCCAACAGGACCGCTCCCCTGGTGTTAGGGCTTTGACTCCGAACTTCGTTATTAGAATACAATTCGAATATCAAAAAATAAATCAAAATTCGAACGAATATTAGGCAGCCCTTAATATTCGAACCTGTTATGGGCAGGCCAAGAGGGAGAGACGTCGGAGAACCCGACGCAGTCTATTCATAATATTGTAATGACCACGTCATTACAATATTGATTAGACAGCGATTTATTAGAAACCTAATAAACCGTTGGAACACGCAGGACCGGTAACCATAGCAACGCTGGTAAACAAACCCCGCGAAGCCCAATCCAGGTCTTACTGAAGGCATTTAATGGTCAAAAATATTATTAATAAATATTCAAATATATTCAAATATTAATATTAATAAACAAACAAACTTCGAATATGATTTTTTTGGAGAAAGTCAAAGCCCTACCTGTTGTGTGTGTTCTGTGTGTGTGATCCAAGTTCTCCAAGCTGTACCACGGGGTGAAGCGCGTGGACAACCCCCCGCACATCTTCGCTGCTGCCGACGCAGCCTACCAGGGTATGGTGACCTTCTGCAAGGACCAGGTACGGGGAGGACCGCCTCACACCCCCTGAAACCGTCTGGGGCGGGGGGGGGAACGCTCTGACTCTGCTACTGTCAGAGCCAAAGATGGAGACTAGTGCTGTCAGGCGATACAAATATTTAATCGCAATTAATCGCATTAATGTCCCATTCATTGTTCTAATTTGAATGCTCTTATCAACATGGAGAAGTGCATTGGCTTGCCTTGTGCAAATGTTTTTTTATTGATAACAACATTGGCATATACTGATCAAAACAGGACGAAGCCTGTAGTGCAATTAAACGATGAACATACAAACATACTGCCTTGAACATATCAGTCAGGCTACTGCTTCTTTGTTTTGAGCCAAAGAAAAAAAAGAAAAAAAAGAATAATTAACGCCGTTAAAATTGGTTTGCGTTAACGCCGTTAATAACGCGTTTAACTGACAGCACTAATGGAGACATTATAAATACATGAAATCATTTTCTTTGAGTTATATTCTCTTTTTCGCTTCGATTTGTAAATCAGTGTGGTGTCTGAGTCCTCGTCTGAATGGTCTGGCGACACCCTTGTGTGTAAAGCGGTGGGGTGCGTTTGTTTTAGTGTATCATCATCAGTGGGGAGAGTGGAGCCGGGAAGACGGAGAGCGCTCACTTAATCGTTCAGCACCTCACCTTCCTGGGGAAGGTAAGGACCCAGCCTTTCACGGGTTAATTTGGACAAATGGTATTTTATGCACGCAAGTTTGTACATGTTGTTGACCGTTATATGTCTTTGAGTTATCTATTCATCTGAAAGGATAGGATACTACTTTATCTATCGTTGTAGGGGATACCTTTGTCTCAGCCGTCGTATTAAATTACACAATCATCAAACAATATAACATAAATATTATATTGATGTAAAATATAAAATACTAATTACAAAAAATAAATCCATACTTGGTATATATAAAATGCAAGATTTAAAAGGAACAATGTGTCAATAACAATTCAAAATGATAACATACAATATAAAACAGTAAAAAACACGTACAATACAAAGCATCATAAAAGTGTGTAGTAAAAGCGTGCGAGCCCCACGGTATGTGCACCACGGACCGCTTACCTCCGACCCCCGTCCCGGGACCCTTAGGCCAACAACCGGACCCTCCGGGAGAAGATCCTGCAGGTGAACCCCCTGGTGGAGGCCTTCGGGAACGCCTGCACCGCCATCAACGACAACTCCAGCCGCTTCGGGAAGTACCTGGAGATGAAGTTCACCCCCACCGGCGCCGTCATG
Organism: Gadus macrocephalus; assembly: GCF_031168955.1. Taxonomy (NCBI): domain Eukaryota; kingdom Metazoa; phylum Chordata; class Actinopteri; order Gadiformes; family Gadidae; genus Gadus; species Gadus macrocephalus. The sequence continues at coordinate 14,626,586 of NC_082401.1, read as the reverse complement.
GGCGCCAAGATCTCCGAGTACCTCCTGGAGAAGTCCCGGGTCATCAAGCAGGCCACGTAGGTCACACTGGGGGGGGGGGGGGGGGGGGGGGGGAGCACAGGGTACCTCACCAGACGATACGCGATACGTGTCCCGCCATAACGATAATATCACGACACAGCGATTCTGCGATAATCAATGTGTTGTTAGACAATCCTGTAACGATACATCACGATACATGTCTGACGATGAGTAGAAAATCACTGAAAGGTAAAGTGCTGGATTTCGGTTTTTATTCACAGTCCAAACAGAGTTTTTCCGGGACTTATCTTTGGTTCGTTAACTTCCGTATAAGTTTCCTTCTTTCATGTGTTGGGCGCCACCTTGAGGTGCGGGGAAATCTGCTTAGAGCGCCTTATTTTATTAATGAACGTATCGATATTTGGAGCGACATTTCCTGTCTAACTCTTCAAGAATAAAGCATAAAAATGCTAAAGAAATCCCCCCCCCAAAAAAATATAATTATATATTGCTTAAATATAAAAATATGATATCGATATTTGCCACCAGAGTATCGATTCTTGTATCGTAAGAATAAGGACAAAGATATATCGGCGTATCTATATTTTGGTCCCACCCCTACGTCACACACATCCCCCCCCTCCGAACCCCGTACCAGTCGTCACTCACCCTGTCAGGTGACTGATGGTCTCTGCGTGTGTTTGTGTTGTTTCCTCCCAAACAGGGGGGAGAAGAATTTCCACATCTTCTATTACTTCTACGCGGGCCTGTACCACCAAGACAAACTGAAGAATTACCGGTTACCGGACAAGACACCTCCCAGGTACGTGGTGTCCCTCCGCTCCCCGTTCCCAGGACTGAGATCTGTCACCCAGCGCTCCGCTCTGTCCCTGCAGATACATGAACAGTCAGCACTGCAAGGTGATGCACGACATCGTGACCAGCAAACTGTACAAGGAGCAGTTCGACGAGATCCAGGACTGCTTCCGAATCATCGGCTTCACCGAGGAGGTGAGGGGGGGAGGGTTATGTTTGAGTGTTCTTTTCTTCATTTATTTTATCTCCTCTAAAATGAAAAACATGCTTAAAAATGATAATTATAGACAAATATCGCTCAGAATACTAGTCATATTTTGGCCAAATTCTGATATCTAACTTAACTCTACTCGTAGCGCTGCTGATTCACTGTACATCATTGGCTGTATCCTAAACCAATCAGAGTGCTTTTTACATCGATAAATAATGAACCTTAAAAAGATAAGATAAATACAACCTTAAAATATGACTTAGGCAATTATGCTATGAGGGTCACGATATAGAACAATGAACTTATTTCTGTTGTATTTGATACAGATAAACCCTTTTTGTATGAGATGGAGTTAAAGCTCATCTAAACACACTCTTCTACATTTCTCCCTATCACCGTTTATGGTCTGCCTAGGAGGTGACCTCTGTGTACAGAATCCTGTCCGCCATTTTGATCACCGGGAACATTGAATTTGCCGCCATCACCTCCCAGCACCAGACGGACAAGAGCGAGGTTCCCAACTCGGAGGCCCTTGAGAACGGTGAGCTACGGGGGCCCAGTAGGGACTAAACACCTCTTAGACCGATCTTATGGTACCCAGTCGAAGGGCAACATGGATTCACTTCCATGTTATACAGTTGTACTAGTCTATGTGTATGTTACGACTGCTTGAATCATTAATTATTCAACTTGACAAGGATTACTTATTTATGTTATCGCGTCTACACACGCTGCTGGACGTGCGTGTGTTCGCTACCACAGTTTGTGTGTATAATAGTATAAACCGCTCTAATCGGCCCAGGGTAATGAGGCCAATAGGAGAGTTTTACACGATGTCAGGTGAAATTCCAAACTGCCATCTTGGTACTGCTTCACCAGGATTCAAGCCCTCCTATTGGTCCACACCACAACTCGAGAATAATCACTGGTTAAGCAGTGCTTTTATTATCACTGTTTAATATTGGATTATACTACAACCGAATAAACTACAGAATCAAAAGTAAAGCACTTTCTGTCAGTTGTAACTCGGTTCCCTGGAAATACACGAGATCTGACTAATTCCTGGAAAGCAACCTCCATCCAGTAGGACAGACCTTAGTCACCCCCTCGGTCGGAGCGACCCGTGGTAAAATGTGCTTCTGGAGCTTGAGACTGCTGACTGAAACCCTGCTGTACCACCTTCTCCACCACCTTCTCCACCTGCTTCTCTTGCTCCTTCTCCTTCTCCTGTACCTCCTTCTCCACCTCCTTCTCCATCTCCTTCTCCTGTACCTCCTTCTCCTTCTCATTCTCCTCCGTCTCCGTCTCCTCTTCCTCTTCCTCCTCTTCCTCCTCCTCCTCCTCCTCCTTTTCCCTCAGCGGCCTCCCTGCTGAGCATCGGCCACGAGGAGCTGCAGGAGGCGCTGACCTCCCACTGCGTGGTGACGCGTGGGGAGACCATCATCCGCACCAACACGGTGGACAAGGCCACGGACGTGAGGGACGCCATGTCCAAGGCGCTGTACGGACGCCTCTTCAGCTGGATCGTCAACCGCATCAACGCGCTGCTGCAGCCCGACATGAATATCTGGTGAGGGCCCACGCCAGAGCGCGCTCTGTGGCTCTGCCTCTCTTTATCACTCTCTCTGAAGCTCTGTCTCTCTTTATCACTCTCTCTGTAGCTCTGTCTCTCTTTATCACTCTCTCTCTGTAGCTCTGTCTCTCTTTATCACTCTCTCTCTGAAGCTCTGTCTCTCTTTATCACTCTCTCTGGAGCTCTGTCTCTCTTTATATCTGTCTCTCTTTATCTCTGTCTTTCTCTGTGGATCTCAAACTCTAGATTTCTCTCTCTCTCTCTAGCTCTATCTCTATCCGTCTCACTCTCTCTCTAGCTCTTTCTCTCTATCCGTCTCACTCTTTCTCTTTCTCTCTCTCTCTCTCTCTCTCTCTCTCTCTCTCTCTCTCTCTCTCTCTCTCTCTCTCTCTCTCTCTCTCTCTCTCTCTCTCTCTCTCTCTCTCTCTCTCTCTGTCTTACTCTCACTCTGTCTTTGTCTGTCTCTGTTTCTATCGCTTTCCCCTGTTCTCTATCTCTCTCTCTCTGTCTGATGGACGTGACCCTGTCCTAAATGGTGTAGGCTTCGAATCATCGGGAGGTAGAAACGTCTCGAGTGGGTCTTGCACTTTCTCTCTCTCTCTCCCTCTCTTTCTGTAGTTGTGTCTTGACCATCAACGATCTCCGTACAAAAGTCTCCGTGACCTTTGTGTGTGTGTGTGTGTGTGTGTGTGTGTGTGTGTGTGTGTGTGTGTGTGTGTGTGTGTGTGTGTGTGTGTGTGTGTGTGTGTGTGTGTGTGTGTGTGTGTGTGTGTGTGTGTGTGTCCGGGACGAGGTAAAAAGACAAACTCCAAAGTGTTGCTTAGGTGAAGCCTCGGAGTGGAATGCCATCGGACACACAGACAGGCGGACAGAGACAGAGAGAGAAAAGGAGTAGAAGTGATGAATTTTTGATAAGTCGGGGGGGGGGGGGGGGGGGGGGGGGTTTGACGTACCGTTGCGTGCCGCGGAAATAATGATCAGATGATTAAAAAGACTTCAGAGAGACTGTAGAGAGGTGGTGCATTGATCCGCACGGAAAACCGCGCAGTCAATGTGAGTGAGAGTGTCAGACACGAGTCTCTTCACACGGCGTCGGAGGGGGGGCGCGTCCCGGGCATACCGACAGTTGTTCTTATTGCCACTAATAACCAGCGGGGGGGGGCCTAAGGTCACCCCTACACGCCGGACATGTAACCACCGGGTAATGCGGCTCGCGGAACACGTCCGTGCCGTATCGCACTCCGGGACGGCGTCGACTTTCGCCTTCCCCCCCGTCCTCCTCCTCCTCCTCCTCCTCCTCCTCCTCGCTGCGGCGGACTTTATGTTAAGCAGAAGAAACAGAAAGAGAGATATGGAGATTAATGGTGTTCAGAGGCCCTGATGTTTTTTATCTCCTCCTTAAGATGGGGCCGGTGTCGTGCGTAACCGCGGCGACGCGCTGTATTTGGGTTGTATAACTTTGGATTATCATAAAAATGTTGATCTATTCATGTGGTCGCCAGGGGGATTTGAGCGCGCACTGTGTTGCGTGGAAGAATAAGTTTGTGTTGTTTGTCCCCCTTTCGTCCCCGTTCCCGTTCCCCCCCCCCCCCCCCCCCCCCCCCCCTCGGTCTTTGAAGTGCTGCGGAGAGCGGAATGAACGTGGGAATCCTGGACATCTTCGGCTTCGAGAACTTCAAGAGGAACTCCTTTGAGCAGCTGTGCATCAACATCGCTAACGAGCAGATCCAGTTCTACTTTAATCAGCACATCTTCGCTCTGGAACAGGTGAAGGGGAGCGCGGACGCCATCTTTGTTTTTAAATCTCCGTGGAGGGGGCGCGAGGGGTTTTGAGGGAGGAAAGTAAAAAAAAAAACGAAAAGCTGTGACAGAACATTTAATATTTATTTCTGCGGTGGCCAGATATAGATATTTTTTATATATATTTATATTGCTAGCTGATCGCTCAGGGCAGAGTTAAACCAAACTTGACTTGAATACAATTTTGTGTGTGGGTTATGTGTTAATAATTGAGTGTCTTATGAATTAATATATCTGCCTCATTCCAGAATTCCTTTATTATTTTATGAATGTAATGAATTTGAAGCCTAGAATAGTTTATGGTCAAAGAACACCATCAAGGTAGACTACTGCTGTCCAGAACACTTTTAACATCCATTTTATTAAAAACATGTTCAAAAAAATAATTAACAATATGAATTGTTGATTATTAATATTCAAATAAACAACAGGGGAACTGGCGAAGATTTCTTTACATTCAAGAAACCTTCTGCAGTTGTGCTGTTATTGCGGCCCTCTCGTTCCACTGTATTGACGAGCGTGCCAGTCCCCTCTGAGGGGCTGAGGCCTTCATACAGTGGAGACGTCACCCCCCTGAACGTGGTGAGCTCTGACTCCGGAGCCACAGAGATCCACACACCGTCCCCACACGTTCATTGCGGCTCATCGGTTCATTAGGGCAGTTTAATTCCATTGGTTCCTATTTAACAGATAAATATCTATTTAAAGGAAACTTTTTGATCTGGATTAAGCAGATGCAACGACGGTGATTTGGCTCGCGGGTTATTTGCAAATTGAACCACATTATGAATTAATTGGTTGACTCAATTTGTTATTATTTGGGAGAGAGGGTTTTCGGGCCATTCGTCATGAATTCACTGAGAGATTCTGTAAGAACGCCAAACTGTCGCATTCCTCTCCGAGCTGAGGAATGTTTTTTTGGGGGGGGGGGGGGTTGGTTTGTTGTGCCACGCAAAAAAACAAAAACATTCCCGACTCCATCCCAGATCGTATAACGAGGTCGTTCCTGGGAGGCGGAGGTTGATATCTGTGGTACGTCTCCCCCCCCCCCCCCCCCCCCCCGCTGTAGATGGAGTACCAGAGTGAGGGCGTAGACGCCAGCCTGGTGGAGTACGAGGACAACCGGCCCATCCTGGACATGTTCCTCCAGAAGCCCATGGGCCTGCTGTCGCTGCTGGACGAGGAGAGCCGCTTCCCCCAGGCCACCGACCAGACCCTCGTGGGTAAGACCCCCCATTAGACCCCCCCCCTAGGCCACCGACCAGACCCTGGTAGGATAGACCCCCACCAGACCAGACCCTCGTGGGTAAGACCCCCAATAGACCCCCCCCCCCATGCCACCGACCAGACCCTCATGGGTAAGACCCCCAATAGACCCCCCCCCCCATGCCACCGACCAGACCCTCGTGGGTAAGACCCCCAATAGACCCCCACCAGGCCACCGACCAGACCCTCGTGGGTAAGACCCCTAATAGACCCCCCCCCTTGGCCACCGACCAGACCCTGGTAGGATAAACCCCCACCAGACCAGACCCTCGTGGGTAAGACCCCCAATAGACCCCCACCAGGCCAAAGACCAGACCCTCGTGGGTAAGACCCCCAATAGACCCCCCCCAGGCCAAAGACCAGACCCTGGTAGGATAGACCCACCAGAACCCAAACAGGCCACCGACCAGACCTTCGTGGGTAAGACCCCCAATAGACCCCCACAAGGCCGAAGACCAGACCCTGGTAGGTAAGACCCCCAATAGACCCTACACCAGGTCACGGACCAGACCCGCGTAGGTTAGAACCCATACCGAACCCCCGACCAGGCCAAAGATGAGACCACAGATGCTGGGTTATGCAGCAGTTTTGCATTGTTAATAAGAATGATAGGAACCTCAGCCATTTGACACACAAATGTGGGTGTTTTACACAAATGCTTATGCAGAAATGTGGAAATGAGTGGAAGATGATTGTGAGAAGGCCACAGCATTTTGTGTTTCCATATCTCAACGTTACATTCTATATTTTCCTGAAAATGTTTCAGCATTTCATGAAAGCTTTAATATCTACCCTTTTAAGCTGTCTTTGTGTATTTTCTTCTGCAGATAAATTTGAGGACAACTTGCGCTACAAGTATTTCTGGAGGCCAAAACGTGTGGAGCTGTGCTTTGGAATTCAGCATTATGCAGGGAAGGTAATGAACACGCTTTTATATGCTAATATTTTAGCTCTAAGAAGAAGAGGTTTTCCTAAAGAATAGGTCATTTTCCAAACTTCCCAACATCCTTCATTGTTATAAACTGGGTTTTAGGACGTCTGCTCCATCCTGGTTCTGTGTGGCTTGGTGTTGTTCAGACTCATCTTCATCCTGGTTTTGTCGCTAGGTGTTGTTCAGACTCATCTTCATCCTGGTTCTGTGTCGCTAGGTGTTCTACAGAATCATCTTCATCCTGGTTCTGTCGCTAGGTGTTGTTCAGAATCATCTTCTTCCTGGTTCTGTGTCGCCAGGTGTTGTACAGTGTCGCCGGCTTCTTGGAGAAGAACCGAGACACACTGCCTGCGGACATCGTCCTGGTGCTGCGAACCTCGGAGAACAAGCTCCTCCAGCAGCTCTTCTCCAGCCCGCTCACCAAGACGGGTAGGAGAGCACAGCAACATCTCGTTTCCATCACCTCTCTCCATCTCTATCAGCTCCATCAACCCCATCCCCTTCTATCCCCTCTCCATCTCCTTCCGTCCCTCATCACCATCTCTCTATCTCCATCCAACTGCATCCATCTCTAATTATCTCTCTATCTCCATTCATCTCCAGCCATCTCTAATCATCTCTACCTCATCCATCTCCATCCATCTCTTTGAATCGCCATCCATCTCTAATCATCTCTATTACCTCCATTTCCATCCTTCTCCATCCACCTGTACCCATCTCCCCGCCTCCATCGAACTCCACCCGTAAGTGTTGTCATCATCTCTGTTTCTCCATCCATCTCCATTCATCTCCACCGCTCAGCCAAACTTTTCCTAACCCTGCCCCCCCCTCCCACTATCGCTGACTTAATACCCCCCGCTCCCCCCCCCCTCCTCGTGCGCTGTATTGTTTGCGTGTCGTCGGTTGGTATCTCCCGGCGGCGGCTAAAGCCTCCAGCAGACATCCAGGTAGCGAGTGGGCTCGCGTTAATCAGACCTCCTCCTGCAGGTCTTTTCCTGGCTCTCCTCCCCCCGCTCCGAGCCTGTCTCTCCTTCTCCGCCGCCACCGCCGCGTGGGGATAAATCTGCTCCCCCCCCCCCCACGTTATCTCCCAAGAGGCTAAGCGCTCGCTCTGTTTTTATTTTCCCGCTAAGCCGTTCGTCTTGGTTCCCCCTCCGCCGCGCACCGCTAGCCCGAGACCGCGGCGGCGCGGTGGGATATTATATTTTCGGGGCGATAAGGGTTTCTAAATACCCCCCCGCAGAGTGGGGGCGGGGGCGGGATGAAGAAAGTGTATTTAGAAAACACAATAGGCCGTTTTCCCCGCTCCTTTTCAGAGGGCTAAGTGACGGCGGCGGTAATGTGCTCGTCATTAGCCGCGGATGAGGCCGCCTGGTCACTGGACTTAGTCGCGAAGCTAATGGGGAAGCTAAGACCGTCAGATTCACCCACTTCCTGTTTCATTATTTTCCTATCTAAGCAGCATTGTGTGATTCGCTCCCCTTTATTTTCGAGGAGACTGTTAATGCCTGCGTCCCGTTATGGTGGAATTAGAGGACCAGAGAATCACACAATGGACACCTTAGTGCGGGGGGAGAGAGAGAGAGAGATATCTTACGGTGCTTATTATAAACTTGGATCCGAGGGAATGCACACAAGGTCTTTATCTACCCCCCGCTACACAACCCAGGCCCCA
>NC_082401.1:14602001-14618214 GCF_031168955.1 Gadus macrocephalus | reverse complement strand
GACGGCAGCACTCGCACGGCCGCGTGGGAGAGGTAAGAACCCACCAGAGCCAAGCCAAGCATTTCCATTTCACTCCCCCCACTTCATACAGTGTGTGAATAATAATAATAATAATATTAATTCGCCACTCGTGCATAAAGCCGGCACAGCTGCACATTAGCATAGGTTACACCGCTCCTTTTGGATTCATGTTTTTTTTATCCGGGAGTTCTTGAAACAACAAAGGAGCGCTCTCCCTGCTCCCGACCATCCCGGACCCTGACGACGGAGCGCCGAGCGGGTGGTATGTAGGAGAGAGCGAGGGAATCAAAAGGGTGGAAATTCACAGCTGAGAATAAACGCTGGCTGTTCCCCGAGGTGGTTTGTCTTTACGCTTCTCTTTCTACAGATGTTAGACCCTTTTTTTAGTAAAGACCTGGGGTTCTTTGGTAGCACTTTGATATCCTGCTCGAATTCAATATGTGAAATAGAAGAGCCACTTGGTGACTCGGAGCACATCACACTCTTTGAAGTCGGATCCAATTTTTGCTGCTCACCATTTGATGTTGAAAGGATGAAATGAGGAAAATGTACAGTTTTTGCCAGTAACTCTGCTGAGCATATGTAAGATTAAAAAAAGCAAAATCCTTTGGAGGATGTACTCAGAAATGTTAAGCAGATTAATACTTTCCTATAGCTCTTTTATTCAGAGATAAAAATTAAATATGGGGGGAACTACACATGTGCTTGTTTTTTTTTTTTGCACCACCCTCTCTCCGCCTCACAATTAAGTCAGTATGTTAGCTGTTTGCTAGGAGGTAGCGCTAATAAAGAAACGCATGTGATTGCATTAGCATGTGATTAGCATTGCGGCACACATTAACAGTTCCGCGTTACATCGGCGCCCCATTGGTGGAAGAAGGAGTAAATAAACAAACACAACACTCGCACATGAATACATAAATAAAAACGACACGCACAAGCACAACACAACACAACACGCTCGTCAGCGCTCGTGTGCTCCTATCTGACGTCTCTCTCCGACGGTGTCGTTTGTTTGCGCCGTCTTTCTCCTCGTCTCCTCCTCAAGCCGGGGCCCGGCGGCCCAGACAGAGGAGTGACAGACGGGTGGACAGACAAAGGCCGGGTGGAGGGCTGCGTGGCGGGGCCTCGACGGGAGCCAGCCGGGCCGAGAGACACCCAGTGTACACAAGGTAAGCCCCAGACGCACTGTGGCTCGGGGCTGCAGGTAATTACACAGGCAGGCAGGAGGAATACGGCTTTAATGGATAAAGTGGCACTTTGAATGGATTTTGAGTTTCTTTCCTCCACCTTTCATCACCGCACTCCCACACACACACGCGCACACACACACACAGACACACAGGCGCACGCACACACACACACACACACACACACACACAGGCGCATGCACGCGCACACACACACACATGCACGCGCACACACACACACACACAGGCGCACGCACACACACACACACACACACACACACACACACACACACACACACACACACACACACACACACACACACACACACAACAAACAGCCCGGGAGTGTGACGGGTGAGTTCGCCTGCAGTATGCTAATAACCACAGCTCATCATAAACGCTGCGCCTCGGTTATGTTTTGTCCTCCTCTCCCCCTCCTCCCCGAGTCACACAGATACTTCAAAGCGTTTCCTCTCTCCCCTGTGCACGGACGACCCCCCCCCCCCCCCCTCTCCCCCCCTCTCCCCCCTCGCAAAATAATTAATCATCAATGGCTCCATCGGCTGTCACAGCGGCAGTGACGAGCACAACGCACACAAACACTGATTTACTGAACATATGTTTGCTTTGCCTCGTCGCCCTGGGCGGCTGAATTACATTCATTTAGTCCTCCTGGGCGCCTGGGTGGGTGGCATGTGTACCCCGGCCCCCCCCTCCCCCGTGCCGGGCCCTCAGCCTGCCCACCCATAGGCTGGCCGGGGGACGGGGGGGGGCGGGGGGCTGTGGGGCCCGGCCCTTCATTAATGTTATTAAAGGCAGTCTGAGGTGGGAGACGGAGGTGGGATGGTGTTTAGCGTAGCGGCCGGGAGATTACGGGGATTAGGCCGGGGTAACGCGGCGCAGACAGGGCTCTCTCCGGCGGCCTGATTACTGTCAGCCCGCCACAGCAGGTCTGGGTTAGATAGCGGCTAATTCCCTAATGCGGCGGTACAGGTGACCTCCGCCCCCTAGCATGGGGCGGGGATTGGGGGGGGGGGAAATGGATATGTTCTCGTGTGATTAAAGGGCGGGAAATGGATATCAGCTTGAGCCCGTTTTGTTTGACTTTGTTTTGGTTTTTTTAACACCAGGAAAGGAGATAGATTGATTTATTTAGTGGGTTTTATTCGAGTGATGTTTTAGGGTCTGCGAGCCCCCCTGTTGTTCAGTTTATAACATGTGTCCTTACAAGGGATTTTCAAAGTAAAGGTCTACTTTGTGTTTGGCCTCACTTGCTCTACAGAGAGACGAGTAGTAACTCCACTCTTATGTGCACATAGTTCACATTTTTTTCCTTTGCATAAATTAAGACAATTCGACCCGATATTGATCCGGAGAAGGCACAAATTGGTGCATAGAACTTCACCAGCATACAGGAAAAGAAGTGTTTGACGCTCTGAAATTCCTGGGGGTCGACCCCCCCCCCCCCCACACTTTATGTGTACCAGAGTACGCCCTTGGGCTACGATGCGAGGGCACCATCTAAACTCCTGCCTCGGGCACCAAATTTGTCAGGGCTGGCACTGGGTGTGAGCCAAAGTGTGTGTTCTTGTGTGTGTGTGTGCGGCTGGTGTTTTGGTTTGAGATATCAGCCCGACTTTACGCACCTCCTTCTCCTCCACAACAAACGAGGAGTCGGGGCTCCTCTGAAAGGTGACACCGAGGGGGGTGGGGGGGTGGGGGGGGGCGGGGTGCGTTCCTCGCTGGGTGTTCTCCGCTCTGAAGCACCGGATTCACCCTAATCCTTCCACCTCGAACACGCGTTCACCCGCCGGCCGCCTCCTACCTCCTGCCTCCTGCCTCCTGCCTCCTGCTCCTGCCTCCTTGTCCTCTGTGCCCTGACCTCGCTGGGGGATTTGGCCCCTGCCTGTGTGGGGAGGAAACCCCCCGCGGAGCGTCCACACAGCTTTCACCGCCGCGGCGGTGACCCCATGTTAGAGATCACACAGATATCCTTCAGCACCCTTCATATTCCTCATCCTGTGTGTGTGTGTGTGTGTGTGTGTGTGTGTGTGTGTGTGTGTCGGTATATGTGTGGATGCTTGTGTGTGATCGTACGTGTGCGTCCCTCTGTGTGTGCGACTACGTGCATGTGCATGCCTGTGTGTGTCTGTGTGCGCGTGTGCATGCGTGCGTGTGTGTGTGTGTGTGTGTGTGCATGCATGTGAGTGTGTCTGCGTCTCACTGTGAGGCCGGCTTGCAGCTCGGGTTGCACTCAGGAAGCCTCATTTGAATACGTGGAGCGCGCGGGGGGGGGGGGGGGGGGGGGGGCGTGCGGCAGTGGCCCCGGCACCCAGGGCACGCTTTGATCCCATCTGAGGGCCTCCCTTCATCCTGGGACCGGGGGGGGGGGGCTGTGGGACCCGGGCCCCGCCAGATGTTAGGAGCCCAGGTCCCTTCCTGTGCCCCGTCCTGCCGCCGTCGCCCCGGGTGCGAACCCGGGGTCAACCTCGACTTCTGTGGGACACCAACAGAGAAGAGAGAGGGGGCGACCATTTACAAAAATTAGCCCCATGGAACTAATCCCTCTCCCCCCCTTGCCCCCGTCCCCCTGTCCCGCCTTCCAACCCTCGCCCAAACTTCCAGCGTTGGGGTAGGGAACTCTCGGCCATGCCCCGGAACTTTCCGGCCCCGTCCTGGGCGTTGGAAATGCGTGAATCGGCTAAGCCCTGCGCCCGACCATGCGCCTCACGCCGCCACAGAAGGCAGAGTCCTCCCTGTTCCCCGCGCCTTTGAACTCGACCGGCTGCAGGGCTCCCTTCAGCGCCGAGTGAATTATCTGTTTGAGTGATGTTGACACCGAGCTTGGCGACCATTCTTAATCTGTCAGCCAAATAGCCCCGCAGTGCTTCCATTTAATGCAGAGGAGAGAGCGAGCTAAAGGACTGAGGGGGAGAGAGAGGGAGAGAGAGAGAGAGAGAATTTTGATTCCTTAGTACTCTGTGCAAACTCTCAGATGTCTGAACACGAAGCTTTTTGGATTTTTCCACACTCACTGTTGCAATGAAAAAACGAACACATATATGCATACATATTCACACACACACACACACACACACACACACACACACACACACACACACACACACACACACACACACACACACACCGCATCATACAGACGCAAACAGTACACACACAAACATGCATACATACCTACATACATATTTACATGCATGCATACATGCTTACATACATACATATTCACATGCATACAAACATATTCACATACATACAGCAATACATATTCACATACATACATACATGCATACTTTACATACTTAACATACTTTACAAACACACACACACACACACACACACACACACATCATACAGACACAAATACTTATATACACTACACACACAACCATACATACCTACATACATATTTTACATGCATACATACATGCATACATATTTACATGCATGCATACAGATGTACATGCATACATACATACATACTAATATACATACATACATGCTTACATACATACATATTCATATGCATACACACATATTCACATACAGCAATACATATTCATACATGCATACATACATGCATACTTTACATACTTAACATACTTTACATACACACACACACAAACACACACACACACACACACACACACACACACACACACACACCTACACACAGATGATTGCCGTGAGAGCAGCGTGTGGCAGGTGTCTGAGCCGCCCTGATGTTAAACACAGAGTGTGAGTGGGATCCAGGGGGAGGTTGAGGCGCGGCGGCGGCGGCGGCGATAGCATCACAGCGCCGCAGTAAACAGGATGCCGGATCAGTCGGCGCTGACTTTATGGTTTATGAAAGCTGAGCTACTTATGTTAACAGGCTTTTTTTTTTTCCTTGAAGATTATAGTTGTGGTAAACACACATGTCAGGAGAGAGGGGAGCGAGGCGCGGATAAAGTGGAGGCACAAACACGCACGGCCAATTACTGCTGCACCTCCACCAGAGAGGGGGAGAGAGAAGACCTGGTGCTTTGAAGAGACACAGAGGAGGAGGAGGAGGGGGGAAGAGGAGGGGGAGGAGGAGGGGGAGGCGGAGGGGAGGAGGAGGAGGAGGAGGAGGAGGGGGAGGGGGAAGAGGAGAGGGGAGGGGAGGGGGAGGAGGAGGAGCAGAGGGGGAGAGGAGAGGGAGGCGCAGACGGAGGAATGGGGAGGAGGAGGAGGAGGAGGGGGAGGATGAGTAGGAGGAGGAGCAGAGGGGGAGAGGGAGGAATGAGGAGGGGGGGAAGATGGGGAGGTGGAAGAGGAGAGGGAGGAGGAGGAGAAGGGGAGAGGGGAAATGGTTGAGGGATAAAGTTGAGAAGGGGTGGGAGAGGAGGAGGAGAAGGGGGAGGAGAAGGGGGAGGAGGGGGCGTTGTAGGTCGGTAGTGCTGCATGATGATCAATGACAATTGATTTCTGCCCCCCCCTCCGGGTCTCCTAAACCCTGCCCTCCTGGTCCTTCCAGCCCCTGTTGTGTTTTGCTTTAATCTGCAGCTGAGTGAGTTTGATCAGAATGGGCTATTGACGAGGGGCGGAGCCCACCTTGATGTCAAATCCCGCCCTCACACACACACACACACACACACACACACACACACACACACACACACACACACACACACACACACACACACACACACTGCTCTATGTCGCTTTGTTGACATACAGGCAGCAGTTCAGTTGACACCACTTTCCCACAAGTCCGCCCCCCGTGAGTGTTTGTTAGAAAGCCTGGCTGAGACAGCCACCCCCACCCAACTACACCACAACCACACCACCACCACATAATTCAAACCTCCACCACCACCACCACACTACCAAAGCTAAAACCACCACCAACGCAATAACCACCACCTCCACACCACTTTAACCACCACCACTAAAGCCACCACCTCCACCACCACCACACCACTAAAGCCACCACCTCCACCACCACCACACCACTAAAGCCACCACCTCCTCTACCTCCACACCACTAAAGCCACCACCTCCACCACCACCACACCACTAAAGCCACCACCTCCACCACCACCACACCACTAAAGCCACCACCTCCACCACCACCACACCACTAAAGCCACCACCTCCACCACCACCACACCACTAAAGCCACCACCTCCACCACCACCACCACACCACTAAAACCAGCACCTCCTCTACCTCCACACCACTAAAGCCACCACCTCCACCGCCATAGCCACCACCAGCACCACCCCCACACCATTATTGCCACCACCACCAAACCACTATAACCACTATCTACACCACCACCACCACCATCTACACAACCACCAACACCACCACCACCACCACCACCATCTACAAACGTCTTATCAACATCACATGTCCGACAAACGCCCGGCCCTCCCAGTGTTCTTCCTTCTCCCAACTCCCTCCCTCCCCCCTCTCTCCTCCCTCTCTCCCTCCCCTCTCCCCTCCTCTCCCCTTCCCTCCCCTTCCCTCCACTCTCCAAACCATCTCACCTCCCTTCTCCCAACTCTCTCCCTCTCTCCTCCCTCTCTCCCCCTCTCCTCTCCCCTCCTCTCCCTCCCTCAGCCCTCCCCTGTGATTCCTCCCTCCTGCCCCCTCCTCCCCCCCCCCCCGGATGCCTCCACGCCGGGGTTAAGTTCCCGGCGCGTGGCAGAGATCTGGACGGGGGATAGGGCCGACTCGCGGCGGCGGAAGGAGTTCCCCGTGTCTGCCGCCGACCGCCGTAATCCTCTTAATGTCAGCGGGAGACGTTAACAGGATGTACATCCAAACGGCTCTTCCTCACCCTCTCACGCGCGCTAATCTCTTCCGACGGGCGGGAGAAAGAGGGGAGAGGAGATACGGAGGTGGAGGCGGAGGATGAGCTCGGTGCACGGTGGCGGCTGCACCAGAACGCGGCTCATTTGATGCCGTGTTTGACACGTTAGCTCGTGCTCAGAATTAGGACTTTGGGTTTAGCCGCTGTTTGAAGCTGCGCCGTGCGCGCTTGCACTGATGCCGGTGGTGGGTGGAGGCGGCGGTGGTTGTGCTGGGGGTGGTGCTGGTGCTGGTGCTGGTGCTGGAGGTGGTGGTGCGGCGTGGGGGGGGGTTTGGTGGAGGTTGTGATGGTGGAAGTGGTGAGGGTTGAGGAGATGGGGGTGATGGTGGAAGTGACGTGCAGTGGTGGTGGTGATGATGGTAGAGGAGGTGGGAGTGGTGGGTTTGATGGTTGGAAGGTGAAGGTGATGCTGGAGGTGGGGGTGGGGGTGGGGGTGGTGGTGCTTGTGGTTCTACCAACAGGAAAACCAAGAAGGACTATGATTACAACGACAAACCCCCTATCATATCGAAGAGCATACCACCATAAGTATCACTATAATCACTTATTTAAGTACATGAGTAGGCCTAAATAATTACTGCACACTATAAAAGGAACATTTGGTGTTAAGTTTCAAAGTGCAGACATTATGATGTTGAAAAGGATTTCAGACCCTAACGAAAAACATATTTATACAATTACTTATTTACATGAATAAATACTTTCTGCATAATCTGAACGGTTTAAATCGTTTCCAAATGAAACATTGAAAGGGATATATAGTATAAACAGACTTAGCGTGCATGTTACCTAGGAACGAGAAGGCCATGTGTAGACCTTCAGCCTCTCTGTTATTAAAACAATATACATGTTTATTCAGTATTCTGCCCTTCCACACACATGCAGCACAGACATCTCCCACCCATAATTAAGTCACTGAACGGCAAACTGATTCTCTTCCTTTCTCCTTCTGTACAAAGACCTGTCTGAAAGGTTTAAACCATCCGATCTGCCATCAATGAAGAAGATTGATTTGGGTGTGAAACATTGGTTTCAGGTCACAACATCCTCTCTGGGCACCAGTGGAAACAGATGGCCTTGTGTGGTGTTATGATCTGCAGCGATGTGATTCGCCTAACGTGTTCCCTGACTCAAAACACATGAGTGGCTCTTCAACGGACGTGCCCTAAATGGAGGCTTTAGTGATGAACCGCAGGGCGAAACGCAGGAGGGCCGATGAACTTGGACGGCCCACATTTCTGAATCTGACCAATGACGTCACTGCATGTGTCCGTCTGTTCGTGTCTATGTCCGCCCGTCTGTCTGAATGTCTGTCTGCATTGTGTGTCTGTGTGTATTTGTGTTTGTGTGTGTGTGTGTGTGTGTTTGCATGTGTATGTGTGTGTGTGTCTGTGTGTTTGTGGGTGGGTGTGCGTGCGTGCGTGCGTGCGTACGCATGCATGTCTGGGATAAATGGGATAGTATGGGTGCTGAGCATGGTGGCTGAGACATGTCAAAAAACGACATTCCCAAAACGACTTACAAATTAAAAAAAATAAACAAGTCAATAACAGAAACCACAAAGACTAAAACCACAACACAACTCAAAATACCACAACTCAAATGAAAAAGCCACAACATAATGGAAGGGGTCTTCAGCGGATGTTGACAATGAAACAGACTGACTATTACTGCCGGCATACTATTATTATATGCTCACACAGAAAAGAATGTGGATAGCATACGCCTAATTAAAAGAATAGGTGTTCTTTAAAACGCCAGCTTCCCTTGTGCCTGGCTTATCGGCATCATATAAGAATTTGACGTTCTTTCCACATGAACTGCAGAATCCCGATTCATTGTCAACATCAATGACGCTCTTCACTGTGTTGTGGTTCTTGTGTTTCCGTCGATGTGCTTGCGTCTTTTCAAATTTTGCAAAGTGTTTTGGATTTGCTCTGGATGTGTTTGTTGGACACGTCTCAGCCACTGAAGGGTCTGGGTAGCTCATGCCTCAACTCGACATCAAGGGCCCGTCAGTGTCGATGAACTCTCCCCATCGTCCAGCCTTTCGCTGGCCTGGTGGCTGCCAGTTCTCTGCTCAGGGTATCCCACTGGACTCCAAATCGATGGGCTGCTCATTCATTCAACCAACACGCCTTTTAGCGGTTCTTTTATGTCGGCTTGCCCTCTTCGCCTTTTTTTTAAGGGGGGGATTCAGAGGGGTGTTTAGGGATGTAACCCAAGTCATCTGCCTCTCTTTGAAAAATGTATCCCCCCCCCCCCCAAAAAAAAAGATAAAAGTTATTCCCAATACTTGTATCTCAGAATGGGAGAATGCTCGGTCCTTCACTAAGAGGACGGGGGGGAAGGTGGGGGTCGGGGGGGGCTTTCTTTTGATAGAGAGAGAATCAATATTGCATGAATTCCATCGCTGCTGTATTCCCGCTTGACCAGGAGCCCTCCCCCCCCCGACACCACATCTCACCCGCCACCGCTTAGCAGCCCTGGTGGGAGGCCGTGTCCTTCCCCGGATCCGCCCCCCCACCAGGTCCCAGTGCGGACCCCCCCCCACACCCCCACCCCCACCCCCAACACCCCCGTACCAGCAGCCTGTTTGGCCGGCCGGGGGGCCAGAAGAAGCCTGTCTCTGGGGGGTCCGCCTCCGATCAAATGGCAACCGTTTCCCCCCTCTAAAGAGGCCGAGATGGGGGGTCTGTGATCGTCTGCCTGTGATGTGCTTCACGCTGTAATGGCTGTAGGCCGTGATTGACGCGTGGAGGGAGGCTGGGAGCCGCGTGGGGGCGGATCCACGTTGGGGAGACATTACAAGGACCCTGCTGCCCGCTGGAGCTAGCCAGGGAGCTAGCCTTCTGCTGCGATGCAGGAACAACTCTGGTGTCGTTTAATGCATGGGGTGGGCCAGGATGGACACTCTGGTTTAAAGGAGACATGTTATACCACCAGGTGTGAGTGTGATTCGCCTTACAAGCCGTTTCGAAAATCCGCCCCTTCTGACATCACTAGTGGGCGTGTCCACCTAGATCTGTGCTGGATAGATCAGCCTACCGGCCTACCCAGTGGACTGTAGCAAACCTTGCTCATCGGTCCAGCACAGATCTAGGTGGACACGCCCACTAGTGATGTCATATGGGGCAGATTTTCGAAATGCCTTGTAAGGCGAATCACACTCACACCTGGTGGTATAATATGTCTCCTTTAAACGTTCTGGGTTCAAACCCCAGAGTCCACAGTCTGTCTGTATGCACCCTTGGGCGAGGCGCCTTTATTAACTGTACTTCACTACGAGTTGATTTGGATGTTCGTGTCATCTGCGAAATGACTAGATAGTAGCCAGTAATAGAAGACACGGTACAGATTCACTCGTTACTAATGGCTGATTCGATCATTCATTTGTAGTTTTAGGTTTTCAAGGCATGGGTGGAGGACGACTGGTGGTGTAGACTCCGGCCGTGGTGGTGTAGACGGCGGCCGTGGTGGTGTTTTGGAAGCGCTATTGTGCTTCAACGTGATTAGGATATTTTTTTTGTTGTTGTTCAAGGTTGTCAGAATTCATTGGGCATGATTGAACACTTTGATGCCGTTTCAGGGGAATACGGAATTTGCTTATCAAAACCGTCTCAGGCATCATTAGCGGAAACAACGGCCTACATACGTTTATTATGCCTCTGAAGCTTTTATATCAGGTAATTGTTATGTCCCAGGCTTTTTTCGTTAATATCTGCAAAATATGGGAGAATATTTCAACATAACATCCCAAATTCCTCCTCATCTCTCCCTAAAAGGTTGATATATATTTGTGTGAAGAATCCTGTGTGCTGAGAGTCAGTGTGTCCAGTCCTGTGTCCCGTCCTGCTCGCTTTGTTTGTTTAAACATGTGTGTACATGTGTGTGTGTGTGTGTTTGAACACGTGCGTGTGCGCTTGGGTGTGTGTGTGTGAGTCAGCCGGGGAGCAGTCCTCTCGATGGTGTGAATCCTGCGTCTTAGGAACCAGGAGGCGCCGCGATAAATAAGGGTTCCTCAAGTCTCAGGACGGACGGAGAGGAAGTGATCATATTAGTTCATCTCACATCAGTGCGCCGCTTACGTCCTCGGCCGCATTTCAAGTGTGTCCTCATGCGATCATAGAAACTGACAGGAACTTTTCCAGGCCTTTTTACAAAGCGTGGTTTTAAATGAACCTTTGCTGGTTCTGAGCGCATGGAGGGGGCGACCGCCCTTTGATGTACGGGGGGGGGGGGGTTGAGATGTGATGAGGGCCGTTCAAAGCGAAGCATCAAGTAGCTTCAAGATGACCGAGGCGCAAACGCTTGCTTTCGTCAAGGTACTGGAGCCGGCGAAGCAGCTGCAGATGAAGACGGAGACGAAGAAGAAGATGCGGCTCCGCGTTCTTACCTTAAAAACGCAGAGGGGAGCAGATGAAACGATGTCTGACATTAAATATAGATGCTTCCTTGTAGTAGTGTCTGGGCTTTTTGAAACACATTCTTGTAATCCATAAATCTTGAAGCACTGCGCACGTGTTTTTTTTTTTTTTTAAGAATCCACAGAGCCTGGTGACTTATGTTTGAATAATCGAGCGATCACATAACACACATCTCATTACCTTTAGCAAAAGACGCCGTTGCCATTTCTTTCTCTCGTCTTTTTTCTACATTCTGTGGGTCTATAAATAATGAATGGATCAGTTCTCAGAGCTTTTGAACCAGGAGTTCAACCAGCGTCAGCCTCTGCAAAGTTACAGGCCCGCTTGAAGAGGAGAAGTTTGCGAACGGAGGAACTCGTTTTTTTATGTTCTTCTCAACCCGTTCATGAATGAACCGAGGACTGAACGCAATCTAGATCCTCCTTTAATCTAAGGGGTCCCCAACATTTCTCTGTGCCCGGACCCCATTTCCCGCTCTAATTTTTTTTGCCACCCCAACTTTACCTTCTGCTTCCACACATAGATTTGACCCAATCAACATCTGTAACATCAATGTCCCGGTGAACGTAAGGGATTAGCCATTGTTAACTCGTGGTTATGAAACATTAATCAGGCAGTTATAGACTAAAATTCATGAAGTTGATTAGACCTTTAAAAAAAAAACAAGGTTTGTTTAAATGGATCATCAAATATCTATTATTATTTATATCTATCTGCTGCAACCCAATATGCACATCAGGAAACAAACGACTTTGCACTGGTAACACAAGACCTGTTTTTGTTACTCTGAGGTCCAGGGTTGCTGCTCCATCAACCCTGCCGTCGTGGCCACGATATGTGTGTGTGGCAGCGACGTGTGTGTGTGTGGGTCGCAGCGATGTGTGTGTGTGTGTGGCAGTGATGTGTGTGTGTGTGTGGGGCAATAATGAGTGTGTGTGTGGCAGCGATGTGTGTGTGTGTGTGTGGCAACATGAGTGTGTGTGTGGCAGCGATGTGTGTGTGTGTGGCAGCGACGAGTGTGTGTGTGTGTGTGTGTGGAAGCGATGTGTGTGTGTGTGTGGCAGCGATTTGTGTGTGTGGCAGCGACGTATGAGTGTGTGTGTGTGTGTGTGTGTGTGGCAGCGACAACAGATTCTGCGTGTGTGTGTGTGTCACTCCGCTTGGCCGGCCCCTCGCTGGCTGGCTCCGGGTTGCGTCACGCTGATTTGCCGTGTTTGTTTGTTGTTTGTTGTTGACGCAGGGCCGCCGACGCGGCTCCAGCAGAGAGTGCCACGCCGGCGGGCCCACCAGCCCAAGCTTCTGCACAGCCCCGAGGACAGCCTGTACTACAACCAGCTCAACGTCAGTGCAAAGCCCCCCCACGCACCACCACCGTCACCGACCCCCTCTCCTCCACCACCCCTCGATAACAGGCCTTTGTCTGACTTTGGTTCCAGATGATAATACAATTAAAGCTACCTGTGCCAGACCCTGCAGCCGCACCCCCCCCCTTCCCCCACATGCATCCCTGCCTCTTGTCTTGAACATGTGCTTATGCTCTTTATCTGTTTCTTTCATGTCAGGATGTCTGCCTTCACGGTGAATAATTGATGTGGTTTATCAAAGCTGAGCGAGATGCACGCTTCATCGGGCTCACTTGAGCCCCTTTGATCAGAAAAAAAAATAATAATTATGCCGGGACTTCTGATATTATCAGCATCTGCTCGCATTCAACACAAAAATCACTTTGAATTAAAAATTAATGACTCGCCCCGCGCGCCCGTCTCCTCTGACTGTGTGCTCTCGGCCCTCTCCTCAGAGGGTGCTGGAACACCAGGGGAGCAAGAGGAAACCCAGGAAACTCGGGTGAGTGCGGAACGCCTTCCCCACTCGCGGCGACGCTAAGGAGAGCGGGGGGGGCCTCGGTGGGGGCCCCTCGGTGGGGGCCCCTCGCAGCCACAAATGGGAGTTGTTTTCTTAGGAAGTAAATACTGCGCTGGAAATAACATGGTGGGGGGGGGGGCGGGGCAAGGGGGGGGAGGGGGAGGAGTCATTAGCGCTGCTCGCTGCTATATGGGGAGGCTTTTGTCAGCCAGTGGAGTGTGGTTTGTAGACAGGGTGGATGGATGAGTGGGACGAGGGACACCCGCCATACCCATTGCTCTGACTTTATTCACCCATTCATCCATTTATAAAGAGCTCCTCCCAACCCATGCATCTGCAGGTATGCAGTTATTGACCCATTCGTCTTTTTATAAAGACCTCTTCTCTAAACCCATGCATCTTTGGTTATTCATTCATTCATCTATTCACCGGTTTATAAAGACCTCTTCTCCAAACTAATGCTTCTTTGTTTATTCATTGTTTACCAATTTGTGTTCATGTGAGTCTGTTTATAGTATTTAAATGTATTTATTTCTTTGGTCTCTATTGATTTCCTCTTCATTATCGTGGTGCCCCCCCCCCCCCCCCCCCCCAGTCAGATCAAAGTCCTGGACGGGGAGGACGAGTACTACAAGCTCCTGGCCAGCGTGGACTCCATCCAAGGGGAGGGGCTCTACGGGCCCGGGACCCCCCACACCCTGTTCTGAGCCCCCTTGGGGGGGCCGCAGCCCAGCCTTACTCTCCATGAGAACCGGTAAGACTCACGGACACACAGACAGACGGACGGACAGACAGACAGACAGACAGACAGACAGACAGACAGACAGACAGACAGACAGACAGACAGACAGACAGACAGACAGACAGACAGACAGACAGACAGACAGACAGACAAATCAATGGGAAGGGACAGATAGACATACAAACAGATGCACACTGGGTAAAGACAGAAAGGCAGACAGACACTGGGAAGAAACAGACAGACAGACACAATCACTGCGTAGATGCAGGTATTCAGAGTGTGTGTGTGCGTGTGCGTGTGCGTGTGTGTGTGTGTGTGTGCGTGTGTGTGTGCGTGCATGCAAACGCAAGCGGAAGCAAGGAATCAATATAACCAAAAGTAAGAAGTAACCTTTATTAGAACTCAGGTAATTCACTCAGCTTTAAATCCATCATTAGCTTTGTCACATTGTCCAGTGTAGCTAAGTCGGTAGAGCAAGGCATTAACACTGCCAGGGGTTTCAATCCCACTACTAAGATATATAGGCAATCTCATATGTTTTCACAACGTCCTTCGTCAACACAGGTTCATCTAATGTCAACCAAGCTATCAAATGAACCAGAAACCAGTGGTTCGTTTGATAGCTTGGTTAGCATGAGACGGGGAATCAAAAGGCTTCAGCGATGAATAAGACCAGAAGGACTTTTGTTTGTTCGCGGCCCAAAGACTAAAGCATGGCGGGGCAGTGCAGGGATTAGCTGATACTATATGATAACCATTATGACCGTTGTTACGGAGTCACAATATCAGAAGACAAACAGCATGCCTCCAGGTATACCGCGGCGATGACGTCAGAGCTCGGGCTAGCAGGCAAAGCGTCTTTCAACCGAACTCTTTAAAGGTCGATGTGTAGAATGAAGTAGCCATGTAGATTGAGACCAGCTGAATTCTACCCCGGCCTTTACACCTTCCTTACGACTATGGTGGCTTGTACTGGCCTATATTGTGTGAGGGGCCAGTAGGTATTTCCGTGTTGCGCAAAATAAACACGTTTTTACCTCGGAAAGTTCATTTTTGAAGGTTCCAGCCTGCCAATAAATCTATTCAACCAATCAGAGTCAGCATGGTCTCTGAAGATGTTGCAGGACATGGCAGAGGTAACAGCCTGTTTAATTTCCTCAACACACAGTCCTCCTTTTGCATCCATAGTCGGACATTTATTGACCTATAATTATCGCTATCGGTTGTATGTATTGATCCATTCATCTCAATAGCAGTCGGTGCTACAATCCGATGTTTACTTGCGCAGCGGTACGTGAATATTGGTTGCTTTTGATAAGATGTCTGTTTTAAGTTGTATCGCAGCAGTTTGGGCTTTCGATACCAACTTTCTCCAAAAGCGTGATTGCCTACTTTAAGTCATCAAACGGGGGAAACAACCTCAAAAAACGAACGTCCCCAAAACATTGGATATATTATGGAATGCTTGGACGTTATAACCTAACGCTCCCTCACCCCCACCCCCACCCCCACCCTCTCACCACCACAGCCAAACAAGACCCCACTGATGCCCCCTCAGTTCCCCCTCCCCACATACACACACACACACACACACACACACACACACACACACACACACACACACACACACACACACACACACACACCACACACACACTTTGTATTTCACCCCTAAGTGCAGCAGGAATTTTCGGTTGAAGATGTGAAGTGTCGGAAACGCCGGGCCTCTCCCCCTCCCTCTCCCCTCCCTCTCCCTCTCTCTCCCCCTCCCTCCTTCTCCCCCTCTCCCTCCCTCCCCCCTCCCCTCTCTCTCCAATTTGCATATCATTTACTGCATCTCTCTTTTGTTGACACCCCCGGCCCTGGGAAGAGATCTTGATCGTAATAGGAAGGGTAGGGGGGGGCGGGGGGGGCAGACCCCCCTCCTCACGCACGGCGGGGGGGGGGGGGACATTAGAGGTCTAGGGCCTGGGTAGCCGGGGATGCTCCCGTGATGGTCGGGTTCACCAGACCCCGGTGCGTTGAGACGGCCCCCCCACGGGCACATATCAGCGCCCCCCCCCCCCCCCCCCCCCCAGCCCGCCGCAGAGACGCGGAGCTCCAGGTACGC
>NC_082401.1:14522001-14597001 GCF_031168955.1 Gadus macrocephalus | reverse complement strand
GGGGGTGGGGGGGACGCTGACCCGTCCCGTCTGCTGCGACCCCCGGCCCAGAGCCACTCATTGCCACGGCTCTGCTGTTTGCTCTCGAATATGTGGAGCACCCCAGCTTCACAGAGACCAGAGTGGAGGAGGTGGAGGAGGAGGTGGAGGAGGTGGAGGAGGTGCACGGGGTTAGAGTTGTATCGCATTGCAGGGGGAAAATTAGTGAGACCAAAGTTGGGGTTTGTGTGTGCGCGGCGCGGGGAACAATGGCGGCTCTCTGTCAGAGAGCGACTTCAAAGGCGGCGCTGAGTGACTGCTCTGAGTTCTACTTTGTTGTAGATCACTGAGGAAATTCACAGATGTTTTCTCATACGAGACGCCATTATAGCAGCTCAAGTACCCTGTAGCCCCAAGCAACTCTGCCTCTCTCTCGCCCCCTCTCCCTCCCTCTCCCTCTCTCTCTCCCCTTCGCTCACTTTTTTTTAACTCACAAGCTCCCCCCCACACACACACACACACACACACACACCCATCGTATCTCTCATCTCTCGCGCAGGGAGACAGATGTGGAACCTGTTTTATTTCCAACCGTCCAAAGTCTTGGACAGTTGGAAAGTTGGAACGGTGCGAGTCGTTGTGACGACCGTTACTGACGCCTCTGCTCTGTCTTCGTCAACTGCCAGATCGCTGGAGGTCTCAGCCTTCCCTTGTCTCAGCATGAGAGCTTCACAAGTTCCACAGAGTTGAGGAACAAACCGGGGGAACCAGAAGAGTTATGGTTATGGACGAGGGCGGGTTATGTTAGTGGTTGTTTGTTATTAGATATTGTACTCATACATGTGTAATACAGTATGTGTTCTCTTTCTCCTCTGCAGATGGCCTTCGTCCACACTTCACCGGACCTAAAGATTGCATAATCACGCGATTTGTGATTTTGTAAATTCTATTTATTTTTTAGAAATCGCTTTTTTTTATCATTTCTTTCGTCAATGGTTGTTGTTCTTTGGGTTACGTTTTGTTTTTGGTTCATCGCTTGATATTTTATAAAAAGATTAAGAAAAAACCTTCCTGTTGCTGCTTCTACTTCCAGTAGTTCTTCGAGATTCCAGGGAATATCTTAATAAACCCATCAAAACCTTTAACATAACGTCTTACAACTTATAGGTTGCGGTGTACCCAATGTAAATATTTATGAATAAAGTTCTGAGATCAGCGACCGTCAAAGACTTTCTGTTGCACATGTATGTTAATACATAAGGAAACATGTATGTTAATATTGTGAAGATATGGAAACGTACGCACACATGTTTCCATATACAGTAATATATCCCCAGACTTTCTATTAGTCATACGTTATCCATGAACATCACAAGACCCAACGATCTCCCCATGAAATTGTGTTTCCTTATCTTTAAAGATGATTGGGATGATATTTGGATCACATGTATTCATTCACTGGCAGGGTGTTCGCTGCTAGCTTTGACTGTTTGATGTTTTAACCAAGAACTCACACAGCAGCGACAAACTTTGCTGTCTGACCTCCTTCAGCTTTTGCCGCTTCTTTGGGATAATCTCGGTCAGAAAAGAGACTCTCAAACCAAGTTACAATTGATTTTGTCGTGTACGGTATTTATGGGTCCTCCTGGATGTGTCAAAATAACAGTGTACCCCTGAAGAAATACTGTGTATAACATTAGCGCCATTGTAACGGTTGTTTCATGGGTATAAATCTCAATCTGTAATTCAATCCCATGAGTTTGGGCAGGGAGCACAAACACAGGGGGAGGATGAGAAACCATCGACAGACGTAGAAATGTTTGTTGTAAAAGAATAAGATCAAACAAAAGACCTGTAAAGTCTCTGACAATGTGCTTTATATAACATTAAGGTTTGCATCCCAATGAGCATGTGTCCTGTTTGGTTGGAGAGTTATGGCGCGGCGATGTTTTTATGGGCCTTCAGGGCCGCCCATGTCATTTGTTGATAAATAAGTGTGATTTGATTTGTTTTCTCACTGAGAGTCAAGGACTTCAGTTTTTTGTTTGCCTTTGAAACTGAAACTTTTTGCCTGTTCACCGTTTGTATCGCGATGTCAATGTGTATGTTGTTACGAATCACCTTTTAATTACTTGTTTTTATTAAAGAGAGATGAACAAACTGAATCCAAAACACAATGTTTTAAAGGGTTTAAAAACAATTGTGTTATAGTAAACTTCCACAAAACCACAAAACAGATCAGAAGATGATATCTATGTTTAAGTAAAACACTGAAGCGCACAGCAATTGTAATAAATACACCATTAATAGCACTGCCCACTTGTGTTGTCATGTTTGTCCAATTCCTCTACCTCGTTTTTATTAAATGTTTGGCTTCAAAACAAAACCCTTTAACACACACAAAAAAGCTCATATTCTGCCTCTTGAGTGTGATTGAAACCCTTCTGATCCACAATGGGGGAACAGCTTCGTGCTCTAGCACTCCTCTTTAGCTAGTAGTATTTAGTAGTTAAACATGGTTCTTCCAGCACCAGCAGGACTCTCCCCTCCCCCTCTCTCTCCCTCTGTCTCCCTCATGACTGTGTAGAGCCGTGGGAGAGACTGGGAACATTAATCCCTTCAAAGGAACAGATCTAATTCAAAATCTGCCGCCCCAAACTAGTGGGGAGAGGACAGTTGATTGTTTCTGCAGGGGAGCGGGATAAAGATCACAGAATTGATATATAAAACTATACAACAACTTCCCCTGCTGCGGTTTGAGTAGACTGGTGTACGTTTTGAAATGGGAATTTGACATTGTGGTAGAAAATATTTTGCTTTACATTCAAAGTTTGATTATTGCTTATTTTGTGCGAATTTCGTTTCCAACACCGGTTGTTTATGTTGTGAAACTATTAGAATGCTCAGAGATGGTTCAGCGTCTTCTTTTCGTCTGTCTTTCGAGATCCTTCCTCCCGGACCTCTTGAACTGACAAGTTGTTAAAAGACAAAAACACGCAACACACAATGGAGACGTCAGCCATTCACGGCGCTGCTTCTGACACCTGAATCAGGGGAGAGCTATTGTGCCGTTCCTCATGTCATGTTAAGTAGCATGTTGGACAAATTTAAATGAGCTGCTTAGAGTAATCTATGAGTTATCGCCTGTCGTGGCATTGTTCGACTAAAATGTTAATGATCAGGAAAATTTAACATCATCGCTGCAGTCTGCAACAAGCCAAGGTGAAACATAAATCATGAAGTCAGAACACCCTAATTGAATGTTAATAGCAATGTTGCAGTTAAAAGACGAGAGACGCAATTATATTCATATTACCAACGTAAAAAGAATGCTAATTATAAGACATGAGAAGTATTTTTTTTGCATGACTTGATATTGTGTCTCTTCTATCAAAACCAGCCCGGCGCACGTGGAGAGATCTCCAGTGATAACAACGTCACATTGTCACGCAGAGTTGCTGCTACAAATCCTTAATTACAAAGCGAGGATCAGATGACTCTGGCAGCCAATACCGGCGTCTCCAGGCGGCACGGGGGTCTTTGATCAAGAAAATCCAATTATTTGTGTATATACATTTCCCACATAGTGATTACTTCATTAATTGTCCCGCCTTTATCTCCTCCCTTCCCATCCCCCTCTAATAATCAGCTCTTTTATCCAGCCCAACAAACACACCATAGGAGCTTTGTGGATTCAAAGGATTTGCTTTCCCTTCTCAAAGAGCCGCTATTCTTTGATGATTGGGCAGCGGCAAACTTCAAAGTAATAAATCTTATTTCTGACTGGCTGGCGGCCCAACAAAGTCCTTATCAAATTCTAAGAAGTGATCCCTCACTCTTCAGATAGTCCAGGGATATCTGGCGGAGAGGAAGCAACTCAGAGTGAAGCCTTTGCGCGACAAGATATACTTTTTTTTACTACAAATATATAGGCCTACATATTTATCTCAATTAGTTTTTATTTCGATTTGCTCCTTGTCGAGAGGAGGACGCGTTGCACCATGGCAGCAGTGGCTGTACTAAGGAACGAGACGCTCCACGCTTTTCTCCAGGTTTGTGGCAAAGTTTTTGTGGACTTTATTGCGGAATTGTAAACGCGGTTGAACATGTTGGAGCGGTGGGATTATGCGGATTGTGAGCACGGAGGGTGCTATTTTGACTAGTTTTAATGGACTATTAATCACATGAATAGACGGTATTCAATGATTCTGTTTGGAATAGTTTTCCCTTATTACTCGTTTTTAAATCGTCGAAGAATATAGTCTGAAGTGTAGGTTATTGAATAGTCTGTTCGTTGAAGTCTATTCAAAAGTTTTCCTTTCAAATCTATATTTAATTACAAGCGAACCTTATCTTATTGCGTTGTCCTGACGATTTAGACGTTGCTTCTGAACTGGGTGAGCAGGGATGCACAATATTAATCTTTAACATGTGTTTGGTTTATTTAGGATCGCACTCCGAACTCTTCCCCGGAGAACTGCAAACACTCTCCCCTGGCTCTCCTGGCGGCCACTTGTAACCGGATCGGGCACCACCACCACCACCACGGATCGAATCCCGCCGATTTCCTCCAGGTGCCTTATGACCCCACACTGAGCTCTCCGTCGCGTTTGTTTCACCCGTGGAGTAACGAAGGGAATCACCAGACCGCTCTTTCCAGCAGCAATTCCACTTTCGGACTACCTTCCAAGCCCCAGCTGTCCGCGCACATCCAGAGCTCCTTCAGCTCCCACCACCACGAGCTACCGCTCACCCCTCCGGCAGACCCCTCGTATCCCTATGACTTCTCCCCGGTCAAGATGCTCCCCTGCTCGATGCAGTCCCTGCAGTCCACCTGCCCCCCCACCTACGTCCCCGCGGTCACTTACGCAGCCCCGGCTCCCATCGCGCCCTCGATGCCCAGCTTTGTGACGGGACACTCCGGCCTCATGCACCAGCAGCAGCGCCAGCTGTCCCCCAACCACGGGGAGGATATCCCGTGGTGGAGCCTCCAGCAGGGGGGCCATGTGAGCCACCCGTCGTCCCTCGGCCACCACCGGTTCCAGCTGCAGCGGGGCTTGGTGCTCGGACATACGGACTTTGCGCAATACCAGACGCAGATTGCCGCGTTACTGCACACCAAGTCCCCTCTCGCCTCTGCCCGGCGGTGCAGGAGGTGCAGGTGTCCGAACTGCCAGTCGTCGACCTCCAGCGACGAGCCCGGGAAGAAGAAACAGCACATATGTCACATCCCGGGCTGCGGGAAAGTTTACGGCAAGACGTCGCACCTGAAGGCGCACCTGAGGTGGCACTCGGGGGAGCGGCCGTTTGTGTGCAACTGGCTCTTCTGTGGCAAGAGCTTCACCAGGTCGGACGAGCTGCAGAGACACCTGAGGACTCATACGGGGGAGAAGCGCTTCGTGTGCCCGGACTGTTGCAAAAGGTTCATGCGGAGCGACCACTTGGCAAAGCACGTGAAAACGCACCAGAACAAAAAGAGCAAATGCCACGAAAAGACGTCGTGCCTCGACCACCGTGTGAAACGGGAAGACCCCAGGAATATGTTGTAACACGTAGAGTAGAAGTTCATTAGTGCAATACAGGTTCTATATTAGTAAGGTCAGCTGTCCCATGCCCTTCCTTCCTAGAGTATTTGGTTTATTTCTTACTGATACTAGTTGTTTTTTCTTGAACATTGTGGGTCTTCCAGGGCTTATTCTAGTCTAGTTGGCCTACTTTTGTTTCTGTATATAGTCTCATAAAAAATATTTTGGGATTCAACCCCCCCAAAAAACTTCTAAAATAATTCATGAGCTCATGAGTTTGGATTCAGTGTCTATATCATATCCAGCGAGACAAGTGTGCAGCTTGTGTTTGGACCGTTGTCTTCGGTGGAAGATCTCCCTCATATGTAAATTATATTTAATAGCTTTTGTTGAATGAAAGTGTCCGTTGTTTGCTCCATTATGGGGTGCTCTTAGCATGCTCTTGGAAAGATCTGCTATTGTTGAAATGACCCAAATACTGTGTGAGAATAAAGATTATAACATTTTCCTCATCGCACAATAATTTGTTTCCATGACTCTTGCCGGAAGAGGATGTGAAGTTGAGATGTCAGCAATCCGTCACCTTATCCATGAAGAAAGTTAGTTTCATGATCATTTCATTGGTGTAAGCTGGAGCAGCAAACAATGGTGTAGGAATCAACACAGATCAAACCCTTCAGTTGTCAAAATCCCAGAACTTTATTAGATTGTGAATGCGTGGGAATTTGAGAACACTCAATATGAACTCAAGGTTTTTCTTGAAGTTGGACACTGGTTTATGTCGAGAAACTTGTGTGCAGAAGTTATTCAGCTCACTTATAACCTTTGATAATAGTATATTATCTTGCTTTACTAAAAAATATTTCAATTTAGTCACAGCAGATGTTTATATCTCAAAAGGCTGAGGATAATCAATAATCATTACAAAATCCAAAACAACAAACCTAACTTGAAATTGCAGAATTTTAGGAATGGTAAGCAGGTTATTTTATTATAAATTTTTCACACCGATGATACAAATATTCGATATTTCCAGTTAGAAAAATGTGCAGCATAATGTAAAGCGGGCATTATTACATGGTCTCCACACACTCGGAGAAAGAAGCAGTGTAGTTTATTGTTTAATACCTGGATTAACCTGTGAGAGGAAGGGTCCAGCTGTCACCACAGCGACCAGGTTACTAGATGTTTAGTTGAGGAGTGTTGGATGTGTGATGCTCTCATTCCATCTGAAAGGAAATCCTTCACAGGATGAGTTGAATAGATCATGTATGTTATGTTGATATTCAGATAATTTAGTTTACCACCAACAGGCAGCCACTGTAAACGTTTTGAAACCCACTGTGGCCTATTACAGGCCTACATATATTGTAAATATTACACATTTATCCTTCTAATGTTAATAGTGATAGTCTCTTTATTGAGGTACTGTTTTAATGCATTAACAGGTGGAAATGTCAAGCACTAATAGCATACGGTTTGATTACTCCACACACATCTGATCATTTGTCATTATTTAATGCGATGGGTGGCAAAGGATTGCAAGTCTTAAATTATTAATAGCGTTTCAAACTTTGAACACTTAACTTCACTTTACATCACTTTGGTTTTTCCTCTACCTAAGAGCGCTGTAGTCATGGAAACACCTCTTCAGTGGACTTAGGCAACAGTAAAGTCTGACCTGAGATACAAACAGAGCCGCACATGCACAAATCCATGCACACACACACACACACACACACACACACACACACACACACACACACACACACACACACACACACACACACACATGCACATACCCTTGCTTGAGGTTGTACAACAATTTATATCAAAAAGTTTGAACAGTAAGATCAGAGTTCATATTGATTGATGTTTTTTACGTTAAATTCCATGTTGTTTTTTAGCCGCTTGGCCGACAATGATCAAAGAGCGCTTCATATTATCCTATCACAACAGATCGCACACCGAAGAGGGAGGACTGCAAGGGTGGACCAGGCCACAATTAGTGCTGAGTGCCGAGTGTTGCCTCCCATGATGTGGTCCAACCCCACCATGGGCCTTTAGGTTCCAAACCCACCAGGAGAAGATCTGTCTGTGGTCCTCATGACGGCCTTATCCTGTTGTACTTCTAACCACTAAACATGTGCATGTCTTCAACAGTGGTCTGATGCGCAGTAAGGCAATTACAGATATATACAAACTCTTGTAAAAAACGAGGTGAAAGTTATCATTAAGCTCCATTGAGTGAATCGATTGGGAATCATGTGGTGAGTTGCATCACTGTCTGGCAGTGCTACAGAGATGTCCTTACACCCTTCATGTTTGGTTGGCAATTGCCTTCAAAAGCTCCGTATGTATGAGGTCATCCAGGAACTCTGTTGTACAGATGCTGCGAACTTCAGCGATTCCACTCGGTTCAACTGCGAGGTCTCAACCTCAACAGCGCCCCCTATCGTAGGGTAGAAGGTATCTCCATAATAAATGCCTCGTATTATTTTTTCGTCACACACACCGGCACACAACACTCCACTAATAGGAAGTGTGGAGGATGTGTATTTATTTGATGAAGCGGTTTATTGGATTCGTTGGATAGATTTAGTTTCTATATTTGGAAAAAAGCACTGATTCACATACTGTTCTGGAGAGAGGGATTTGGCGACTTCGTCAAAGGATTGCATTATGTTAGACACATCAAGCATATATCACATCCAGATCATATTTTTACATTTCAATTATAAATCATTAAATATAATACTTCTGACGCAATAATTTTCGTATTTGGATATTTGTTTTGTCAATGATTAATTAGAACAAAGGAGAAGAATAAATTAAGCTGCAAAGAAGATACCTAAACATGAATCAGCCCCATTTGACTTTCTCAAATGCTATGATCCTTTATGTAGAAGACTTTAAACATGATCCAGAGCCTTTCTTTAAATGTTATGATCCCCTAAATAGAAGGAGACTTTCTAAAACCTGTATAGTGTTGTATATGTAGGCATTCGCACAGGGACGCGGGAAGTGGGGGTGCTTAGGGTGCTGCAGCACACCCCCCCCCCCTGGCGGCCTCTGGCTGTAACTGCAAGTGAGAAGGTCTTATGAACAAATCAATACTTTTTTATTTTTTTTTAATAATTTTATCATACAACATGATTTTTCATTTAATTATTGACATCCACCCTTTTTATGATATTTATCATATTATCATTTCATTTTATTTAGAACATTGTCTGAGTAGGCTGACGTAGGCTATGACGCACAACGCAGAACTGTCGATAGCTGAATATCGTACTATGCTGATTTTACATAAGCATGTTGGTGTTCAACATCTGTTGTAGTGAACATTCTAAAACTGGTGTAAAATGTTGCTGCCATATTAATAGACACGTTGAATGTTATCGTTATGATTCTGGAATCCTGCACGTAAACTGGTTGGCAAAAAAAGAGCAAAGACGGACGGTTCACTTGACGGAGAAACCGTCACTTTCCTCATATCAGACAACTCGTAACTCTGGATGAAAATTAAGGCTTTCTTTTATTGTCACTCTGCTTTTAAACCTTTAGAAATAACCTCCTAAATCCTTGTTATAACGCTGTGTATAATCCCGGACCGCAACAGCTTGTCGGCATGTTGTTAGTGTGTGAAATTCAGCACAGTATCAGCCGAGTTGACTCTAATTTCCACATTGTTTACTTGCTGACGTTTGTGAATAACAGTGGCTAGTTGGCAGAACTCTTTTTACACACCAGTAGAGTGTTTATCAGAGCGGAGCCCTGAATGTTGCGCAGCATTTATTATGACGTCATTATATAGACTCTCTCTCAGCACCCCCCCCCCCCCCTTGGACTGACTTCCCGCGTCCCTGGTGTTACCCCCTATGTTTTATTCGATACTTTTCAACAGTGTTACCCCTTATGGGTTTTTCATGACCACAGATAAAAAATGAGTTTTCTTTACGTTTCATTTGATAAAAACGACAGTGTTACCCCTTGTGTTTTTTTCATGACGACCGATAAAAAACAACAGTGTTACCCCTTATGTTTTTATTCATGACGACCAATAAAAAACAACAGTGTTAACCCCCTTATGTTTTTTTTCATGACGACCAATAAAAAAAGGAACAGTGTTACCCCTTATGTTTTTTTTCATGACGACCAATAAAAAAAGGAACAGTGTTACCCCTTATGGTTTTTTTCGTGACTACCAAAGAAAAACGACAGTGTCACCCCTCATGTTTCATTTGATAAAAACGACAGTGTTACACTGTCGTTTTTTATTGGTCGTCATGAAAAAAAACATAAGGGGTAACACTGTCGTTTTTTATTGGTCGTCATGAAAAAAAACGACAGTGTTACCCCTTATATTTTATTTGACAAAGACAACAGTGTTACCCTTTAATCATGACCAATTTTCATGATTGGTCGTCATGAAAAAAAACATAAGGGGTAAGACTGCTGTTTTTTATTGGTCGTCATGAAAAAAAACATAAGGGGTAACACTGTCATTTTTTATTGGTCGTCATGAAAAGAAACGACAGTGTTACCCCTTGTTTTTATTCATGACGACCAATAAAAAACAACAGTGTTACCCCCTTTATGTTTTTATTCATGACGACCAATAAAAATCAACAGTGTTACCCCTTATGTTTTTATTCATGACGACCAATAAAAAACAACAGTGTTACCCCTTATGTTTTTTTTCATGACGACCAATAAAAAAAGGAACAGTGTTACCCCTTATGTTTTTTTTCATGACGACCAATAAAAAAAGGAAGTGTTACCCCTTATGGTTTTTTTCGTGACTACCAAAGAAAAACGACAGTGTCACCCCTCATGTTTCATTTGATAAAAACGACAGTGGTCGTCATGAAAAAAAACGACAGTGTTACCCCTTATATTTTATTTGACAAAGACAACAGTGTTACCCCTTATGTTTTTTTTCATGACGACCAATAAAAAACAACAGTGTTACCCCTTATGTTTTCTTTCATGACGACCAATAAAAAACAACAGTGTTACCCCTTATGTTTCCTTTCATGACGACCAATAAAAAACAACAGTGTTACCCCTTATGTTTCATTTGATAAAAACGACAGTGTTACCCCTCATGTTTCATTTGATAAAAACGACAGTGTTACCCCTTGTGTTTTTTTTCATGACGACCAAAGAAAAACGACAGTGTTACCCCCTATGTTTCATTTGATAAAAACGACAGTGTTACCCCTCATGTTTCATTTGATAAAAACGACAGTGTTACCCCTTGTGTTTTTTTTCATGACGACCAAAGAAAAAAAACAGTGTCACCCCCTATGTTTTATTTGATAAATATCAACAGTGTTTTCCCCTTATATTTATTTCATGACGGCCGATAAAAAACGACAGAGTTACCCCTCATGTTTTTTCCATGTTGACCAATAAAAAACGACAGTGACACCCCTGTCAACGTTTTTGCAGGGATCGGAACATGAGCTGTTTAGAGTGTTAACCTCCGAACTTAAAAATGCACCATCAAGAAACCGATTAAAGTCATCACAAAGGTTATACTTGACTTAATAATTCGCATGAAATAGAGAAAAGAAATCAACCGGACTTGAACACCGGTCTCCAGGGGGTTAGGCAGAGTGCACCCCACTGCACCACTGAGGCGATGACAATACACAATAATCAATCATCATTAAAGAGGATATACATGACATTAAAATGTATGTGTGTCTTTCTATTATTTCCCTTATTTTTTTTTTCAAGACGACAAATAATAAACAACAGTGTTACCCCTTATGTTTTTTTTCATGACGACCAAAAAAAACAACAGTGTTACCCCCTTTATGTTTTTTTTCATGACGACCAATAAAAAACAACAGTGTTACCCCTTATGTTTCTTTTCATGACGACCAATAAAAAACAACAGTGTTACCCCTTACGTTTTTTTCATGACGACCAATAAAAAACGACATGGTTACCCCTTATGTTTTTTTTCATGACGACCAATAAAAAACAACAATGTTACCCCTTATGTTTTTTTTCATGACGACCAATAAAAAAAGGAACAGTGTTACCCCTTATGTTTTTTTTCATGACGACCAATAAAAAAAGGAACAGTGTTACCCCTTATGTTTTTTTTCGTGACTACCAAAGAAAAACGACAGTGTCACCCCTCATGTTTCATTTGATAAAAACGACAGTGTTACAGTGTCGTTTTTTATTGGCCGTCATGAAAAAAAACATAAGGGGTAACATTGTCGTTTTTATTGGTCGTCATGAAAAAAAACATAGGGGGTAAGACTGCTGTTTTTTATTGGTCGTCATGAAATAAACATAAGGGGTAACACTGTCGATATTTATCAAATAAAACATAGGGGGTAACACTGTTGTTTTTCTTTGGTCGTCATGAAAAAAAACGACAGTGTTACCCCTTGTTTTTTTCATGATGACTGATAAAAAACGACAGTGTTACCCCTTATATTTTATTTGACAAAGACAACAGTGTTACCCCTTATGTTTTTTTTCATGACGACCAATAAAAAACAACAGTGTTACCCCTTATGTTTTCTTTCATGACGACCAATAAAAAACAAGTGTTACCCCTTATGGTTTTTTTCATGACGACCAAAGAAAAACGACAGTGTTACCCCTTATGTTTCATTTGATAAAAACGACAGTGTTACCCCTCATGTTTCATTTGATAAAAACGACAGTGTTACCCCTTGTGTTTTTTTTCATGACGACCAAAGAAAAACAACAGTGTCACCCCCTATGTTTTATTTGATAAATATCAACAGTGTTTTCCCCTTATATTTATTTCATGACGGCCGATAAAAAACGAGTTACCCCTCAGGTTTTTTCCATGTTGACCAATAATAAACGACAGTGGCACCCATGTCGACGTTTTTGCAGGGATCGGAACATGAGCTGTTTAGAGTGTTAACCTCCGAACTTAACAATGCACCATCAAGACACCGGTTAAAATCATCACAAAGGTTATACTTGAATTTATAATTCACATGAAATAGAGATAAGAAACTTCCAATAGACGTCATCAACCGGACTTGAACCCCGGTCACCAGGGGGTTAGGCAGAGTGCACCCCACTGCACCACTGAGGCAATGACAATACACAATAATCAATCATCATTAAAGAGGATATACATGACATTAAAATGTATGTGTATTTCTATTATTTCCCTTATGTTTTTTTTCAAGACGACCAATAAAAAACGACAGTGTTACCCCTTACATTTTTTTCATGACGACCAATAAAAAACGACAGTGTTACCCCTTAGGTTTTTTTTCATGACGACCACTAAAAAACAACAGTGTTACCCCTTATGCTTTTTTTCATGACGACCAATAAAAAACAACAGTGTTACCCAGGGACGCGGGAAGTGGGGGTGCTTTGGGTGCTGCAGCGGCCCCTGGCTGTAACTGCAAGTGAGAAAGTTTTCTGAACAAATCAATACTTTTTTTTTGTTAATTTTATCATACAACATGATTTTTCATTAAATTATTGACATCCACCCTTTTTATGATATTTATCATATTATCGGTACTATGCTGATTTTACATAAGCATGTTGGTGTTCAACATCTGTTGTAGTGAACCTTCTAAAACTGGTGTAAAATGTTGCTGCCATATTAATAGACACGTTGAATGTTATCGTTTTGATTCTGGAATCCCGCACGTAAACTGGTTGGCAAAAAAAGAGCAAAGACGGGCGGTTCACTTGACGGAGAAATCGTCACCTTCCTCATATCAGACAACTCGTAAGTCTGGATGAAAATTAAGGCTTTCTATTATTGTCACTTTCCTTTGTAAACCTTTAGAAATAACCTCCTGAATCCTTGTTATAACGCTGTGTATAATCCCGGACCGCAACAGCTTGTCGGCATGTTGTTAGTGTGTGAAATTCAGCCCAGTATCAGCCGAGTTGACTCTAATTTCCACATTGTTTATTTGCTAACGTTTGTGAATAACAGTGGCTAGTTGGCAGAACTCTTTTTACACACCAGTAGAGTGTTTATCAGAGCGGATCCCTGAATGTGACGTCACCCCTCATCTCGTCTCTGTAAACAACGGATGTTGCGCAGCATTTATTATGACGCCATTATATAGATTCTCTCTCAGCACCCCCCCCTCGGACTGACTTCCCGCGTCCCTGCATTCGCATGTCACATGTATAGGCCTACAGTTAAGTAGCCACAATAATGAACAGAGGCGTACACTGATAATGCAGTCACATAATCCGGGCTCCACCTTCATCACTGCAGAGTGTGTGGAGGTTGGCTGGTTGGCTGGCAGCCTCACCTGGCCCGAGTCAGACTGATTGGACTCTGATGCTGCACACCTGATGCACATTTAGCAATCAATGTGCAAAGGTCAGGCATCACCCCACACACTCAATAGCGCTCCTGCTGCATGGCAACATGGAGCACCAGGTAGCATTGTCGATCAACTTTGCAATAAACCGTATCACCATCCCCTGTTCTTCTCTGGAGGGGCCCAGTAAAAGTCACCTATAGGGGGCGAGTAGCATAGACACATTGTTGCTCCAATCACATCACCATCCCGAGCGTCCAGACGAACAACCAGTATTCAGGCATGGGGGGGGGTTTGCTTTCCACTGAGGCTTCCGATGCCAGCAATGTTAAATGATACTATTACAAATAGTACTTAGCGTTGTCCTAGCTATCTTTTTGTATACGGGGAATGGGTTAACCTAGAAATTGTAAGTGCTTGGCACTTGGTTCTATGAACATCCTTACTGTACCGGCAGAGATATATTGTTGTTTCTCTTTCTTCTGACAAATGTATAAGGTAAGTTGTTCTGTATAAAAGCGTCTGCTAAATGCCCTAAATATATAGGTAAATGTAGCAACGTCCACCATATAGGCCTCACTATTGGAAGAGTGATCATATTAGATCATATTCAGTAAACTTGTCTAATTATCGTCTCATTATGACATGATCTTGGTGAAATAATGGAAGTGAGGCAACATCCAAGAAACCAGAGTTGTTCAAGTCATTCCTGTGTGACATAAACCATGGTTTTGCGTATGTATTATCAAGTCTGGGGACTAGTGAATGTTTGTGAGACTTGAATGTTTATGATTATGTTAAGTATTGAGCAAAGACACACCCTAAAGTGTTCATCATGCTCGCTAAAACATGTACTTTACTAGCCTTCACTGTTCCCGTGACAATATGTCCGTCCTCCAAAGGAGAAGAGTCGATCTCAATAAGTCACCAACCACACTAGTTATTAATCATTCATCACAGCTCCATTGACTGTCTGTTGGAGCCTCCACCAGACAGTCAATCACAGCCCTGGATCTGAAGCAGCTTCTGTAGGAGTATGAGACCGACCAAGACAGTGGGGGCTTGAAGCTCAGAACTTAGAGCTCAGTCCAGAGTCAACGTGTAGGCGCCCTGCTGACACTGCAGCCCCTGTAGTTGAAGTGTGATGTAGCAATGGCAACGGCTCAAAGCCTGGGCTGTGTTCCAGTCACATGACACCATGTTTAAAAATAACCGTTGTGATTGAACGATTGTGAGGTAAACGGCAGAACCCAAAATTATTGAAGTGCGCAATGATTTTTTTTTCAACAATGTTTGGTATAGTGCGATAAAACGATTTGTATGACTTACCTATCAACACTTTGTTCCATATTTGAATAATATTATTAGCGTTCTTTAAGATTTAGATATATGTAGATTTTTGGGGGTTATCTCATCACACTCATTGTGTTATGACTTTATGAGTCATGAAGACATGTTTTCCCTTTGTTTAATTACTCCTTTGATTTTTAAGTCATTAACATTTTTATTTGAAAATTACAGAATTAAGCTTTCATATTTTAAATAGCCTTTAAGGGAAGGGTGCTGGATGTTTGGACCGTGCAAATTTGGTAAATTGGATTCCAAGTTTGCCTTGTTTTAGTCGGGCAAAGGAAACAAAGCCCCTGATGGGATATTTTCATCATCATTTCTCTTTCTACAATATACATTTCTAAATGCATCTATTTTTGTATTCATTTATATAACTTTAAAGCTGCTATAGGTAAGATTAATGAGTAATTATTTGAGGGTAATTTGTTATAAATGGTTCAGTCATCCGTCAGCTATTAGGGAGTGAAACGCTCTGTGAAAATATCAGTCCCAGTCGACTGTGCCGGGCCCGGCTCTGTGTTTTAGACGATTTAGATTGTAGAATGCTCCCGTCTCTGCACAAATCAGGGCATCTGGTCCAAGATTGGTTCAGGGAATCCATCTTACCTGTCGATCAAATTGAGGTGAACTGCAACATTTCTCGGGAGGGATGAAGCAGAGAGGGGGGTTATCTTCAAAATCTTGCTCTCATCTCGCTCTCTCTCTCTCCTTCCATCTCTCAAACATGACCTACAGCAGCTTAATCTCTACTGTTGACATTAGCGGGGGTCTGGGCCCCACAGATAGTCCAGACCAGCTCATGTAGGCCGCTTGGATGTATTATATTTCCCCTTACCTTGATGGTCGGCCCACACCTTCAGCTCAGCTGGGTGTCCAGGCGCCGTCAATGGTAATTAACATACAGGGCTAACGTAGACGGCTAGATTTGAATGCTAAACTTCTCTGTGCCCAAACACCTACTGTCATTGCTCCATGCAGTGCTCTGCTAATGGTTAAATTCAATTCCTGTAATATGCATATAATAGCAAGAAATATAGAGTTAATTAAATCAAAACCAATCAGGTGAATTCCTAAAACAAAGAGCCAAATCAAAGCATTGTGAGAGAGGAAACGGCCTCTGATACAAGCTATGATTTCCCCAAAGAGAACCGGCTCTGTTATCAGTTCACACAGAACAATAGTGGCAACAGACAATAGTCATTCATAGATTTGTTTACTGGTTTGATACCTTTGTTTGCATGTCATTCAACACAAAAAGTACCTTCAGTCTGCGACCCTTGAATTCTGGCCAAGGGTTTGCCACGGTTTAAAACTAATTAGGCCTACCTCATTGTATTTCTCTGGCTGTGGTTAAGTTCACATGTCACTTGTTCATGTTTACCTCATCAGCTTGAATCTTTGGAATACCATTTCTGGTCACACTCTTCACCTTGACACATTCAAAAGTTGTTGATGGGTGATCAGGTTTTCGATCGCTGTCAAGTCCCCGTCGGGTGTACGGGTGCCTGACTGAGTCAAAAGACGGCAGTGAGGAGCAGCTCTGAGGACGCGAGGTGATGGCCGCTGACGCACTGAGACCCCCTGGAGGCGCCGTCTGACAGCTGGGAGCTCAGAGCTGACACCGTCTCACCACAGAGGAGAGAAGAGGCTTTCTCACAACTCTGACACTTCCCAGGCTCTTGTCTTGAAAGTATAATAGTAAGAGTCGGCCGGTAGAAGATTTGGTCGAACAGTAGGCTAGTGAAAAAAGCTGAATAAAGCAAATTATGCATAGACACATATTAACTGAATTAACTGAAGATAATAGATATTAAAGATAACTCATGCCTCGCGCGCGCACACACGCACACGCACACGCACACGCGCACACACACACACACACACACACACACACACACACACACACACACACACACACACACACACACACACACACACACACACACACACACACACACACACACACACACACACACACACACACAAACATAACATTTTCGCTGGTTCTGGCAATGAGCTTTTTGCTCCACCTGGTGGTGATTGATTGGTATTACTGCATAGCCAGTGCTGCCTTTCTTGTCAGCCGGTACTGTCAGCTGCAAATTACATAAAACTACCATCTCATTTGTTGGTGTGTTGGTCATTAAGCATACGATGGCGTCTACCGCAACAGTGGAAGGGACTGGTTCTGGGGGCCCATGTACGAACGTGTGCTGCACTGGTGCTGAACCAGTGCTGAAAACATTAACTCACACCTTACCTCTTTAAAAGGTAAACAACACGGCGTCTGCTTTTACTATGTGGACGCCAATCCCTGAGTGTCGACCGGGCCTCGACAGATCGGCAATCATGCGTTATCAAAGAGGAAGAAGAAGGTCTAAAACAGCATTGTGGATCTGTACTCCTCCCTGGCGCTTTGCGGTTCATTGTATGTACCCAGGACGCGCACCCGTGGATCTGCGGTGTTATGATGAGCTGTTGCTGATTAATAGGTCGGATGGTAATAGCTTTCAGAAGTTATTTCAGGGATGGCCCATTTGTGTCGTGTTCTTCTGGGAGAGTCATTTGTGGTTCCTTACTGCCACCTTGTGGTCTGATGCATGACCTCGCCTGTCTGTCGCCTCGAAACCATTCACCTGCCTTTGGATAGCGGCTGGAAATAAGGGGTTTGAGGCAGAACGAATAGGCATCGACGCCGGTTTAAACACAATGCTCTGGATGACACGAGAAAAAACACAACATATTTTTGGAGAACGTAATTCTTTCAATGTGGATCAATGGAGGATCGCTCTGTTGTGGTCTCATTCTCATATCTCATTCACGTTAAGACATCAACCTTTCCCTCCCCTTCTCCCCCCTCCCTTCCTCACCCCCCCCCCCCCCCCCCCACACACACACACACACACACACACAGACGCACACGTAATGTGTTGCACGCATCCAACTTCAAGTCCATGATCGTGACAAGGAGTAAAAAAGAGCGAGGGATAAAAAATCGACACACAAACAAAAGTCACACCGTGCACAGCGTCAAACGTCGCCGTTGTGGGTAAATGTGCAGAGCTGAGGAGCTCGGCGCTGCCTCTCTCGTGTCCGGAGGAATACATGCAGCGGCAGGGAGCGAACTGCACTGACTCCTGCGTGCGTAATACATGGAGACTGACTCCTGCGTGCGTAATATATGGAGACAGAGCCGCAGGTTCCACATCTGCAACTCCTACCTGTTTGGTTTCAACCACCGAAACGTCACCTTGTCTGGATTAATGCTGAAGACTCACGCCTGAGCCCAGTTTCGTTCCTCTGAGTGTCCACATACACGCACACGCACGCCGGGATACGCACACACGCACACACACCAGTTTCTCCTGAAAGGCTTAATTTGGTTGTTAATTCGCTTCCCTGGACTGCACCTGTCTGGACCCCAGCGTGGACACGGTAAGAGGCGTTATGTGTCTCTGTAGGCTGTAACAGGTTGAGATGTCTGTGGTCAAATGTTTATTTAGTGTCGTTGAAGATGATCTAACAGGTGTTTTAAAAATGAGCATTTAAAAACAATAAAAACAATTCCGGTTACCTCATTGAGAATCCGCGTAAAATGTGTTTGGGCAGTGGGTCCTGAGATTGGACACAGTTGTAAGTAATTTGACAAAATTAGATTGAATGGTTGTTACATAGCATCTTTTTCACATGACATTGACCTGATTCACGGTCACCGTTGAAGGAATCCCAATAATCATGTATTTTGATAATGATATGCAATCAGTCAATTGCAATTCTATTTTTAAAAAGTAATTAGTGTGAGATTACTGGAGGCTGTTTCCATCTATTGAGAATAGAGTTAATCACTGCTTCACATGCCAAAATAATGTCAAATTTAATGTTTAAAATATTGTTTTTACTCTCGGATAAAGACTGTGTTATTAGGTGTATTATGGGGAGCACAAATAGACAATATGGGATTTAAATCTGCCCCTCAGGATAACAATATAAAATCATTAATTAAAATAATCAGGATGCTATTTTTTCTGAGGAAATCTTGTAGTAGGCCTATTTTAACGTTCAGTCTAATTTGAGTTCTGGGCCAAATTGTGGCTGGATTGAATTTCAACTTGTAACACCTCGTTACGCACGTCGCCTGCACGTCTCCACATGTGTGCGCTCTGCGCCCACAAAGCCCTCCCGCCGAGAGGGGGGCATCATGTCGGCTCCCAGAACGAGGAGCACAGGGGAGCACCCCCATGATGCCCCCCTCTCGGCGGGAGGGCTTTGTGGGCGCAGAGCGCACACATGTGGAGACGTGCAGGCGACGTGCGTCATGGGTTTCTGTAAAAAAAGAAAAGTTGAAAATCGTCCCTCCATGATTTCCGATAGAACAGACCAGGGCTGCTGTTCAGCTTGAATAATGTTAGCCATTAATACCAAGTGCCGACGGTTTAAAGTGAGGACTTTTACACCGTGTTGCCTCAGGAGCTCATGGCGGAGTCTGCTCCCCCCTGCTCGTCCTCCGCCGGAGAAGGAGAACCGGACCCCAACTCGACACATTTACCCCCACCTGGCTCAAGTAGGTCCACCACACATCACACGCTGTTTATCTGGGGATATTAGCTCCGCGGGCGAAGCCGTTCGTCGTTGGAATGGAGGCGAGAGCGGTGCCAGGTGAGGTGCCCTCATCCCCCCGACGAACCAGAACAACCGCCGCAGAGAGGACCCCCCGGCACTCCCCCGCGGCGCGGAGGGACAGGTCCGCCGGTTCTGAGCCCTGGCACTCGACACAATTAGTGTTCCAGCCCCATAGGAGCCCCCCATAACAGACCCCCCCCCATAGCAGACCCCATAATAACCACTGCCTGCAGTGTGCTGTCGAGATGATTAAATTGTCAATATTTTATTATCATTCATTATTATTATTATTATTCCTATGATTGTATGTTCCATATAATATATATATATATATATATATATATATATATATATATATATATATATATATATATATATATATATATATATATATATATATATATATATATATATATATATATATATATATAAATATACACACACACACACACACACACACACACACACACACACACACACACACACACACACACACACACATATATATATATATATATATATATATATATATATATATATATGTGTGTGTGTGTGTATATATATATATGTGTGTGTGTGTGTGTGTGTGTGTGTGTGTGTGTGTGTGTGTGTGTGTGTGTGTGTGTGTGTGTGTGTGTATATATACATATATATGTAGGCTATATCTTTATGTAGTCAGCTATATAGCCTGTGTTTATTTTTTATATGTTTAATTTTGGTATAA
The DNA here is from genome assembly GCF_031168955.1 of Gadus macrocephalus. NCBI lineage: Eukaryota > Metazoa > Chordata > Actinopteri > Gadiformes > Gadidae > Gadus > Gadus macrocephalus. The sequence goes on along the minus strand of NC_082401.1, from coordinate 14,576,488 downwards.
GACATTATTTTTCTCTATATGTATAACTGTTGTGTTGTGTTTCGTTGTCATTAGTGACACAGCGTTGGGCTCTAGCCTCCTCGATGGGAGAATTAAGTTCCTTTTCATTTGGACTCATTAATGGCGCCTAATGGCTCCACTGTGGAGGAGAGGGGGGCTCGAGCCCTCCAGCTAAAGGCTGCTGTACTTCTACGGTCGCCCATCACTGACTACCTTATTTTACAAATTAATAGATCGAAATGCACTATAAAATAAAATGGATTTAGGCCCACACACACACACACACACACACTTACACACACACAAAAAAAAATATAGATATACAGAGAGGGAGAGAAAGAGAGACAGAGAGAGACAGAGAGAGAGAGAGAGAGAGAGAGAGAGAGAGAGAGAGAGAGAGAGAGAGAGAGAGAGAGAGAGAGAGAGAGAGAGAGAGAGAGAGAGAGAGAGAGAGAGAGAGAGAGAGAGAGAGAGAGAAATTATTTGATTACAATCATTATTGACTATAATTATTATTTTGATCAGATTTTGTCGACAGGCCTTTATAGCAAATCATTCGTTTCCATTCGCAGCAGATGCTAGTATCTATACTAGACAGTATTATCTTAGAGGAGAGCAGCCTCAGATGTATTCAATAGGCCTCCTTCAACCTCCATTTCTTCAAACGCCTATTTTTACTTGTCTTTCTTTTTAAAAGATGGCTGATGCGGGTTGTTAAATGGGAAAAAAGACTCAAGCAGGCCCGGGTTAAAGTGCCTCCGATGGGCTGTGGAGGGTAATGATGTAGGTAATGATCAAAAGAAAGCTGGGGTTAAATGAGGATGTAGTGGAGTGGAGGTAGCCTCCCCCACACATCCCCGTCCCTCCGTCCCTCCGTCCCTCCGTCCCTCCGTCCCTAGCCCCCACCGGCTAAACGCCCTGTCCTCCCCCCGGCTGGGAGCCCTTGATAAGGCGGAGGTCTTCTATCTGCCGGGGCAGGCCGACTGATGCGTGCGTTCTAACCAGCATCTTTACCACCCAATTAGATATACGGAGCGAGGAATAAATCACACGGCAGATAAATGCTAAATCTTTACAAAGGGTAGTCACCATAAAGCACACAGGACTATAAGAAGATACCGGGTCCAACAATAAATAGGCTGACTAAGGCTATGATGTGTCCGACTATTAATTCAGGGTTTTTAGGAGAGGGATTGTTTTTTATTGTTTAGTTGTGTATCAATTTTTATTCTCAAATTTTCTTTTTGCATATAATGTATATATTTTTTAAAAATGCGTTTGGCTGTTTCTCATCATAATTATTTAAGGTTACGACGCGTGGTACGGAGTTGCCCATGGATGCACCAGAAAATTGGGCATAAAGATATGTGGTAAGATCCCCTTTTTAAACGTTAATTTCACACCATTATTTGGCCTGCTGGAGTAAAAGCCTCCCATTGCCTGGTCAGAGATAAAGACCCAGCACAACACAACGTTGTGTGTTTTATAGGCCATGCAGTCCTCATGGGTAATAAAGAGCAGGCCTCAAGCCTCTCGTTGATTGGCCCTAGATGGGTATAAGGCTTGTATGGTTATAAAAAAAAACTAAACTGAGTGAACCGTTGGCCTTTAATAAAATCATTTAAAAAAAATGATGATGTATGAATGGGAAATTTGCTTTGGCACGCTCTGATGGTCCTCTGGGATTGACTGGCGTGTGGAGGGTCAACCCAAGCCTCCAGGCTACAGTAGTTTACTGGGACCCGGACTGACCAAGGTGGTCAATGCCTCACTTGTCACTGACACCACCAACGATTTTTTTTTTGACTTTTTTGATTATTCAGATTGCCTCACATTGGTTTGCAAACAGTCAACAAACACAAAGAAAAACTCCCCCATAGTCTACCTTGGCCTCTATTAAATTACATAATAATTCGGTTTATTTGGCCTACAGGCCTACATAGAATGGACATTGTGGCCTCAGTATCATCTCAATCGATTCCTAGCCTGACATTCTCATGGGGTTTACGGTGATGAAGGGTGAGAGGTGTCGTGGGTTCTTCCTAAACCCATAGGTGGTGCTCCGTAACACCACTTCCAGTATTGCCATTCACAAAAAGCCTCTCCCCTTTATTAACTCCACTCCTTGGCGGGCTGTTGGTCTGACAAAGGGAAATCTCCATTTTCTAATTAGCAGCGCATTGTTCGCATTGGTGGTTCTGTCCTGATGTCATTGGGCCCAGCCTCCCTCCAGCTCTTCGTCTATAAATTGAATCCTCGGTCTGTGCAGTTCCCCCCCTCTCGGACCTGGGATCAGTAGAGCAGTAGAGCAGCGAAGAAGAGAAGAGTGCTGGTAAAATGTTTGGAAATGTCCCACACCCACCTGCGTCCCCGTGCTGTGATCATTTAGGATTTTTGCAGAAGAACAACAACCTTGACGACAAGGGCCGGATCGTGAGTTCTTTCCAGGAGCGCTCCTCCAAGAACCAGCGGTCGTGTGACAACAGCGCGAGAGATGGCCGCTTCAGACGCTCCGAAACGGACTTCTCCAACCTGTTCGCCAGAGGTAGGAAAACACGGGGAAACAACACGGTTACAGAAAAATTACATGTTTTATTTTTATAATAGCCTACTAAGAATGTGCCTAAACATGTATTTAATAAAAAATAAATAATATTAATGGTCAAAGTTGTATTTATAAATGAATAGGTTGGTGTGTTGAGACATCTCCTTTTGAGTACCACCACCATTTATTGATTGAGTTTTGAATTTTGACAGCCAGAGATTTCATCCATTTAACCAAATAATATATCTTTGTGTTATGTGTATTTTCTGTTTAGCCATTATTATGTTTATTATTTTTTATTATTGTTACACTATATACTGTATATATATGCCTATATACAGCCCACATATTGATTTCTATTTTTTCCCCGAATGATAAGATAATCATTGGTTGTAAACTAGAATAGGGCCTGAACTAAAATACAAATAATAATTTGATGATAGAAAAAAAGAAGAAGAAAAAAAGAACACTTATCGATATCAGTTATCACGTCATAATGTCATGCCTTCGTAAATAAATAAAAAGCGGTCAACATGAGCTATGGTGAAGTCCCCATGCTGAAGACACAACTACACTGAGTATCCCTAACTATGCGCAACATGTTACCCCCGGGGTCGGCCCAGATCTGCTCCCGGCCAAGAACGGCGAGGAGCAAACCATGCAGTTCCTGTTTGAGATCGTGGACATCCTGACCACGTACGTCAGGAAGACCTTCGACCGCTCCACCAAGGTGCTGGACTTCCACCACCCCCACCAGCTGCTGGAGGGTATGGAGGGCTTCAACCTGGAGCTGTCGGACCAGCCCGAGTCCCTGGAGCAGATCTTGGTGGACTGCAGGGACACCCTGAAGTACGGTGTCCGGACCGGTGAGAACGGAAACCCAATATGGGGTCTTAATTAGCAACAGGGACTATTGATTAGTATTGATGATCTGGAGACACGTTTCCTCAAATCCCCTGTTGTTCCTGTTGTCGTGTTCAGAATCAGAATCAGAGTTACTTTTATGACATGTCATTGCACAAGTACACAAGAGTAGAATTCTTAGGCTTGGTTCCTCAACAATCACATAGCAGCAAGTAGTAAACAAGCTAAGTAAATCCCATGTGTTGGTGTCTCATGTGAAGGTCACCCCCGGTTCTTCAACCAGCTCTCCACTGGCCTGGACATCATCGGCCTGGCCGGGGAGTGGCTCACGTCCACCGCCAACACCAACATGTGAGCGCAACAAACACGCGCATGCTGGACATGAGGATGGGACTTTAAGGGCTGATATTATGTCACCAGGTGTGAGTGTGGTTAGCCATCGCAAGACGTTTGACAATCTGCCTTTTCCTGAGTTTTAGGGACATCACAAGTGGTGGGTCCACCAATAGATTTACACTGGATAGATCAATCTACCAGCCTACCCAGTGGACTAGAGTAAATGTTGCATGCAGATGGATAATCACACTCAAACCTGGTGGCATAATATCACCCCTTATCACCCACAAGATCCCGATCCCAGTCTCAGAGGGAGATGCAAACGGGCAGAACTTGGACGGAATGAGGGGAACAGGCCATCACCACGCCGCCCCCACGGTGATGGTGGGGACGCGGTGGGAGACACACCACTGCCTCCCCACCACGAGGCCGGATTATACGGGCCTGCAGGCAATCCAGATTGCATATTGATCGGCGCTCAGAGAGGACACGGTGTCTTGTTTTATGTAACACTTGTTTCCGAGGCCGGTGACAATAGCCCGAGCAGACGCAGCCTCTCCTGGGGTTAACGGTACCCAAAGTGAATCACCATTAAGGCAATTCACTCTGGTCCCTTGTTCTCCAGCCACCCCCCCCCCCCCCCCCCCCCCCCGCGGGGAAATACAGGGTCCCTCGACAACAACTACTGAAGAGGAGGTCAACCCTCTCAGATAGAAATGGAGGCTTGGGTGGAGAAAGGATGCTTAACGTAAAATAAAGAATCTAAATGGAAGCCTGCAATACAACCTTCTACATGCAAAGGGATAGGCCTGGTTAATAGGGCCTGGTTGTATTTAATGGATTTACGAAAGCAGTGATATTACTCAAAATGGATGAAGAAAGGTAGCTCATAATTAAATAACACACAAATAAATAACAACATAATGCAGTCTCAATTCTAAAGGTTAATGGTGTTCATATTTATCAGTAATCGTCATTGAGTAATTTATCGTTTAGGTAGCTAATAAAGCAAACAACTTAATGATGCAGGCTAAATTCTGATAGTGATTGATTTTCCCCATACCTACCTAGAGATCCTCACTCATATTTGTCAAAAACGTGTCGTGGCAATTTATTTGTGAGATATTGCGTCTAGGACAGATGAGACTTCTAACCCGAAAAAGCACACACAATATCTGTTGAAAATGTACCTATTTAATGCATGCATACACCAGTCTCCTCTCGGGTAGATCGTGCCCTGAACACACAGAGTCTATTAACACAGTTTCACCCCCTCTCCGTGATGCAATCTTCTTTCCATCAACAGTGTGTAATTCGCATCCCTGTTGGGAGACGAAGGGTGAGCCCGACAACTCTAGTTAACAAATGTTGACGAGCTAGTTAGCTCAACCCGAAAAAAAGCCAAGTCAAATCATTCAAAAGTAAACAACATATGGATTTTTCCACTGCCAACGCCAGGGACACTCTGGCCTGCAGCTATAGATATTAATGCCAAGCTCATGGGCACTGCTGCCTCAGCATCTCCCACCGGGAAATAGTCGTATGTGGTCCCTCAGAACCGACAACATATCATCACTTTTGCACTTTCCTGTAAAACTTTCTCGACTTCCTTCGTCGCCCCGTCCGAGGATGGAGCACCCTAGCACACCGTTAAATCAAACACCACAACACACTCTGTCCTGCTTTCACCTGCTTCAGCAGCTTTCAAGAGGGCCGTTTTGAAACCCCTACATGGTGTTCCAAAAGTGCTTGGTCGTGCTATTATTAGTAGTAACATGGATGACTAATCGCTTCACCGCTATCAATCAAAGCTTTGTTTCGTCAATAGCTCTATTTGGTGGGGCTTTCATGGTGGTTGCCGGAATACATTGGTTGCTGTTCAGCCTTTGGTTCTCAGTGAAACATATGATTAACCTTTCCCGAACTCCTTCTATTTAAACCCTTGATCCAAGCGTGTCTATTATAGGCTGCACCCTCATGAGATTAATTGTTCTCCCACCAGAATTCAACCCTGGCATTTACTGATTGCGCCAAATAGGCAGAATAACATTTAAACAATATTGGACACAACTGTGCAGTGGCTGTGAGTTGACCAGTGGAAAGGTACTAGGTTTGATTCCCAATGGCTGCAGTCTACCTGGAGCAAGATGCCCTGCCCTAATCACTGTAAGTCTCTTTGGACAAAGGCAGCAAGGCAAATAACCAAAGATGAAAACTCTAACGTAAGATGGGGTATCTTAGGCAAAACCCTCAGTAATGACTTCAACCTGAAGGTGGGGGCTTTCTTACATTTTAGCAATTAACTTTAATTGATTGTTCCATCAACCAAAATTAACCCTGGCAGTGACTGCACAAAATAAATCATCTGTCATCTGTCAACGAATGGAATGAAAATAATTTAGCGCAAACTAGTGGTTTACTGAAAGTGCAAGGCTGACATTGTGTGTGCCAAGTAAGAAAATTGAAAATGTAAGAGGCTTAAAATGAAAATAGGAGATCATTTGAGGGAGCTACGCTATATTCAATCCAAGACGAAAGTAGGATGTGTTTGTGTGTTTGTATTCTTGTATTGTTTCATTTCATGCCTTAATGCCTTTGTGGATACACATTTGCATACTTGAATTCAATACTTTTCTATGAAACAACTTTCATCCAAAAAGTTTGATAATGTTTTGATGACTTCCATAAGCTGTGTGTGTTTGAGGAACTTTAAAGTGTGAATACGAATACATCTCCATGTACCTGGGAGGACGTATCGCATTGATTAATCACCAATCCGTGCCTGAAACGCATTTCCACAATTTGCATCAGTACGCTGGCAAAAGTGTATGACACCGATTCACGCTTTGTCTCCAATCGGATCTCCAGGTTTACCTACGAGATAGCTCCAGTCTTCGTGCTGATGGAGCAGCTGACTCTGAAGAAGATGAGGGAGATCGTTGGCTGGCCTGAGGGAGAGGGAGACGGTATTTTCTCTCCAGGTGAGAGATCTCGCAAACACATCTTCCTAGCCCGTGTGGGCTTCTGCAACAGTTAGATACTCTCTTTGTTTGTGTTCCACCGATGCTACGACGCTCGACTTTAAATGTCCCCTGTCGTTGTCCGCAGGCGGCGCTATATCCAACATGTACAGCGTGATGATCGCCAGATACAAGTACTTCCCCGAGGTCAAGACCAAAGGCATGGCCGCCGCACCTCGGCTGGTCCTCTTCACCTCCGAACACGTGAGGAGAACCAGGCCTCTGTTGGCATGGTTACTGTAACCGTGGCGTTAGGATGATCAGAGATGACAACGCACCGAAAGGGCAGAGGGGAGCCGAATAAAAAAATAAACATTCTAACAAAGTAACAGAATGACTTTAGGGTAGGATGGCGTGGCTAGGGGCAGGGTAGTGTAGCGGTTATGGTGTTCGAATCCCAGACGCAAAGCACTGGGTTCGATCCCCCGATGTCCGAGCCTGACCCGTGTGGCTTCCTGAGCTGGTAGTCTGACCTTAACGCCTAGTATCTGAATCCAGCGGACGCCTTTTCATGACTTCAAGGGGAAGTCCCAAAATAAGTCCCCGTAAGTGTCTGCTGAACATTAGTGCTGACTCAGCCCCACAGCCGGGACTACCGGTCCTCAGTCACTCATTCAGGGATGGAAAACACTTAACACCCTCTTCGTTTTGGCATTAATGCTAATTCGGCCATTCCAGCTCTGTATATACTCCGTCTTATTTATGTGGGTCTAAGTGGACCCTGGAGGCGAAGGGGCCGGCACTACTGGGCCCTGGCTAAACACAGTGTGCGCAACGCTGGGCTAAACGACGGTGACTAAACGCTGCATACTGAGTGTCTCTAACCGTCCCCCGTCCCCCAGAGCCACTACTCCATCAAGAAGGCGAGCGCTGCCCTGGGCTTCGGGACGGAGAACCTGATCCTGCTCAAGACGGACGAGAGGTGGGTGGCGGACGCGAGTCACATGCGGGCGGGCGGCTGCGCGTGATTGGTTGGAACGTATCTCGATGTAGCCTCACGCGCGTCACGTTTGGTGTCCCTTCGTTCCACAGAGGGAGAGTCATCCCGGCAGATCTGGAAGCCAAAGTCATCGACGCAAAGCAGAAGGTAATTTATGTGTTGGAAACATTGGGGTCTCAGTTATGGAACGACATGGACTGAGCCCTAATGTACACATACCAGAGAGGATGATGAGATGGAGGTTGAGGATGATGATGATGATGATGATGATGATGATGATGAAGATAGCGATGATAACGATGAGGATAAGGAAGATGGTGGTGGTGATGATGAGGTTGAAGACGACAACAATGATAATGGCAAGGATTACGATGAGGATGATGATGGTGATGATGACGACGATGAAGATGATGACAATGACAAGGACCAGGATTACGATGATGATGGAGATGACGATGCAGCAGGACCAACACTCACAGTGCGGGGAGAACTCAGTGTTTTTCCCCCTCACTGTGGAGCGAGGACAGACCTGTTCCCGAACAACAGAAAGGTCCAGCCTGAGGTTAATGGTTCTCTCTGGGTGGACGTGTGATCCATCCGCCTCCTAAAGCCCCTCGCTGGACCCTGAAGCGCTGCACCAACCGGGGAGGATTTAACGAGACATGCAGCTGGGAGGGCCCTCCCAAAGTGGAGAGTGGAGAATAGAGAAGGGGTGGATATGAGGACAGGGAGATCAACGATCTCTGGATCTCAGCATGTTAAAAGGTGACATATTATACCACCAGGTGTGAGTGTGATTAAGTGTTACGAGACGTTTGGAAAATCTGCCTCTTCCGACATGATGACGGATAGATGAGCAACGCTTGCTACAGTCCACTGGGTAGGCTGGTAGACTTATCTATCCAGCATACATCTAGGTGGACACACCCACCTGTGATGTCAGAAGCGGCCGATTTTCAAATTGGCTTGTAACGGCTAATCACACTCTCACACCTGGGTGGTGAAATATGTCACCTTTAAACGGTGACTAACGTCTCCCTGATGCTGTTGTTACCACAGGGCTACGTCCCGATGTTCGTGAACGCCACCGGTGGCTCCACGGTCTACGGCGCCTTCGACCCCATCAACGAGATCGCGGACATCTGTGAGAAGTACAACATGTGGCTCCACGTGGACGTGAGGAAACACCCAAGCCTTGACACCGATACCATAAAACACCGTAGGGCTGCGGGCTGCAGATACAACCGAGTCTCACGGAAATATGTGACACTGTCACGTCACGTCATTTAATCTATTAATTTGTGATCTGGGCCATGGAATTTAAATTTTTCCGTGCCAAAAGCACAAATTTCTAACTCATTCTAAAAAGAAGAGATGAAGCAGCTACCTTTTTTTCCGTTGCGGTTTGCCTACAGAGCAGCGCACCTGCATTAAATATATCCGTGAATTGTCACAATTTCTCAGAATCAAAGGTGAAAGTAGAAACGGATGGCCAAAGCTGTCATATTGTTAGAAATTTGTGCTTTTGGCACGAAAAAATTGAAATTACGTTTCCCAGATCACGAATTAATAGATTAAATGACGTGACAGTGAACGAGAAGGGATATCATATCATCAGTTATATTTTACATTTCTAATTATTTTTCCGATCAAATCAGATCAAATCAAACTTTTGTTACACAGAACCTTCCAGACAGCAAACACGATTCAAAGTACTTCAGAGATTAAACACATTGATGGAATGATGACATTTGAAAAGACGACGTCACGATGTTAATTGTGGTGGTGACATTACTCTGTGCTATAACTGTTGTCAATCGTTGTTTATTGTCGTTTATTGTGTACAGGGTGCATGGGGAGGAGGGCTGCTGATGTCCAGGAAACACAGACACAAGCTGAATGGGATTGAGCGGTACGTTCCTGAATGTGTGTGTGAATCCTCAGCTAGTCAAAGGTAACCTGAGGTAACCTCACTTGGCTGGTCAGTCCTAACTCAGGCAGGGGATTCTGGCCTAGGGCGGACATCCCTCTGCTAAGCGAAGGGATGTGGTGTATAGAGATACAGAGATACCTCTGGGATGCGACTATGATGCACTAATATATCTTTAGTTTCAAATCTATTCACCATGTCTTTGTGGTTCATTTAGCTACTCAGAGCTCCGCCCCGTTATGTCATTACAAACAGGTCATGCAGCTCTTGTAGTTTTTGGTTTTAGAGTTTTGTAGTTCTTAATCGTGATTGCATGTTTTGGTTGTTCTCAGACTCAACTTTAGTGGCTTTGGATAAAAGCGTGTTGTGGAGTCTGACTGAATGTATGTATAAAACAGCATAGTACGTGATGCTACACAGCTATTACAGCTTTTACATATTACATACGGCCTGGATGTACCATAGAATAGTATAGCTGTCTTACTGTGTCTCAACGTCTCTGCAGAGCAAACTCTGTCACCTGGAACCCTCATAAGATGATGGGAGTCCCACTGCAGTGCTCTGCCATACTGGTCAGGGAGCGGGTAAGCTTTACACACGCACGCACACACACACACACACATATACAGACACACATACAGACACACACGCACACACACACAGACACACATACTCACACGCACGCACGAACGCACGCACGCACACACACAGACAGACAGACAGACAGACAGACAGACACTCACACACACACATATACAGACACACATATACAGACACACATACAGACACACACACACACACACACACACACACACACACACACACACACACACACACACACACACACACACACACACACACACACACACACACACACACACACACACACACACACACAACATATATGCAAAGCATGCAGGCGAACACACACATTAATGCTCCATGTCGTCTTTGGTGCATCAACCCTGTCTCCTGTCGGCCTCTTGTGTTTCTATGATCGCAGGGCGTACTACAAGGCTGCAACTCCATGTGTGCCGGCTACCTGTTCCAGCCGGACAAACAGTACGACATCAGCTACGACACGGGAGACAAGGCCATCCAGTGTGGACGGCATGTGGATATCTTCAAGTTCTGGCTCATGTGGAAGGCAAAGGTAGTTTTGGTAGCTTTATGCCTTGTCTGTAGATGATGATTATAATGTGTTTGAGTCAGGTATTAGAGTTTAAGGAGTTTAGTTTGAGTGGGATGAGGATGTGGTCATATTTACCGTTGTAGAAGAGAGAACAACCTTAATATTGATAACCTTATTGATTAATATTAGTAATATTAATTATATTGATCTCTCTCTCTCTCTCTCTCTCTCTCTCTCTCTCTCTCTCTCTCTCTCTCTCTCTCTCTCCCTCTCCCTCTCTCTCTCTCTCTCTCCCTCCCTCCCTCCCTCCCTCCCTCCCTCCCTCCCTCCCTCTCTCACAGGGAACAGTAGGGTTTGAGCAGCATATCGACAAATGTCTCGACCTGTCCGCGTATCTCTACAATAAGATCAAGACCAGAGAGGGGTACCAGATGGTGTTCGAAGGAGAGGTACTTCTAGAGATACTCTTTCCCTCCTCGTCTCAGCAGATACGTAACGTCCCACAATTAAAACCCTTTAAAATGGGTCGGAGCTGCTAATTTCTCTGATGATTAAAAACCACGGGAACTCATTAACAGAGCTCCAGTGAAGCTGTGGCCTCGGAAATGGATCGTTGAACCGACATAACCGTCCCGCTACGCTACAGTTTGGATGATATACTTTGATAACATCCAGTTGGTTCAACACTTCATCTAATAAAACAAGCCTCAACTTAAAGCCATAATGTTTTTATAATGGTCCTCATCAAAACTTTGATTGAACGTGAACCCACCGAATCGTAGCCGCCTAATGTCCGACACCTAATGCACATTTTTTAGCCGATCGCAAAAAAACAAGTGACTTCAGAAGTGCGTATTGATTCAGTGATCCTGTCCAACCTTTCTCATGGCCCCTTCATCTGTTTCTCCATCAGCCCCAGCACACCAACGTGTGCTTCTGGTACCTTCCGCTGAGCCTGCGGAGCCTGCCCGACGGCCAGGAGCGACGGGAGCGGCTGCACAAGGTAACGACCCCTGACCTCTGGGTGACCCCCCCCCCCCCGCTCCGACCTACGACCCTTCCCTTGCGGCCGGTGTTAGACGTTATTATGCTCATGGGAGCAGGGTAATGTAGGGAGACCAACCAGAAATGTACTAGGTTTCGATCCCCAATGATTTCCATGATGCTAATCATTCATCATTACGGGTGTGTCGGACCAATGAGGGGACAGTAGGGGTATGTTAGATCAATGACTGATCAGTATGGTTGTGTTGGACCAATGAGTGATCAGTATGGGTCTGTTAGACCAATGGGTGATCAGTATGAGTCTGTTGGACCAATGAGGGGAAAGTCGGTGTGTGTTAGACCAATGAGGGGACAGTAGGGGTTTGTTAGATCAATGAGTCATCAGTATGGGTCTGTTAGACCAATCAGTGATCAGTATGGGTCTGTTAGACCAATGAGCTATCAGTATGGGTATGTTAGACCTATGAGTGATCAGTATGGGATCCGTATGGGTATGTTAGTCCAATGAGTGATCAGTATGGGTCTGTTAGACCAATCAGTGATCGGCATGGGTCTGTTGGACCAATCAGTGATCGGCATGGGTCTGTTTCGACCAATGAGTGACCAGCATATGTCCTCTCTCGTGAGCGCAGGTGGCTCCTAAGATCAAGGCGCTGATGATGGAGTGTGGGACCACCATGGTGGGCTACCAGCCACAAGGGACGAAGGTGAACTTCTTCCGCATGGTGATCTCCAACCCGGCCGCCACGCGCTCCGACATCGACTTCCTGATCGACGAGATCGAGCGACTGGGCTACGACTTGTAAGAGAGAGCACCTGATTGGTGCTGGTGTGCAGAAGAGACCCCTCCCACTCCAAGGTCTGCACACCGTTGTTTGGATTGGTTTTAAATCCTCAGATTAAAGTTTAGCCCAACACCCCCCCAAGCCCTGTGTTCTGGTAACGCTGTTTGGCAATTAAAGTCCTCTTTATTAATGACGTAGTGGCAAGAAAACCACTTATAATATTCCCCCTCTTAGTGGTGGACTTAAACATTTTAGTGATAACCACAACGTTGTTATTAAAACGTAAATTTAAAAATGTAGAACTTAGCGGGAAACGTGTCCAGTGTCAACACATCCACAGTATTGCTGTCATAAACATGATCTCACGTCCTGACTGTAGTGTTGTCTAATACCTAAATTACTTCCCCCACCAAAGGCATACCGTACCCTCACCATGGCGTCCTTTTCATACCGACTGTGTAGCACAAGTACTGTAATCGACTGCTGTGTTTTTAGAGCTGCTCCTTTTGTCTAGACTGTGTATAGTATTTATTGTTACATTGCTTTTGTCACAAATGTGTCCCAGTTTTGTTATAGGAAACACGAACAGGCAGATAGAATGTAACGGACGAAACATTTTACTTACATTTAAGATATTGTAAGTAAGGATAGGCTATCCGCTATTCTATTCCATTTTTAAGATATCCTCATTTCGATTGGAAATGTTTATCAGAATGTTTTAAAACTACGTATACGTCCTTTTGTGTATTTGTGAACCAAAGAACACTAGTTACACATATGCATATATACCTGCCTCTCACGTGGATTAATTAAGATATTTATGTCGAGATATTTACCTTGCCACCTAAACTTAAATGCAATCTATGTGATGTAACTCTATCATGTCCGTGTGGATAATGACTAAATGTTGTCCAGTCCAGCAGTGTGGTTCCCTGTGCTTTGATGAAGAGTTTAAAAATAAAAGCACAATAATGATTAATCATCCTCTTCGCCCAAAACACTTATTCTGTCTGTCCTCCAGTTCTTCACGTTAGTTAAAGCTTCTATCAGAGAGGAGGACGAAATAGGGACAAAATAAAAAATGAATGTCTAAGCTGCTTGGATGAATAAATGTGAAGAGTACGTCGAAAATACGTTTTTCCTGTCTTTATTTATGGTGCCATTTCCCTATTCGTCTACATTTTCTCTATGTAAGAATGTATCTGTTTTCCTGTGTGTATTTGATGAATGTGAGTACTTATTGACGACTGTCGAAATAACACGGTCCACCGGTTGGGTAACGGACTGGAGCAGAGACATCCAGCCAGGTGCATTCTGTCTCGGCTACGACCGGCGGCTCATTACCAAAGCACTCACACCGTCTCGAACGGACATCGTCGTCACCCTGCTCCTCCGAAAACAACCCAAAGATGTCGTAGAAAATCATACCCGCCCTATTGTGCTAGACGTTTAACATTGAATCGTTCTGAATTGTATACATTGATGTATGTGTCTGTGTGGGTCCTCCATATACTACACATACTACATATTTTTTTTCCATAAATGGACTGACAGAGGACATATACATTTACTACTAGGCTTTGACCATTCTTCCTAAAATTTCAGGAATTTGGACAAACACTGCCTTTCATCTTGTTCCTAAATTGTAAATTGTGCCGTTAATTCATCATTCTAAAAACTGCCGTCTATGTTTATACTGTTGGCATTTAATGGTATTTATATTTCTACATAAAGCTGTATTAAATAGTTTCTGACCACTAGGGGTGTCAAAAAGGACATTGATAGCAGGGGTAGTCCTATAAGTAAGGCCTAAACATTTGCGTTTCTTGCAGTTTGAAGATCAATCTGGGTCTCTAAAAGTAAGCCTACTAGGGAGTACTATATGCCCTGAGTGCCCTATTCAAATCTCTTTGGTCTCTCTTATTGTCACCAACCGTTACCCTCAGATTCATCGCCCTGAGGGAAATATTATTGGCTGATCCTCCAGCAGCTGGGATTTCATAACCCCTCCCCCCTTCACATTAAATGCACCACTCTTTTCATTACTCCACCTTTTTAGATATTTATCATAAAATGCATTAGACTGTGCTCTCTTAACATTTTTTCCCAGGCAGCCAATTTCAGGGCTGTGCTCGGCTGGTTTTAGTCCCCGGAAAGGGGGGGAGGGGGGGGGGGCAGCGGTTTGACTGGCTCCCCTCCCGTTCTCCGCCGGAGTGGCTCTCTTTTGTTTCGCGGTTGAATGCAGCGATCATTATGGAGCTGATGTCACGGGCTGCTTTGTAAAGTTCGGAGGGGGGGGGGGGGGGGGGGGGGGGGGGGGGGGGGTGATGATGTAGCGATGGGTGGGTGGGGAGGAGGAGGAGGTGGAGGAGTGTTGGGGGGGGAGTCGCCGGTTGTAATGGGCGAAGAAAAATGTAACACGGCGACAAGACTTTCCACAGGTAAAGAAAGGTGGATACCCATCGCATGGTGGTTGTCTTTGCTCGTTTTTGAAGATGGCGGTAACGTGATCATACCTGGGGTCTGCTGGATTGTGCCAAAATGATAATTACAGAACTAATGGGGTAGCAGGTGCTGCAGAAGCTGGGGATAATTGAGGGCTAATGGAGCTAAGGTCTCCTCATGTCACAGTCTAGTGACTCAATGTGTGGTTGGATCACCTCCAGAAGTGACATCATCAGAGACAATGGGGTTGGGATGTCTGCTACAACGCAGAATGTTATTATAGCTATAATGCCGTATATGTAGCCTAGCTGCTGCCGCCTATATAAAGAGAGTTATTTCATTGATAGGTTCATGATTCAGCTTTCGGCTACTACAGTCCTATAGACTGGTAATGGACGCCTGATGTTATGTTCAAATCAATATAATGATATTACACGGTGTGCGCTCATTTGCTAAGCTCATCAATTCTAATGACACATACTGTTACACTTTAAACAGATGCCGTGGAACGCTGGATTTAACAATAACAAGGAAGACCCGTTTCCTCGTTTCACCTTCAGTGGTATGACTCTTCGAAGGAGGTGGGGGAGGTTGGGGGGGAGAGGTGGGGGAGGAGGAATAGGTGGAGGTGGGGGAGGAGGGGGAGAGGAGGAGGAGGTGGGGGAGGAGGAAGAGGAGGATGGGGAGGAGGAGGTGGGGGGATGAGGAAGAGGAGGATGGGGAGGAGGAGATGGGGGAGGAGGAGGTGGTGGAGGAGGGGGAGAGGTAGGGGAGGAGGGGGAGAGGTGGGGGAGAGGTGGGGGAGGAGGCGGTTCACCAGACTGTGTAATGCCCTTATGTCTGTCTCTGGAATTACCTGCAGTAGGGGCCAACCGCTACGCAGATACAAGCAAGTTATGTTTCACCTTTTGACATTGATGATGAAACCTCCACTGTTCCCTTCACGTTACAACTTCAATGTTGCTGTCGTTCTGTCCTCTTCATTTGTGTGTGCCTGTGTGTGTGTCTGTGTATGTGTGTGACACACTGTGTTTTGCTTTGATTTCTCAGAGGCTTTCTCTGTGTCTATTAAACTGAACCACCTCCTTTTCATTCTCCTCCCTCCCCCTCCTCCTCCCCAAAATCCCCCCCCCCCCCCCCCCCCCCCCCAAATCCTCCTCCTCCCACATCCAGTCAATGACTTTGTGATGTGCCAGACGTTTGTCTCCTACCCCTGGGAGTCACTGCCACATTAGCTCCCTGATAGATGCTGATGTTCCCATTGTGAGAAGCAGGGCTAATGAAATGGTAATAATATTGACTGGGCCCAACTCTCCCCCATCCACCGCTTCACTCTCTGCACAATTTAGTGCATTGACGACGGCTTATTCACAGTTGGTTTTAATATTTAACTTTCACTGACACATTTTTTTTATTTATATATATTTTTTGTTTTTTGCATTAATGTTAATAATTTCTGACCCAAACCAAGCCAGCCAATAGCAGCCCTGTATCTCTCCTCCTAGACCAAGCCAGCCAATAGCAGCCCTGTATCACTCCTCCAAGACCAAGCCAGCCAATAGCAGCCCTGTATCTCTCCTCCAAGACCAAGCCAGCCAATAGCAGCCCTGTATCTCTCCTCCAAGACCAAGCCAGCCAATAGCAGCCCTGTATCGCTCTTCCATGTATCTCCAGACGTATATGACTTTCAGTTTCCTGGCTGGACTCTCAGTCCTGAGGTAATGGTGATTGCCTATGGTTGGCTGAATAGCCTCCTCTTATTTGCCACATTCCCCCTTAGCAGTGGAATTAAAGGTAATAAATAGCACAGGATTTGCAGACCGTTAAACCAAACCCTAACCTGACCCTAAAACCAAACCCTATACCAAACCCTAAGACTTAAACCAAACCCTAACCTGACCCTAATATCAAACCCCAGGACTAAAAGCAAACCCTAACCTGACCCTAAAACCAAAATGTGTCCCGGACGAGCCTGCTGTAGTCAGTTGGTTCTGTTTGTGGAGTAAAACCACACCCCAACACCCCAAACAAAACATATTTATAACAAAAATATCTTGTTTTCGTCAAGTCTCATTCATGTCGGGTAGGAATATCAAGAATATCCCAAAGCAAAGGCCCTATGTGTGCTATACCCATGAAGAGGAAATGAAAGATGTGAAATCGGCCAAACATCCAGGCCACGATCAAACGCCATATAGTGTGTGTTATATAGTGTGTGTTATAGTGTGAGTCACTGAATCAACGACATCCTCCCCCGGTTCGCCCTTCAATGAGAATTCCGTGAAAGAAACGCGCCTCATCAACAGATCAACCTCGGAGCGGCGGAGAAGGCAAGGTGAGTGCTATCTGACATTCACACACAGACAGGCCCGCAGCATGATGGATGGGAAAAGTAACAGTCCCCGACGACTTTATATCGAATTATTTGATAAGACCCACTGCAGCACAAAGATATACAATTACATATTTATCAATCTTCTCCTCGAGTCTACACTCCGTATGATGGGGGATGACGATAGCCCTTATAGCACCCTTCTTTCTCCACCATCTTCCCTGAAGCCTCCCCACCAGGGTTGCCAGATTGGGCGGGAAATCTGGCCCAATCTGGCAACGCTGCTCCCCACCCTAACACACCACCGCCGTGATTATATGATGGAGTTGAAGTCCCAGGTGTGGAATGAAACGTGCGGTGAATATTTAAAGCTTCAAACAACGCGCTTTTCAATTACAACGAGTGGCACGGCGCAGATAAAATATCTGCCCGCATTACTCAGCCTCTGAATCCCGTCACATTAGTTGTTTTTTATGCAGCTGCACCAAACACACCATCCATTCTCCTCCCCATTGACACCATCTGATCAACGACCGTCCTTATATTAAACCTATCCTATTTTACCATAGGTAACCCCTACCTAGTAAATATGTTTATTAACTATTATGCTAATTAATGTGTTTTGCGGGTTGTTCAATTTGCAAAGTCCACATGAGTATCGGTTTATTTTGGGAAAAGTATTCAAATTGTAAGTTAATACAGGTTGCTGCGAAGCCACGCACGATGCACAGGTGGTCGAATTGTGATGATGCGGGATGGGGGATGCGTGGTTGCATGATGCGCGATGCGGGATGCGGGATGCGCGGTGCGTGCGCCCCACGGTGTCCGCGTGTGAGTCTGCACCTCACCGGAAGTGCTTGGATTCCGGGACAGCAGCAGCAGGAAAGAACCACTGCACTGTGCGGCGTGTGTGTCGCCGTTATAAACTCCTCTCTCTCTCTCTCTCTCTCTGCCTCATTCTCCCTCTCTCCAGGGGCTGTGTCATCCAGCAGCCCACCGACCCTCCAGGTAGAGATGGGGGGTTCTCAGAGCGTGGAAATCCCGGGCGGAGGATCTGAAGGATACCACGTCCTCAGAGTAAGATGTTGAACCGGGCAGATGGCTCTCTGACGCGCGGCTGGATGGGTTTCAATCGGTGACTGAAATCCACGTTCCGCTCAGATCTCCTTTAGATTCTCCCTCGACGCTGGAGAACCAATGGTCCTCAAATAATATAAAGCATCCATGGATTATCCGCATCGTTATTTGCGACAGAACGTATGTTACTGCTGCCGGGTAGCTGTCAGAAATCGTGGCTATTCATGGCGACTGCAATGATCATGAAGCGATTCTGCCGTAGTCGCGTCTCCCATATGGTCCTATTTTACTCTATTTAATCACAGTCAATCCTTCATGTAAAATGGTCAAAGTTAGCCCATGTTAGCACAGCAGCAACCGAATGTGTGCACATAGCAGAGAATTCAGCTTGGCAGCCTCAACTCAAGTGTACCACAAATATCCCTGCGTCAACATTTTGTTTTAGTCCACCTGTTCAACTCCATGACTAATCCCCATCAGGTCTAAACCCCATGACGGTGTTATTTCCAGGTCCAAGAGAATTCCCCTGGCCACCGCGCTGGATTGGAGCCGTTCTTTGACTTCATCGTCTCCATGTCAGACACCCGACTGGTAAGAACAGAACGCCAATCACACGCCTGTAGGCGGGACCACCAGGGGTGATGCGTGAGAGACCGGTGGGGCTACAACCGGTAGAATCAGACGGTTGTGGGTTATGGTCGTTCAGGTTAAACAGGTACACACACACACACACACACACACACACACACACACACACACACACACACACGCACACAAAGAGAAACACAGACACACACACACCCCTCCACTGACGAGGATCTCGTTGTTGGGCAGAACAAAGACAACGACACGCTGAAGGAGCTGCTGAAGGGCAGCGTGGAGCGGCCCGTCAAGATGCTGGTGTACAGCAGCAAGACCCTGGACGTCAGGGAGACCTCCGTCACCCCCAGCACCCTGTGGGGGGGGCAGGGCCTGCTGGGGGTCAGCATTCGCTTCTGCACCTTTGACGGCGCCAACGAGAACGTCTGGCACGTGCTGGTGAGGGGGGGGAAGGGGCTGAGGGGGGTGGGGGGTGAGGGGGGTGAAGGGGGGTGATGTGGGGGTAGGGGCTGGGGGGGGTGAGGGGGGGTGAATGGGGTAAGGGGTGAAGGATTTAGGGGGGCGGCTACTGTGGTGAGGGGGCTGAGAGCCATGGTCACATTCAGGGCATTGTAACTTATAATAAGAAGAACATTTTGTCAGAAGAAAAGAGAAACGATAATATATCCCTGTCGGTACAGTAAGGATGTTCATAGGACCAAAGGCCAAGCACTAACATCGCGAATTTAACCCATTCCCCGCACACAACAGAGACAGCTAGGATAAGATGCTACACAATGCTAAGTACTTTTTTTGTAAGTGCCAGGACGTATAACATACAATAAGTGCGTACATTAAGTGCCAGGAAGTACAATATACATTAAGTGCTTAATGGCTAATGGCTATGTCTAGTGCCGCTTTTCCACCGCACATGTAGCTCGACTCGACACGACTCGACTCGACACGACTCGACACGGTAGCAGCACGGGTGCTTTTCCACCGCAAATAGTACCTCCTGGACGTGGGCGGGGTCGGCTGCGCGAAAGGGCCGTGACGTATTTTTGTACGCGACGCAAACAAGACCTACGCAACCCACACATGGACAGAACCCACATAACAACAATGGAGGACATCGATAACATTACTATTATTAGCTGGCATGTTGAAGAAGTTGAAGAAGTGGAATATATGTTGGCTGCGGCGACATGGCAACCAGCATGGTTGCCATGTCGCTCTCGTGACTTCGTCACACTCTCTGGCCAATCAGTGGCCGGCCGTCTGCCGACGTCACCTTTTAGCATCGGCTCAGCTCGCTTGGAACCTAGAGCGAGGCGGTACTAGAAAAAGCAGCCACTTCAGGTACCAGGTACCATGTTTTCGCGGTGGAAACGCAAAAAATGCGAGCTGAGTCGAGTCGAGTCGAGTCGTGTCGAGCTGGTACCATGCAGTGGAAAAGCGGCATAGGTGAACTCTGAACATTTTCACGTCAGTAAAATATTAATGTATTATAATGAATGAATAACATTTTTACTTCTATTACATGTGTACCGTGTTCACATGGGACTGCACAAATGACACACACACTATTTAAACAGTGGCGATTGTAATTTTTGAGAAAGATGCAACAAATCTCGACATCCCTTCATCATATTTTTCTTTTTAGGAGGTGGAGGCCAAATCTCCGGCGGCTCTGGCGGGCCTGAGACCCCACTCGGACTACATCATCGGGGCCGACTCGGTCATGAACGAGGTACCTCTCGCGCCGAGACCTGGACGAATCCTCTGAGGCACCCTGGGCCTGGTTCACCTGTGGCGGCCATCTTGGCTCCAAACGCCAGCTGGTAGCCGAGAGAGCGTTTGGAGCCAAGATGGCCGCCACAGCTGAACCAGGCCCGTTTTTGTGCTTCGATGGCAACTGTTGACTCGAAGCTTGAATCTTTCTTCAAACAGAGCGAGGATCTGTTCTCGCTCATCGAGGCGTACGACGGGAAGGGGCTGAAGCTGTACGTGTACAACACAGACACGGACAGCTGCCGCGAGGTGGTGATCACGCCCAACTGCGACTGGGGTGGGGAGGGCAGGTGAGAGGGGGAGTGGAGGCCGGCACAGACACACACACAGACGCACACACAGAGCCATGTAGACAGACGCACAGACAGACCCATGTAGGCAGACGCACAGACAGACGCACAGACAGACCCATGTAGACAGACGCACAGACAGACGCAGACGTGCAAACACACACAGATGCACGCACACACACACACACACAGATGCACGCACACACACACACACACACACACACATACAGACACAGACAAAGATGCGCGCACACACACACACACACACACAAAGATGCACACACACGCGCGCACGCGTGCGCACACACACACACCTTGCTCAGGAAAGTTATGAAATTCTTGTAAAAACCCAGTATGTCCTTTTAGCAACGCATCCCTGCCGTAGGAACTCAACAGAGCATTATTTTTTTGACTAATGTGTGAACTGTCCCGATTGCCTCCCCCCCCCCCCCAGCATCGGCTGTGGGATCGGCTACGGCTACCTGCACCGGATACCCACGCTGCCTTTCTCCGAGGGCAAGAAGATCAGCTTCCCTGCCCCGACGGCCAGCAGACCGGCCGCGCCACCTAAGGATGGCTTCACAGAGGTCAGGCTTAAAGGAGACGTTCACTGCTGTGATCCAACAGCGTTGGGGACTCAATCGAAGATATGGTTTATCATCGGCATCAAAGTAGCATACTAATATTACGTTGACGGTGTTTAGGCATTAATTGTCTTTTTTTTTTTAAAGATACTTTGTCACAAAAGATCTGTTTTCTGTGTAGTGGTAGTTATGGTACATTTTGAACTACGGTAATCCTGAGTGGTTGTGGGTGCGATTCCCAGGTTCACCTGTCGGCCGTGAGTGTCGCGGCCTCACCTGACGCGTCTCCGTCTGTGGGTGGGGTCACCGTCAGCTCCGCCCAGCCGCCCGCCCTCAGCGCCTTCCAGACAGGTACACACACACACACACACACACACACACACACGCACACGCACACGCACACACACAACTAACTAAAACACATTTTTCACTGTTTTTCAGTGAAACTGTGTGTTGCACAACAAGGGTCAGTTTCTTTCGGGGTTCGATGCAGAATATACCACTTTTTGTTAGATTCTGAAAGGCAAACCAAGATTGCGTCTGTCTTGGGGGGGGGGGGGGGGGGGGGGGGGGTTTGATCCGATAGTGACTGCTGTCATGGCCCTCTGTTCCAGGAGCTCCTACAGTACCGGTTCCTCATCATATCGCCCCTGGACCCCTCCCTCCGGCCGGCCTACCGGGTCAGTCCCAAGTACCACATGGTTTTAATGGAGCTTGTCTAGATCCATAGCAGGCATACGTGCATACGTCATCAAAACGCTTTAAGTACGCACGTCCAGTGAGGCATGAATGCAAACGTGTGACATCATAAACCGGCCTCACACACATCGTAAACCGCCCTCTGTCTTCGTCTTGCAGGTTTAATGCCTTTACCCGGACGCCTCCCTCCCCTCCCACCCCTCCCTCCCCTCCCTCCCCTCACCTTGCCGGATTTGAGCAGGCTCTCGCTACATGGCGTCAGCGGGCTTCCCCCTGCAGGTAACCCCGGTGAAGTGTTGCTGTGGCGTTCTGTCGTCTCAGTCTTGGCTCAGCCTCAACGTGCACACCAAGGAATGAGCTCAGCTGTTTACCTAAGTTCAGGCTTTACGATTCGAACTGTAGGAGCCATGTTCGCTCCTCCAGTTAACATGGAGAGCAGCGGCTGAAAAAATACATCGCAAAACTTGTGTAACTTGCCCAAGTCATTACGAACTTGAGTAAGTCACATGAATACAATCACAGGTGAAGACAATTACTTGAAGTTTCTTAGTTATGTTGAGGACAAATCGGGACCCAGGACCTTTAAAAAGAGTCCCAACACCCTAGCCAATGAGCTGTCCTGTTCTTTTAAAGAGTCCAACACCCCAGCCAATAAGCTGTCCTGTACTTTAAAAGAGTCCAACACCCTAGCCAACGAGCTGTCCTGTTCTTTTAAAGAGTCCAACACCCTAGCCAATGAGCTGTCCGGTCCCATGTCCTCATGGACAAAAGGCTCTGACTTACAAGCAGCACGCCTGCAAGGCTGCTTCTGTTTCTCTGCAACCCGTCTCCGGATGACCCCATGATTCTGGTCGTGGACGTCGCTGCACAGCTCAATGAACTTCAAGGATGTAAAGGTCACCCTGTTTGTCGTTCTCTGGTCCTCCCCCCCACCCACCCAGGTCTCGCCCCGCTGGCTCCGCTCAACCTGCCCCCTCTGCCCCCGCTGGTCCCGGGGGCGACCCCCCCCCTGTCGGAACGGGTCCTTCCGGGCGCCGGGGCCCCGCCTCCGACGTCCGGCGTTCAGGACCCCCGTCGCCATGGCGACCCCACCGCTGTCCTACCCCTTGGTCCACGGCTTCCCCCATCAGTACAGCGTGCCGTTGTCAGGGGGCGACGCCTCACCCGGGAAACGTCACCGTGTCGTCGTAATGGACGCTCAGTTTACAACACCGATCAATACACTAATCCCCCCCCCCCCCCCCCCCCACTCAAACACACGGTTTCGCCGGTCGTCGTAAAAAATGGGTTCAAGCGTGGGGCGCCTGGTCGTTTAGATATTTATAATGAGCCGAACCCTTTGGCTTCTTCCACTGGTCTCAGTAATCATTTAGTGAGGATGGCTGGACTGAAGATTAAAGTATAAGGTTTGAGGATTATGGGATAGCATGCCGGAATGCAAGGTTACCGCATAACACTCGAACCGGAGTCCATTTAATTCCTGGCCCCTTGTGAACGTGCTCGTCACGTTACCGCAACCCAGCCAAGTATTTTAAAAAAGAAACTATTTATGGTGATTAAGTGCCAGAATTCTTCAGGAGGAGACGTTAAAGGTTTATATTTACTTTGCTGTATATCATGTTTAGCTCGGGGATCTTGTATAGCTTATAGCGGTTCACTTCATTAAGTGGTTTTCCTCATAATTCTTGTTGAGCCAAGTGTTCCTGAACAGGATGGGGAATTTTTCTCAAGTACACGACACTTGACTCAAGCAGGCTGCTGTCCGTGCCTTTATACACGATTAGGCTACAACTATTGAAAGTAAACCGCAGTACCGCTCGGACACCACAAGATGGCAGCAGAAGCTCAGGAGTGACCGCAGGACCCGCAGTTGACTATGAATGACGTTGATTGTATTGCAGTGATCGATAATAAAGCAGTTGTGCTTGATAAGACCTCAGCTCTAATTTCCCAGCATTTATTTTTTACTCTCAGCCAAACTGTACACAAATAAGATGACGCCACCCTGGGCAATAGCAACATCTAAAGCTGCAAAACGGGACACAGCATGAACCTCAAATCGCCCAATAGGTTTGTTTTACAAAAACTGCAAAATTATCTTCTGCACAGCATATACAGTTCTCAATCCATCCATTTATTTATTTATTAGTATTCCTGCATAGGATTTTGTACAACGTCATTTTTCTACATTTGGTTATCTTGTGCATTAAACATTAGTATGCTGCCAGAGCCTATTTCTTACTAGATGCCACAGTTTGCTAAAGTATTACAATCTCATGGCTAGGTGTAACTGAATTAAAGCCTATCACTTTGAACAAATAAAACAAGGAACAAAAGTGAAATTCTTCAAAACGATGAACGTCTGCTTAATACAGTAAATGAACGTGTGTGTGTGTAGCAGCTGTATGGTTTGCACCCTGGCAGGAGCGCCGAGAGACCCCCCCCCCCCCCTCGACCAACGCCCCCACCCGCCAGGTTTCTCCGCCACCCCCCCCCCCACACCAGGCTCTCCACCCAGATCCTCCTCCAGGTTCTCAAGTCAGTTTCGTTCAGTGCTCTGCTGGATCTTCTCATCAGGATCCATGTTCCCCTCAGGCTCCCCCCCCCATCGATCCAGGGCTGTGCCAACGCCAAGAGCACGACATGGGTGTAGGGAAGAGTTGGGGGGGGGGGGGGGGGGGAGTCACAAAGCTTTGGCCATTCTAGTCCCTCCCCGCTCCCCCCGCCCTCCCCCCTTCCGTGTCCTGCTCCCCCAGTCCTCAGACCCTCGGACCCCCAGACAGACGCCGGGCGGGGCTGGGGGGGGGCGGGGGGAGCAGCCCGCTGCTCGGTTCCGTCACAGTGCAAGAGGAGAGAGAGAGAGTCAGTACGATGAGATGACGCCCCCGGTGGTGGGGGTGGTAGAGGAGGAGCCCGGCCCCCCGGGGCCAACCTGCAGGGTGCCTGAGGAGCTGGATCGCCGCATGTGGGGCAGCAGGTAGGAGTCGCCCCCCAGCTGGTGCACGTCGAAGCGGTCCTCCTTGCGGTAGGCCAGGCAGCGCTTGATGAAGGCCTGGGGGGGGGGGGGGGGGGGGGGGGGAGAAGAGGGCGTGTGATACGGGGGGGGCGGGGGGGAAGAGGAGACGCAGAAGTCACATTATGGCTCTCGGGGAAGAGTTAAGGGAGAGTCAGGGGACCATGACTCTCTCGGACCTCGATTCACACGACCACAACGCAGTCGAGTATTCAAATCTATGGTAACCGAAAGGTTGGTAGTTCGATCCCCAACTCCTCCCAGAGTGTCGATGTGTCCCTGAGCAAGACACACTGTCGCCTTGCACGGTTCACTCTGCCGTCGGTGTGTCAACGTGTGTATTAACCGATGCAAGTCGCTTTGGATAAAAGCGTCTGCTAAATGCCCCAATTGTAATTGTATTCATGGTGATGAAAGAACTGATGTCTTAAGGGGAAGACTTGGTGAATGTTTATATAAACATGCAAGTATGTACTTTGCTGCTGCATATCATTCATCGTTTAGCTTGGGGATCTCGTCGATAAAAAGGTGCGAGCCTGCTCCTGAAGCAGTGCGTGTCGAGCCCAGCGTTTGAGCAACACGGGGCAGGTCTGAAAACACAAGCCAGCTGCCGTCCCCTTCGTCCGACTCATTTAAGGCCAGAACCGCAATAATCAATGCGACATTGTAGCGTCACACTGCTCATTCAGTCACCGTTCAATAAGCGGCATTACCGCGGTAGGTTCAAAAAGGCTAACCACACACCTTTGCTTCATTACTTGAGACGGGCTTCACAGGGAACTGGAGGTCTGTAGCTTTAAGGATGGTATTCTCCTGCAGGATGTCCTGTTGGGACTGATTGTGGCCGAAGGGCTGAAACCAAAAACACATACAGACACATCAAGCAAGCAGCAGGGACTCCAAGGCACTCCAACACCTCCGCGCTGATCGGTTCTGTGCTCACCTTTCTCCCGTAGAGACACTGGAAGAAGATGATGCCCACAGACCACACGTCCACCTTGTTGGAGATCTTTGGAGGTTCTTTACCTACGACGAAACACTCGGGGGGCAGGTACCTGAGCGGGTTAGACACAGACAGTCTTAGCGACCTGGGCCCCACACTGATGTCTAGGCGTCTGTGGCTAGCAAGCGACTGGTGTCACTTGCTAGCCACAGACACCAGACGAGGTTCCTTACTGGACTTGTTCCAATACCAGTATTGGAAATTCCTCAGATGCTGCCTAAAATACAGTATCGATTCGGGCATCGACGAACTCTCTGCGCCGATGCGATACTATCACACGACTCCTTTGGGTTCTCTTACGACGGGTTCACTTACTGTCAACATCATTTGGAAATGATGTTGGCAGTAAGTGAACCCGTCGTAAGAGAACCCTTCAATAAGAACAATGTCTAGTAGTATTGACAATGCCAGATGCTGTATCGGTACATACACTCGGTATCTGGGGAGTCAAACCTATTCCTTACCAGTATGTCCCGGCCCCCTGCGACGTCAGGTCCATGCCGTCGGCGCCGTAGTTGTCGTCGTCCATGATTTTGGACAAACCAAAGTCTGTGATCTTGATTTCCCCGCACGCCGTGCCGTCCACCAATAGGATGTTGCCTTGAAGGGAACACAAAAACAATTTACAAAGAAGAAGAGGTGCGTTCCCCGCTGGAGGCATCGCACACCGGTAAAGCAGTCATACAACGTCCTATACATCTAGACTTCTGGCTCAAAACCCTGCACGCTACTAAGCACCGCCATGATACCTTGGATCTGAACCTCACCTTCGTCTGCGCGTTGTCCTTTCTACTACGAGACTGCGTGGGGATCTGTGCTTCGTCTGGTGCGTCGGCTTAGCTCAGGAGGTAGAGCGGGTTGACTTGTAACCGAAATGTTGCTAGTTCTATCCCCGGCTCCCCGGCGTGTCGAGGTGTCCTTGAGCAAGACACCAAACCCTAACTGGCTGATGTCTTCCATGGTTGACTCTGCCGTCGGTGTGTGAATGCGTTTATGAACTGCTGTAAGTCTTATTGGATGTTTCAGGTCAAGTTGAGCTAAAACACCCTTATTGAAGGCCGAGCACGACTGTTCCCAACCTTTGAGTGTGTCTGACCTCCCCAGAGGACAGTGTTTACCTGGCTGGAGGTCATCATGGAGGACAGTGTTTACCTGGCTGGAGGTCATCATGGAGGACAGTGTTTACCTGGCTTGAGGTCATAATGGATGATGGGCGGCTTGATCTCGTTCAGGTATCTCAGTGCGTTGACGATCTGCATGACGATGGACCGCGCCTCCTTCTCCGACATGAGCTTGTGCTGCTTCAGGTAGAAGTCAAGGTCGTTGCCCTCGCAGTACTCCAGCACCGTGCAGAACCTGTCAGGGGAGGCCGGAGGATGGGGGTCAGGCTGGGTCTGGAGGTCACCTGGGATTGACATGGCAGTCCTATGTTCTAGCAGAACTTCTGGGGGGGGGGGGGGGGGGGCGGGGAAGAGACTGAACGGAACCCAGTAACAGCCAGGGGGCGGTATTACACCTCGTTTCCTGGTTCGTTACGGAGATATTTACCGAAGAGAAACAGTCGCGTGAATGGATGAATCGTTCAGAAGGTGGGGGGGGGGGGGGGAAGAGAGAGAGAGAGAGACAGAGAGCGAGAGCGAGAGCGAGAGAAAGGGAATGTGTAGCGGTAGAGAAAGAAAGAGTAGGGGACCCCTAAGACAGCTTGATCAAGAGCTGAGGTCAGCTGGACTGGAGCTAACATTGTAACATGCCACCAGATAAGCTAGCTGTTGATGCTAACATTGTAACATGCCACCAGATAAGCTAGCTGTTGATGCTAACATTGTAACATGCCACCAGATAAGCTAGCTGTTGATGCTAACATTGTAACATGCCACCAGATAAACTAGCTGTTGACGATGTCAATAACACAACCACACACGTGGTTGTGTTATTGACATCTCCCCCCCCCCCCCCAGACCCCTTAACCCGGGGCGCGTGTGCGTGGACTCACGTGTCTGTGTCCAGTGAAAAGTAGTCATAGAGCTTCACGATGCGAGGGTGGTCCAGCTGCTTGTGTATTCGGTACTCCCGGCACGCATGTCTGCGGAGGAGGAGAGCAGGGATGCACGGTTACCGTCGGCAACCGTAGCCATGGGCAATGCGCCCAAAAACACAACATGCACGTAGTAGAATGTAATTATGTGAACCAAAGCAAAAGGCAGAACCACTGTGTTTGGATATACATGTCACAAGTTTAGTTTCAGCTGGGTGAAAGAGCTAGAAAACTAGTTTTCCTTTCTTTAACGTTTCAAACCTCATTATAATCTTTATATAGCACAGATTTTCATTGCAATTCATTTGATGATATGATACAAATGTGTTAAAACTACGAGACGGGGTATCCCAATCTTCATTTAACGACGATGCAATATCATTTATAGACAAACGATATTATTGAAGTATTGCCCGGCCCCAAGTAGAGGGTGACCATCAGTTCAGATCAAGAATGTAAAACCCCGAGGAACCCTACTTGTGATAGTTCTCCTTCTTCTCCTCCCTCCAGTTCTTGTTGAGTTGATGGATCTTCACAGCAGCATATCTTTGTTCGATGAGGTCAAAGGCCTTCAGAGACGACACACAGAGCATGTTAGGACCCGATGGCCTCAGGAGAGGGAGGGAGCCCCTACAAGAAGGTCTTTACTGTGAGAGGTAGAGGACTTAGAAGCCACACCGTACCTTGTAAACTTCACTGAAGCCCCCTCTGCCTAGCAAGTGTAGGAGCAGGTACCGCTCGTTTAACGTTGGGTGGTCCTTAAACCTGCGGTTGAGAAGAAGCAAAGCCAGGATATTCATTATGAACGCCATAGTTGCATCAACATCAACATCATTTAGTCATATAATGCAATATCTGACCTGAACCCAATTTTGGTTGTTCTTGTGGAAGTGACATTTATTCAAAACAGACGGATCCAATCTTTGAAGATAAAATAATTTGACCCAATTTCTTTCCAGTCCAGCGAGTTCAGTGCTAAAACTGGAGTTCAGATCAAATTAGACCTAGTTAAAAAAACAAAACACCCAGCCAACCAACTTCAAGTACGAGTTCCTGACAGCGTCGTGTGAACACAATATCGGATCTTTTAAAAACTCATTCTCACACCTCTTCCACATTCAACATACAACATGCTAACGTCGTGGGTCGACTTTATCTTTGACAGCCATTTAAAAAGAGGAGCACTTTAAGATAGGAGCCTGGGCTAGATTCGGTCTCTACAGGGATTTACAGTTGGAGTTGCCCCTGGGTAGCCTCATAAGAACATGCAGATAGAAAAGTTTGCGTTTCGTAGTGAAGGTCAGTCAGGCCTTGACCAAGCAGCGATTGAAATCCAAATATTGGCACGGCCTTACGATGTTCGAAAATGTGCAACCAGCAGATTATAGAAACAAGTGATAGCGGTCCTCTCGCGGCACTTTCCCATTGGAAGTCAACAAAAACATTGTCTGATAAAATATCAGTTAATTTTTTACTTTCATTTCGTCCATCCCTGAAAACCATTTGCTGCGTTGATTTCTGGTCCACCATGGTATTGATATTCTGTGCACTGCTCCTCGTCAGTCATGAACTGAAAGTACCGCCCCTGACGTTGATTGGTCCTCAATTTGTATTTGTTTTTTTCTAAAGGGAGGCTTGAGGCCAGGCTGACCTGCAGTGAGAAACTGAGTGTTATCTCCCCCTGGCACCTCGAGATTGGGTTGGGGGGGGTGGGGGACAACGACTAGATGGAAGGACCTTTTATAACCAACATAACATCAACCGTCATCTGGATGACGGTCACTTTGAGATAGCAGTCTAACGTCCTGTCTGCCTCACATAGACCTTACTTGATCTTCTGCTTCCTACCAGAACAATAGTAGTCAACAATTTGGCATAAGAAATTACACAGATAAAGAGAGTGTGTAAGGGAGACTCACTGAGAACTGTCTTCATTATTTATTCTCTTCAGCTCTCGAATGTGGAGGTTACGCACTCTCTCCAAACGCTCCAACTCTGCCTGGATCTCCGCTTCTTCCTATAAATGATTAACACACACCTCATCAGAATCCATACTCACTAGTTGTGCATTTAATATTCATACTTTGTAGCTGGTCTGTAGGTTTATGTATTGGGAAAAACAACCAACACTAGAACACAAAACTCTAAGGCCACGAGAGCTCTGGAGGTTCAGCCGGAGTTCTCCAGCCCCTAGAATTGCGGTATCAAATATGAATGTCTTCATAAATTTCAACGATCGTCGACAAATCGCATTTATTTGCCAATCAACATGCAACTGTTAAATTATTCAAAAGGAGACACGAAGAGTTTCCAACTGCATCTGAACACGGTAACGCATGCACTGCCTACTCCTCCTCCTTTTAACGTGTCCTGTAAACACCCCCCTGGGTGACCTCCTCCACAGGGATCTACTCGCTGAATGAGGCGGTGTGGTTCGGCATGCTTACCTTCTTCAGATGACCAAGCCGTAGTTTGAAGATCTCCTCCTGCTCGTGGTACTCGGCGAGAGTCAACCTGTCGAGAGAGAAAACCTTTCAGTGTCCAAATCCCCCTGCCGTTAAACAGGCTATCACAGCGCCGCTGTGAGTTTATAGATCTCTTTGGACCGGTTGGCAACACGGGAAACACTTCAGCCGCGGGTCAAGCCACCAGCGCCGCGGCTCTGATCTGATGTCATGAGCGTGAATGAGCGGATGAAAGGCGGGCGCACTCACAGCTGAGGTAGGCTGGGTTTCAGAAAGGGATCGCTTTCAGCTCCATTCACCGCCTTTGTCTTGCGCTGTTTTGGCTCCGAGTTGGTCGCGGGCGCCTGGGAGTTGCTGGACGACGGCGGCTTCCTTTTAGCCAACAATTTTCTTTGCCTCTCCATGTCCTCGCGCTGCTGGTTCAACCACTCCTGTTGCCTGTGAAAGGGGGACATTGTGCAAATAAGAGAAGGGGATGGGAAGAGTTACCCCCGCTGTGCCATTCGACTCATCGCAATGCCTTGAGGTGATGTAAAAAAAAATATATATAATGACACTCAGTCGGGGAGGCATGTTCAAAGGGAAACCGCGTTTGTGTTAAAACGTTCAACTGTCGTTTGATTTTTCCGTTGCAAACTAAAAAGCGGCTCAGCCGGTGGGGACCCACTTGACGAGGTTCTGGAAGGCGTAGCCGTCCGTCCACTGCTCGGTGAACGAGGCCCCGTGGCGCACCGTGGTGAAGTGTCCCAGACGCAGCCGGTCCTGCATGCTCTTCTCCCGGCACGACTGCTTCTCCTGGGTGCTCTGGGGTCGCAACAAAATGGCCTCCTTAGCTTAGCGAAGCAACGCAACACAAAACAACACAACACACACTCGTATGTACACACACACACGTGCGGGCGCGTGCGACATGGAAGACAGAAGGCCAAGCACTCACCTTCTCTATGAGCAGCTTCTTGCTCATACTGATGCATTTATTCAAGCGTTCCTTAAACTTTTCAAGTAATTTTTGTTGTTCGTCTACCTGCCTTCTGAGATCACAGTTTGCCTAAGGAGGAAAAAAAACAAAAAACATAAATTGGCATGTTGAGATATGTATACTCCCAAAACAACATTGTTTCAAAGCTATTCATGTAGATAGATAAATAATTGTTCTGTTGCTCAACCAACCAATTCAGCCCTTCAGAATAACACAACCACAGAATGTGGTTGTTTGAATGACATCGTCAACAGCTAGTTTATCTGGTGGAATGTATGTTAGCTTCAACAGCTAGCTTATCTGGTGGCATGTTACAATGTTAGCATCAACAGCTAGCTTATCTGGTGGCATGTTACAATGTTAGCATCAACAGCTAGCTTATCTGGTGGCATGTTACAATGTTAGCATCAACAGCTAGCTTATCTGGTGGCATGTTACAATGTTAGCTTCAACAGCTAGCTTTTCTGGTGGCATGTTGTAATGCAAGCGTCAGCTAGCTAATCCTGTGGCATGTTGTAATGTTAGCATCAACAGCTAGCTAATCCTGTGGCATGTTGTAATGTAAGCGTCAACAGCTAGCTAATCTGGTGGCATGTTTTAATGTTAGCGTCAACAGCTAGTCTATCTGGTCGTATGTACTACAGATGGATCAAGCACGTTTTGAGCACAGACCGGAGACCTTACCCTCAACAAGTCATCTATCCTCCCTTCCTTCTTCTCAAGGTCCAGATTCTTATTGCTTTCAAGTGCAGCCAGTTTCAGTCCAGTGAGGTCAGTCTGGGGGGGGGGGGAGAAGCAAAACAGTTACTCCAGACCACCTCTCCAAATCTGGTCAATACATCAAGAGGGTCAACAACACTAGTATAGCAAACGAATAAATCCCGGTCTCCTCACCTGGACACATTTGATTGCGAGTTGCTTTGGAAGCATGACCTGGTCCCCGAAAGACAGACTGGGGGGAGATGAGCTACTTTGTCTGACCTGCAAAACAATACAGCAGGATGCATAAAAACACAAGACAATGACTCTTAGCAGCACAGAAGAGTGAGGGCGACGCCAGAGTCTATGGCAGTCTTTGGGGGGGGGGGGGGGGGGGGTTGACTTACAGCAGCACCCTGAGCTGAGTGGGAGTTCTGTGGCGAGCGGATCACTAGTGGGACACCACCACCACCAACACCAACACCTCCTCCTCCTCCTCCTCTGACAGGACTGGCCCCGTTCCCTCCCTGGAACTGAGACCACAGCAGGGGGATGAGTGACATCATAGCCTCGCTGCTTGGCAACAACGTGGGCGCACAACGACGAGGCCGCCTTTGTGTCACAGAGATTTCATTCGGGTGCGCCAACCCTGTCGGGCATCTTCACTTCGACGAGGAAACAGGCAGAATCGCGCAACCATCGCTGTGAATTTTTGAAAATCACTCACATCGAAATAATCGCTGATTTTAGGTCCCCGGCCAATGGTCTTTCCTGTAAGAGAGAAGATGCATCATTCCTGTGTTTCGATTCGATTATAATCCGGAACATTCAGTCGCACTTGATGGATGGACTGAAACAACAAGCGTTATGACGAGGGGCGGGGCTTACCTTGGCTGCTTTCTGATTGGGTCTCAGGTTTTCTCTTCCTTCCCCTCGAAGACTCAGATGGCTTCTTCTCCGGTGTCTGAAAACAAAAGGGCCAGCTCAGCGACGACACGCGATCATGACAACAACCAATCGCAATATAAAGACTTATGACCGGCCTACCGAATAAGCAGGAGAGCTCCCCCTTTTCACATCCGAGCCCTGGAAAGAAAATACATTTTGAACCCAAAATAAATGTAATAATAAGTCAGTTAATGGCTTAATGCGGTGCATACATGTTGGCATAAAAGACCAAGGGAAATTTATGACACCAGTGCCTCAGATCAAAACTAGCTGTAGCCATACAGCAATAGAAGCTAACAATACTTTTATTATGATCGCAAAGAAACACAACAGTAGCATATCAAATCAATACATATGGGGTGGGAGGAGCTAAAGAACCAGGACTAAAGACTGGAGGGTCAGGGGTGGGCGGAGCTACAGAACCAGGACTAAAGACTGGAGGGTCAGGGGTGGGCGGAGCTACAGAACCAGGACTAAAGACTGGAGGGTCAGGGGTGGGCGGAGCTACAGAACCAGGACTAACAACTGGAGGGTCAGGGGTGGGCGGAGCTACAGAACCAGGACTAAAGACTGGAGGGTCAGGGGTGGGCGGAGCTACAGAACCAGGACTAAAGACTGGAGGGTCAGGGGTGGGCGGAGCTACAGAACCAGGACTAAAGACTGGAGGGTCAGGGGTGGGCGGAGCTACAGAACCAGGACTAAAGACTGGAGGGTCAGGGGTGGGCGGAGCTACAGAACCAGGACTAAAGACTGGAGGGTCAGGGGTGGGCGGAGCTACAGAACCAGGACTAACAACTGGAGGGTCAGGGGTGGGCGGAGCTACAGAACCAGGACTAAAGACTGGAGGGTCAGGGAATCTGCTGACTACTGCGGTTCTGATTGAGGCTGTCACTGCCACGGGCCATTAGGTGTGTGACGTATGAGAGGCATCTGTGACACACACACACACAATGACAAATGGTGAAACAGACGATAAAACCTCAGACACAGACAAGCACCCAAATACACCTTATCCAACGTCGTTGCTGTAGCTGGCTGCAGTCATCATGTTCCCCAATCAGCCCAACTAGAATTGTGTTGTTAAAAATACCATATTCAAGCACAATAAAATCATTTGAATGTATTCTTCGAACCATACCTCAGACTCCTTGTCACTTGAAGACCCTATGCTTCCAAAGCTGTGATTTGAACATTCATTGTTTGCTAAACCCTGAAATCATTAAGAACAAGCAGAAAACATGCAGTGGTTAACACTTGTAGAAGGACATCTTCACATTGTCATTTGAGTGACTGTGATGAGGAACATAGCATGCAGTAGGCCAGGAGAGCATCAAGAATCGTGGGGTTAGCCCGGCCTACCGCAACACAATGTCCGTTCTCTTACTTCCTACGAAGTGTGCCCCTGTTAACAGTCCGCAGTCTCTAACTTCCTATGAAGTGTGCACCAGTTAACAGTCCCCGCTCTCTAAATTCCCATGAGCTCTTAGAGGCTGTGCATTAAAAAGGAACATTTATTTATTTTTTACTTAAAAATGGATGTACAACTGAAAGTCCCGCCCTCTCTCTAGCCCCTTAACCCATGTCACTGAAAGTCCCGCCCTCCCTCTGTCCCCTAACCCATGTCACTGAAAGTCCCGCCCTCCCTCTGTCCCCTAACCCATGTCACTGAAAGTCCCGCCCTCTCTCGTCAACAACGCCCATCCGGAACGTCCCCTTCAAGGCGGCGTTCCCGTCGTGCGGCGAGAACGACGAGGCGAGGCGCTCCGAGACCAGGTGCGTGACCAACCCCCTCCGGGCGGGGCCCCCCGGGCCCCGAGACAGCGGCGCTCACTCACTTTGGTTCCCCCGCTGGTGCTGCCGGTGCTGCCCCCGGTGCTGCCTCCGACACCGCCCATGAAGCGAGCCTCCAGCAGCTCCTGTCTCCTGGGGTCCAGGCTGTGAAGCTCCTCCATGGCACCTGCCAACGTCAGGGGACGGTCAGAGCATGAGTCACCGGGCATCGGAGGAGGGCCGCCTCAGCGAGGCCTCAGTGAACCCGTTTTAACGCCCGGCGGCTTAATTGCCCTTTGTCAAAGTTATTAGACGACGCATGTTTTTTTTTTTTCACCGAGCCTCTAAAAATAGACTGCCTCCGTTCACACCGCCGACGCGGGGGTCAGGGCTGACCATACGCCTGGTATGGTGTCTGAACGAAATCAGGGCTGTGCTGTAACCGACGTGTTGGGAGACATTCTGTTTGCGAGGCCTCAGCCGCTGTGCCATGGCGACAGTTGGGTCCCTGTAGGCACAGTTGCTCTCTGTGCTCCGCCGTCACAGGAGACTCCACGGGGGGGGGGGGGGGCAGACCTCGTGGGAAAACCTGCCATAACTACGGGGCCATTTTAAATTTGCCCAGAGACAGAACGGTGTACACATACAGGAACATTCTGATGTATTTGTTTCGTTTATGTATGTCACATGCACATTAACGCATCACTGCCATCACTAATGGCCGTGACATGCTTGAATTGTAGGTGTCAACAGTGCAAATATGTTTGCAAGAAATAAAATATATATACAATAATGTATACTTCAATGCCAATAGTGGTTAAACAATTTGTTGTTGACAATAAGGTGCTTGCTCCTGCCTCGAGCAGAATCCAACATTCGGCCGCTTTTTTCACACTTATAATCTATTCGTCTTAATAGGAACAGAAGGTAACGGGGAGAAAACCCTTCTGTTTACCGGAAAAAAAAGGAGACAGAGAGCAGCCTCAATATTGGCTAAGGTATGTCGGCCAATGCTGCTACTAGGATTACAGATTCTGCTGCTCATCTGCAAGGTAGATCTGACATAAAGAGCAGTAGAGGTATTCCAGGGAGCCCCAGTAAAATTCCAAGAAAATGTAACACTGCTCCCGAGCCGTCTGCACTGGGAAGACAGTCAGCTTGTCGAATCGTGGGTTCACAAAAAAAACAGACGAAAGCAGAAAGGCAGCTATAGGCATTTTACACTAATTCAACCATCAGGCTTGTCCAGCAGAATAAAACGTTTGGGTTGACATTCATTAACACGTTAGTTTTTCCTTTTCCTGTGCATGCATCTGGAGATGAATTACACGTTTGCAGAACATTGAAGTGCATCAATAACCGTCATGCCAACACTAATCGTAACGACACAAGCTTGTCCCAACGTTTTCCACCGCTGTAATAACAAAGACATTCCCTGCGTGCACTG
Source organism: Gadus macrocephalus (assembly GCF_031168955.1). NCBI lineage: Eukaryota > Metazoa > Chordata > Actinopteri > Gadiformes > Gadidae > Gadus > Gadus macrocephalus. The sequence continues at coordinate 14,539,775 of NC_082401.1, read as the reverse complement.
TCCAATGTTATCCAACAGCACCAGCAATGGAAATAACCGGTAGTAAACAAACTGTGGTCATCTCTTGGCTAGGGCTACTGTAACTCCTAGTAGGGCGAGGTAAGATAGCCCACTACTACACGGCAACATGAGGTAACGTGAGAGCCGCACGCAACGGGAATGATGCCGCAGACGCAGCAGGGACTTGCAGCGCTGCACGTCATGTAAAAGATCATCTCATCGACGGGCAGTTGACAGAGGCGGGGGCGCTCAGTATTTGATTCGGTTTGGACAAGTCATCTACACCTAGAGTCTACTTCTTCACAGGGCTTGTTCGACCTACGCTCTGAGAAGCTGCACACGATTACTGGACTCTTGCTGGATATCATTCCAATTGAAAAGGCGTGTGATCACGCGTGGTGGCAATGTTAATAGGGGGACTGAAGAGAAGCTGAAGGTGGACACACCTAACCCAGATATCAGCACAAGCTGGACACTCAGTATCCATTTCATCCTCATTATCTCAGTATTTCGTGCAAAGTCTACAAACCATCCATCTGCAAACATTAAACAAGCCAGACCAACTTCATGCATTAAAAACACCCGTTTTAAAAAAAGACCCACAAATACGTTTATGATTGATTAATTACTGCTGCTGGGACTTCCCTTAAATACTTTTGATATCCTTCAGGATCAGTAGATAAACACCTTGCATTATAACCATAAGAATAATTCCAAACAGCCATTGTTTGACAATAGGTGCATTACTACCAATGTCGTTTCCGTTTCAAGCTGTGAACATTTGCAAACCAAAACAAAGAAATGTCCAGATGACAAGCTACTTTTTTCTTCTCACCATTTACATAACTTTCGATCCAAAAAGCCACTGGTTTTGTTCCTTCCATCGCCAACATCATTTTAAATGTCAAAGTTGGAAACCACACAAAGGATGCAATCCTAACCACAAGTTGTTTCCCCCCCTCACCTCGTTTTAAACTTAGCAATGAGGGCTTATTTTTCTTTTGTGTCAAACAAAAGGAGGTCCTCAGGCCATTCACAACCATCATCTATATTCAAGCCCCTGGAGAAGCATGAGGGTGAACCCTTAGAACTCTTGCTGTGGATGTCATTTTGACTCCATGCAGTTCAGCAGTTACCACCTGTTTATGGCACACACTTGTTAAGCTATTAAAATCTTTAGCATAACACAGCAGATTTTGAGCCGAAGTGAAACAACCTGCGTTTGTAAGACAAACGAAACGCAGGGGTGCAATTCAACAGTGTTAATTTAGGCAATATTAACTATTTTCTAAAATGCATGGATGCAACATGAATGATTAATTTAGTGTCACATTGGGGGAGTATACATCCACTCCTCTATGCAAGACCTACATGCAAGTTCAGAAACAACATTGGGACCAATGTGCCTGTACGTGGTTTGGCTATCCCAGAACCTAAATTCTTTGTTCAGGTAGACATTCCACATTAAACCCCGCGTGCACGCGAGAGTGCGCGTACACCACACACACACAAACACGTACCCATCCTGCTGGACTCACGTGCATGCTCCGCGTTTAAAACCCACCTCCACCACCACCATGTTACACACATTCGCTTAGCCTGACGTGTTAATACACACATCGCTGATTAGTTTTCCAACACAGTAACGTTACTATCAGCGAAGTGCCCCGGAACAGAACCCGGGGAGACACACCAACCCAGTTGGATAAGGCTTATATCTTCATGAACCACTTTATAAATTAAAAAAATAGTTCAAATGATGACCGCATTGTTCCAGAACCACCCCAGTCCAGCCATGGACACCAGGGGATAGCTCCTGACCCGCACCTAACGTGAAGTCACGGTAACCATCATCTAGGGCTCAGTCTACCGTGTGCCATTGTTGAGCGTTTCACTCGTTCATCGTCCCCACGACCCGATGCATGCATATTATATCAAGTAATCCGTCGGAACATCGCAGTTCTCCGGTGTCCTGGATGTTTGTGGCGTGACTGTGGTGTCCTGTGGTTCAGGAGGACAGTGGTTCGGTGCTACTGCCAGCTAGCCTCGGAGGCTCCGTGGACTTTGGAGCCGACGGGTTACCATCTCTCCGCCGCCTAGCTGGCGAGACTGCAGCCCCACATTTAAGCACAACGCATTCAATATCGCACAGGACTACTTACACAAACATATAGCAAACAGTTTCGAGTCCTATATCGTCAAACGACACCGTCCTTTATCCTTCACCACCGCCGCGATATGTTGCTGAAAAAACAATCCGCGTTGGGGACGTGGAGAACCGGGACCAAAGATGGCGTCCCCTCCAAACTTCCACTACTTTGGACACTCATCAGTGTACTTTTGTGCTCATACTGGATCACGTACAACTAATACATGTCGGTGGCCGGGAAGTCAGCTCATTGGTGGTCCAAATGGGTCTGCGAGATGGGCAGCTGCCGCTGGGTTGATTGTAATTATCCAGTTTTTTGGACACGAACCTCTTCACACCTCAGCTGTGCCGTGTCCTGGCTCCTGGACCTCTGTCTTCAAGTCGCATGAGACGTCACGCATCGTGTGCAAATTAGTATCGCGAGGCGAGGGGCATCCCGTTGTTTCAGAACTGGGCAATTACACCTATTTTTTAGGGAGATAAAAGTTCCAAAAGTCTTTCAACTTTTGCCGGAAAATAACGTTTTCTTTGGAATGAACACACTTAGTATGACGAATGTTTTATTTAATATAATTTTATTACAGGGGAAATATCTGTGTAGAAATGTAGGTCATATATTCATATTTAAGGGATATTCTGTTTATTGATGAATATAATCAAATTCACGAGAACAATTGACAGTAGCTTTGGTATATATTTTCACATGGAGAACAATGTTTGATTGTAACATTTTAAAAAATAGCCTTTCAGTAAGCATATAAATAAAATGGTCTTAAAAAAATAAATACAACATGTAAGGTATAAGTATACAGGCTCTTAAAATGATCCAGCTTAATGTGTTTTCTGGTATTTGCTCTGCATCCACACCCGATGCATAACTACTTTCTTCCCCCTGTTCACTTGAAGTCGTCTATCCTCCAAATTCTGAAGCTCTTCCAAACCGGCATTGGTAAATAGACTACGAACTTCATCTGTGAAAACAAACTGCATTATTACTTTTGTACAATGAATAAATAATATATTTTGGTTAAACACAACTATTGCACATGTTTATGAAAAGAGTTTACAAACCTCTTGTAAAGAAGTAAACACAAGTGCCATCTCCACGGGTGTAGAAATGATCTGCCAAACATTGTCCTGAACATACAAGAACCAGTGTGTAGATTAACGATTATAGTCACAGGGAACTGAATGTGTTAAAATGGAGTATAGCGCACATATGATATCAAAGCAAGACTCAAAAGCATGATTATTGTTCTTTACACACCAACCTTTTTTAAACCTGAGTTGAGAAAGATCATATCTGCCATAATCACGGAATAGAAATACACCTCCAGGTTTCAGGTAGGTGGTCAGTCGATTCACTACTGCCTGCAGTCTGTGCATGATAGAAATACACCTGTAAATAATCTATCGTCATATGGTACAAACACCAGTCTATCCATTATTGTATAATGACATTTATTATTTAAAAGTCCATCACCGTCAACTTCTGTCAATTGCACACAAAGCAAGTACAATCTTTAAATTAAATAGTTTCTCAAAGCAGGTCATGATAAATATAATTTGAGTAATATGCATTGTGAACATGCATTCAGTCACTATTGTGTGTGTGTGCATGTGCGCGCGTGCGTGCGTGCATATATAAATGCTCATGATAGTGATGATGGTTGAGAGATTTGACTACCAATGACTTCTTCCAGGTGTATTATTTGGACCTACCTGGCTGGATGGATGGAAGAGAGCACGAATACCGCCATGACTACATCCAGACTCTGCAGAGGAACTGGGAAGGACGCTCCCTCCTCACAGAGGTCATGGACAAAGGCATGACACACGGATTGATCATAGTCTGGATGCTCCTAACAGAGAAGGGAAATGGAGCTTAATGTGGTCGCCCTGGAGATCATTGATTTCTAACTCAAAAGCCCATTTGAGAGGCCACTTGACCATTATTAAACATGGTGTATGTATGATCATTGGAATTTTCCCATCAATTGATCTGGTGGGTTTATATTTTATTTTATGTTTAAATATATATACTCTGTTAGTAATGAAATGCAGAATGGGTTAAAGACAAGGTTTTATGGCAATGACAATTAATTTTGCATGGATTTTGCAGGATTTGGGGATGCCTTGACAATGTCTTACCTTCACCAGCTGAATAGCATGAGGAGAAAAGTCACAACAGTATACGAACGCACCCGTTTCCCTGCAAATAGAAGCAGAAGCCAACCCTGATTCAACACCCACATAGAAAACAACATCATTTATTAGTATCAACAAATGTTGATGATAGTCCATCAAATCCTGCGGCACCTTGCATCATAAGAAAATCTGTGAATAAAAACATATGTATGTTATATACCAGCTAATTCAACAAACAGATGAATTAGCTGGTTAAAAACGTAACTCCTACTAAATATTTGTTCTACTTTCTATTAATTTGGTTTGGTTGCAGGCCAAACCTTGCATCTTACAAGCTCTTGTAAGATTAATCTGTTAGGGCTGTCCAACTGACCAATGGAAAGAGTTTAGAGGCATTGTTCGTGAAACAAGCATTTGTAGCACATAATAAAACTACAGTGGGTTATGAAAAGGAGACCGCAAATATACTTACTTAATGGATTTTACAATGGGAAACACACTGTTACCGACTCCACATCCAACCTGTAAAGAGCGAACAGCACAGTTCATTGATCATATCGTCAATCAAGTGAACACGTTTGTTATAATTTTAAAAATACTATAATTATAGCAATAATCCGTTTAAACCTCCAATATCCGGAAATCTGCATGTTGTCCAGGAAAGGAAGTCACTAACGTCTCTTCACCGTGTGCAGCCTGAGCATCCACAGAGGTTGGGCACACAGGACTGTCTGCATCTCTGTGCTGTGGTGGGGGATCTGAGCTGTGATCCTGGCAGGTCTCAGAGGTTCTGCCAGAGCTCGAGTTCCCAGCTTGGCTCACGTCTGCCAAAGGGCTTCTGAGCCTCAAAGGGAGCAGTTCTGGAAACTCTTGGAACAACCACCGGCGATCTTTGAAGAACTTGTTGCGGTGAGTCTCATAAAAGCGGTCCCAGTATCCACAAGCTTCCGTGTCGAACTTACCTGCACGAGGGAGAGACAGAACAAACTTGTATTCTAACTTACCCACTTGTCACTTTGTAATCCGGTAACAATGTCAGGGGATGTTTGCCATTGTGCTGCTATCAGCGTTCTCTTGCAAAAGAGGTGCTTAACCCCATTGCCTAAATAAATAAAAAAAGGTTGGATAAAAATAACATTGACATGCCTTGTTCTGCTAAAGGAATGTGTACGCTGGAGTTGTCCTCTGCTTTCTCACGTGCCCTTTCCTTCTCCTCCTCCGTCCACTGGACGTGATCCCTGAAACACATGGGTTGCGGTGAGCAATGAACATTCTATTACTATATATTTTAGGCTGTTGAAACATGGACATCAAATACATGATCAGTTATAAATGTACATTAAACACAATACATACATTTTTGACATGACAAATGTTTCTTCTTATTATTACATGGGACACCACAATTACTTATACGCATAATATTTCTGCAAGTATAATGGACTCCACTCCTTCCACTGACCACATGTTGTGTTGGAATATGTCCTCAGGGTTGGTCAGCAGTCTGGCTCCCAGTGGAGCCGAGGGTCCTCTTGCTGTGCTCTGCAAACGTATGCAGAACTTGCACACATATTTAGCCACAGAGCAAAGATATAAGCTCTTATATGTATGCATGTTTCCTGCCAAGCTTTGGAAAGGTAACACACACACACACACACACACACACACACACACACACACACACACACACACACACACACACACACACACACACACACACACACACACACACACACACACACACACACACACACACACACACACACACACACACACACACACAGTAAGTTAAAAAGCCAACAATATGCAATAGTGATGAAATGACAACACTTTAGAGAGCAAGTATGAATGGTTCAATCGGTCATCCTATGGACATTGTTGCCCCATTCACGTATTTTAACTTCAATTAAACAGGGAGATTGCTTACTTGGAAATCCGTCGTTTTTAAACCCTAGTTCCACATTTGCGTCAAGCACGTTCGAGAAAAATGAAATAAGACCGGATGTTTACTGTGCGCCTTCAAAGTAAATTACTTCTCCGTTCAGAAGGAAACACTGCACCCATTAATTTACTAAAACTACAGAAAATGTAAGAAATTCACCAGGTAGTTTAATGATGTACAATTAAAGTCAATCACAATAAAACGAATATCCTCATAAACAAAATCGAACGTCCAACAGCTTTTATTTTGAAACTAAGAAGTAAGGATATCCTTTTGTTTTGATATGGATGTTTGGTGCCGTAAACTTCACACATGTTCCGAATCTTGTAGCTTAACATTAGCTCCAGAGGTTACCAATTGTGTGATTAGTTGCAATCAGTTATTATTGAGCTACGATCCTCAAACAAAGGAGTCAATTTATCATAGCAAACTTCAAATCTCAATCCGTCGAATAAAGGTTAACTAGGCATGCCTATTGTAACGATTATCAACTTTGTTCATCCCTTGAGTGTGTTGTGAGCTAGTTACACGCACAGCGCCACCTAGCGATGACCTGTCCACGTAGAAAGAGACATACCAACACCACTTGCATGCTGGCAAGGAGGTCGAGAGGAATTCCTGATTATGGAAACATCCTGAGGGCAAATATGAGGATGTTAAGGGCCATCGTCCTGCAGGTGAATGCCAGTACATTGTCTTTCATGAACACAGGTTTTCAGTTTCTGATGATTTGAAGTTTATCTGAAAACAAGGACCCTTACCGTTTTGGTTTGTATGAATAATAGGAAGACAGGAACTTCATTAAAGTCTGGAGCAAGACTTCAAAATCCACGATTGCCTATGACAGTGGAAAAATCTATTTTGAAAACTACCAGAGTTGCTACAGTTGGTATGTTTTGGTTTTTGCACCGTTGCTATTTTATATTTGAGATGATGATGGAAATAACACCATATCCCTACACCAAACCCAATCGTTTAAATGTATGTTTTCAGCATTGATACACATCCTCAGCTCTTATACAAGTTGCCTCAACGGAGCAAATCTGAGAAAATAGAGGATGCCTTACAATGCTCAAGCCCACTTGTAAGTGAACCTCCAACACTTGTCTTTATTACAGCACCTATTCTGAAATGCTTTGCTGTTTGCACTATGACCTTTACCTTGCATGCCCTCCCCAACAGGAGAAATCATTGTCCACTCCTTCTGACCAGAAACCATGCCTACTGACCCTAACTGCCAATAACTGGCTCTACCGCTTATCAGCTGAAACTGGAGAGACACTCCAGGGAGTATACCTCTCTCCCAACCCCAAGTTCAAGTAAATTATTACATTTTCAGGCCCCTTTTTCTTTTTTATCTATTACGACACAATATGTGTCAAACGTCATGTTTTTTTGTTTGTTTTCCAGGTACCTTCAGTGGGATGAATATCAAGACAGATTTTATGTCAAGTCTATCCAAAACAAAGTGGCACCTTTTGCACGACAGGTACAATGAAAATGAATAATCGTAACTGAATGAATACATAATATAGATGTGGAAACTATGTTGCATGCTCCAACATGACCGCCATTGCATACATTTTTTATTTAACTTGTCATTGTCATTTTGAACGTAAAATAAATGTAGTTGTTTCTCCCTCTGAATGTTACAGGCAGGCATAACTCAGAATACTGTGATGCACCTGGCAATCTTTAATGTGTTCCCCTTGGAAATTGTAGGAATGTTGGAGATCAATAAAACGGTATGCTAGCTTGTTTTACCCTTTCGGTCCTTGCCTCTTCTAGGTGTGAGGGGTGTTGACCATTTTTATTAAATTGACTCACTTATGTATTTCCAACTCAAAATAACTTGTTTTTAATTTAGAATGTATCCTCCTCCTACAATGCACTTCTACCTCTAATAATGAGATGTAAAAATAACCTAAAGATGAACATGCTAACAACCTTGTGTTTTGTATTAATAACCTAAAGATTAACTAGCTGCTAACCTTGTGTTCTGACTACTAAACTAATAATAACCTAAAGATGAACTAGCTAATACCTTGTTTTCTTAATCCTAAAGCGACTCTGTAGGTTGGACAGCTTTGTTACTTTTACGTCAATACTGATTACCTCACCTGTTTGTCACTGTGAATAAAAGCGTCAGCTAAGTCTCTAGACAGAATGTCATTTGAATGCAGGCCTGTGAGTCCCGGTGAGCTTATAATTACAATAATAAACAGTAAATGCCCTTGACTCAGTGACTTAATCTCTTTAGGTGTTTGGGGACACCGTTACTGATGTTGTGCTAACGCAAGGCACACTGGCCGTTTCTCACAGCACCAAAACAGTGAAGCTGTACAGCTTTGACCGGATCCTCAGTGAGGTATTCTTCATCTTGTTGATTTATTTCACGTCATTACAAAAACAAAGACAGCTCCTCAGATATTCCTTGTGTAGCTCTTCTCAAAGCCCCCTTATATGTACCCCCCCCCCCTCCCCACCCACCCCCACCACCTCACAGTTCATGACCAAGAGGCTGGCACTGGGCCAGCCCAGCCCGTTCCACGAGGGCAGAACTGTGGGAGACGCTCCCTACGGAATCCCCCTGAACATCGTCATCAAGGGTAGGACATCCCCTCTCCCTAACTGGAGAGAGGAACTACACACCTTGTGTTGTTCCGAGGAATAAATAAATATGTGAATGTATATATGAATATTAATTGTATGTTGTGCGTCCTTGCACTTAATGTACGCACTTATTGTATGTCTTATGTCCTTTCACTTAAAAATAGTGCTTAGCATTGTGTAGCGTCTTATCCTAGCTATCATTGTTGTGTACAGGGAAGGGGTTAACCTAGAGATTGTTAGTGCTTGGCTGGCACTTGTTTCTATGAACATCCTTACTGTACCGACAGCGATAAATAGTTTAACTTTCTTCTGACAAATGCACTTATTGTAAGTCGCTTTGGCTGAAAGCGTCTGCTAAATGCCCTAAACGTAAATGTATGTTGTCATAAATTCCTCGAAACAACACACCTTAACCTTGTGTTGTTTCGAGGAATCAATAAATATATGTAATATATCATCATTATATGTCTCATTAGATTGTCCACCAGTGCTGTTCGAAGTGTCGTGCTCTGACCATAACGTGCAGATTGGAGGCCATCCCTGGCACTACATATACACACCGCCCCACAAGAAGCACAGGGGAACCTATCACATCTGCTCCCTGGCAGAAGGCATTCTGGTACTAATAACCGATTGTGGGTCTTGTGCATATAATTGAGTATTTTCATAATGTATACTTATTTACTATGGGTACAGTTCCTGTAGTCGTTACTTTTATGCACTGCCAATGTCTGATTGAGAGCCACTGATGTTTTTGACAGCTATTGTTCTCAGCTGTTGCCATGAGTACGGCTGCTAAGCTTCTCTAGTCACTTGACATAAGCTTTATTCATGGCCTCAGGAGAATATTGGGCCTTTTTGCAGTTTGTTTTTGCCCTCATGGTTTTTCTCGACACATAACTGCTTATCTTTTTTGGGGGGGAATGTACTGTTTCATTATCACGCCACCCATCTGCCAAACCACATCAATGTTTATCCATCGTGCTATTTATAGTGCTTTAGTTTGTTCATGAATGTGTTTATTCTTGCAAAACGATAGGCAAAGAACGGTATTCAAGACATGGACTGCTGCTCTCTGGAGACTGATTTAATATATCTACACCCTGATGAGTCCGGGCGGATCATTCACGTTGGACCCAACACCGTAAAGTGAGCAGGCATGCGGGTCTTGGGAGCGCGATGCATCATTACGATACATGATTCAGTACTGCCCAAACACGTTGTTTAGAAGGCCTTTATTTAAGTTTGTGTTTAACATATTTTGGACCTTCCTCCAGAATGCTGAGGTGTGTGAGTGGCCTGAAGAGTGACTCACCGTCAGAGGTGGTGGAGGATTTCTCCATCACGACCTGTCGCAGCAATGTGAGTGTAACGCACGTTCACAGTCTCTTCCACATGGAAGAGTGCACACCAACAGTATGATGTACTTTTTAACATCCTGATTGTTTCAAATGCATTCGATAGTTACACCAATGTGTACATTTTCTGACTTGGACTTTTTCACATCTATACGGGAAGTCCTTTACATAAAGTTGTGTCCTATCTGTTTTTACAACGTGATAAACATTTGCAACGCATCTCATGAGGTGCTGCCGAGAATGTCATGGCTACGGTTCTGGGCTCCCACCCGGAACGTTCTGGGTTCGATCCCCAATGTCCGCAGACTAGCTGTCAGCGTCCCCCAGCCGGATGCAGAACACCTGTGCCTGAATTGGCTCTAGCTTTCTGCTGAATGACTGAATGAGGCGTCATGGACGTTCCTAAAGAGTGCTCACTCAGATGTCCTCCCCCTCAAATGGTTAACAGCCTCTTCTTCTCCCTGGACCAGGTGGCTCCCCGGGTCACCGTCACCTCCTCAGGTCGAACGGTCAAGCGGATCAGTCAGCAGCTCGACGACGACCCAGATCAGGAGGTACCAAGAGAATCACTAGCGATATCCAGTCGCCTGTGCATGTTAGAAAAGGTCCCTTCACCAGACAAAGATACAATTACAATGTCCTGAATTGAGAGGGAAACACGCTTACACATTTTTCTGTGGGCTGAAGTCTCTGGAACGGATGAGAAGTAAACACTGTTGGTGTGCGTAGACCTTCCGCACGGTGGAGTATGAAGACGAGGTGGATCTTCTGGCTCTGGTGGTCACCGACGGAGAAGAGGGCGAAGGAAGGGCATGCGTGAAGCTGCACGACAACAGCAGTGGAGCGCTGCTGAAAACCATTCCCCTGGAACAGGCCTGGGATGTGGTGAGCGGCCAGATTTCCCTGTGGACAGCAGAGGATCTTGTGACTTGGGATTGTACTTGTTAAAGGGGACTTATTATACCACCAGGTGTGAGTGTGATTAGCCTTACAAGCCGTTTCGAAAATCGGCCTAATATGACATCACTAGTGGGTGTGTCCACCTAGATCTGTGCTGGATAGATGAGCAATGTTTACTTCAGTCCACTGGGTAGGCTGGTAGATAGATCTATCCAGCACAGATCTAGGTGGACACACCCACTAGTGATGTCATATTAGGCAGATTTTCGAAACGGCTTGTATGGCTAATCACACTCACACCTGGTGGTATAATAAGTCCCCTTTAAACCCTTCACCCTTTTTTCTTTTTTTTTTATTATTACAGACATACCGGAATGAGATGTGTTTTGACAAGGAGACGATTGTCCATATTGAAGAAAGGAACAACGGCTTTCACTGCCATGTCTACAAACTCCAAACCGAAGCAAAATAATGCTGTTACCTTCAGAGAGTTTACCCATGCTGGAAATATTTTTGTACTGTATTTCTTTTATACCATTGAAGAATTAATAAAGAATGGTTTTCTTTATCCACTCTCCCTTACTGTGGCTGGTGTCATTATTGTAACGGAACACTAATGGCTTCTTGGCATCCTCCCGTTGAGGAAATTCCTCCTTTAAAAAACGGCAAACTCTTGTAAGAAAAGCCAATAGAGGGAGTTGGGTTCTATTTTATTATAAACAAACAACGAACTTTATTTATTTTAATATCTTTATTTATTTTACCATGCAGTTTTTTTTTTTACTAAACGTGGCATTGGCAACAACTTGTTTAGTGCTGCTTAGGTCATGTGACCAAAGTCCTGCCTCTTGAGTAACCTCTTGACATACCCCACTCTCCGGAGAGCTTTCTTCAAGTCATTTCCCCCTCACTGCGTCAACGTTCACTGATGGCGATTGAAGATTACAAACAATTCGTATTCGCTTTCTTAGCCGCCGTTTCTTTCGGTTTGATCTCTATCATATTTGTGTTGACCTGGGTACTCCACTACAGAGAAGGGTTGGCGTGGGATGGAGGAGCGGCTGAGTTCAACTGGCACCCGGTTCTGATCGTCGTGGGATTCGTGTTCCTGCAGGGAATAGGTACGCGAGTTTCCCGTAGGCTAAAGTTCACTAATGAGCAATGTGAACGCTTTTTCTTAGTTTTAGCTTGTGTATGCTAAATAACTCATACAATGACTTATGTGAAGTTTCAGTTGACGTTTTATATCTGTGTTACGATTTTCAAATGAAAACATTCGAAAGTGATAAACTTCCGACAGCGATAAATTGTTGCTTCTCTTTCTTCTGACAAATGTACTTATTGTAATTTGGTTTGGATAAAAGCGTCTGCTAAATGCCCTTAATGTAAATGTAAACCATTTGTAACACACACAGACACACAGACACACACACACACACGCACGCACGCACGCACGCAGGCACTCACACACACGCACACACTTTTTGCTGTTAATGCTATAACATTCATTTGTTATGTGTGTGCTAATGTTGGATGTTTTTCCTTTCAGCTATTATTGTTTACCGACTGCCATGGACTTGGAAATGCAGCAAACTGATCATGAAGTTTGCTCATGCAGGCCTTCATCTGCTGGCTTTCATACTGGCCGTTATCGCGTTTGTAGCAGTATTTGACTTTCATAATGCCGCCAAGATTCCAAACATGTACAGTCTACACAGCTGGTTGGGACTATCTGCTCTACTACTGTACTCCTTGCAGGTACCCACCATTTGACATGTTAAAATAAGCTAGTGGAATTTAGGATTATCGTTAGTTAAATTAGACTCGAGTAAATTAGAGTTAAATAACTAAAGTATTGTAAAGCCTAGTGGCGTGTTTACGTGTCCGTTATGCTGATACAATTCTGTCTATGTGTGGGGAAACATTAACACAGCTGAAATTGCCAAGTGTAGGATATGGTTAAGTTTAGATATCAGGTTGATGCATAACTTTAGGTATTAAGTTAGAGTTGTTTCTGCATTAGGTTAGAGATGGATAAGTTGAGATATTGCATTTGAGATGTTAAGGTATCAGGTTAGAGATGGTGAAGTTTAGTTATTAGATTAGAGATGGTTAAGTTTAGGTATTAGGTTAGAGATGGGCTTTGCCTCTAGTGGTGAGTGCGCAAATGTCAGCTGTGGCGTTAAGTCTATCCCAAATTTGTGTGGCTTGTGTAAATGCATCCTAAAATGCACTGCTGTCTTTTTTTACACCAGCTCGTTCTTGGAATAGGTCTATACCTCATCCCTGTTGCACCTGTGCAATGGAGAGCAGCGTTCATGCCCCTTCACGTCTACAGCGGGCTGTTCATCTTCACGGCCGTCATCGCCACAGCCCTCATGGGCCTCACGGAGAAACTCATCTTCGCCCTGTAAGGAACGCAACAAAAACAAAATGGAGGCTCTCCATCCAAACGTCCGTTTTATACACAAACATGAATGCAATGTTTAGAATAACAATGACTTGGGGACCTAAAGAAGAGCCCCAGTGGCTCATCCCGGGTAGAGCGTGTACCATTAAGGAAACGGTCCTGATCGCATCGACACGGGTTCGATTCCTGCCCGGGGTCCTTTGCTGCATGTCCTCCCCTCTGATCTCCCATAGCTTCCTGTCAATCTCACTCTATCTTAAAGCACAACAATGCAAAAAAAAAAAAGGGAAGTAACACCCTAGTAAAAAAAAAAAAAAATAACAATGACTTTTCATTTTCCTTTAAAGGAACAACCCAAAGTATAAGGACTCCCCCCCCGAGGGCACGTTCGTGAACGTCCTGGGCCTCCTGCTCGTGGCGTTCGGAGCGCTCATCCTGTGGATCGCCACGCGACCGCGCTGGAAGCGGCCCAGCGAGCAGGCCCTGCTCTCCCTGCTGTCCTCCTCCTCCGAGGACCCCGCCCAGGGCCTGGCGGGCCCCGCGCCGCCCCGGCCCGCGGACGGGCTCGCCGGCGAGGGGGCCGAAGACCTGCGGAGGAGGAGTACCAAGCAAAGTGATATGGATGATTGAGAAGCGGCTCGGAAGTCGGTTCATTCACTGTGATTCACAAGTGATGTATGATTGAGAAGTGGCTTGGAACCAATTCATTCACTGTGATTCACAAGTGATATGGAATGCTTGAGAAGTAGCTTTGAAGTCAGTTCATTTACTGAGAATCACCAGTGATACAGATGAATGAGGAGTGGCTTAGAAGTCAGTTCATTCACCGTGATTCACAAGTGATACGTATGATTTAGAAGTGGCTTAGAAGTCAATTCATTCACTGTGATTCACAAGTGATATGGGTGATTGAGAAGTGGCTTAGAAGTCAATTCATTCACTGTGATTCACAAGTGATATGGGTGATTGAGAAGTGGCTTAGAAGTCAATTCATTCGCTGTTATTCACAAGTGATTTGGAGGAATGGGAATTGGTTTCGAAGTGACCCAAGCATTCACTGTGATTCCCAAGGCGTTACTACTGATTAAGATTCTGATTGTCTTCATATATGACTCATTCCTTGCAGTGGCAGGTTACTTACAATGGGCCTTTGTTCCACTCTATGTAGGAACCCTGCTTCTTAGTAGAACCTAGAGTTATTTATTGTTATTTAGAAACGACTAACAAATATATATTGTAATATAGCTTTAGCTTATGCCATTTTCATGACTCTGTGCTATTTGAATATTCTAACTGAAAAGTTGTTTCCACTATTTTCCCTGAGTTTTTTTATAATATATTTTTTTACAATTAAAATGTAATGTAAACAATAAAGTATTACAGTTTTCTATTGAATCGCTCAGTATTTGCCATGGAATGAGTGGCCTATAGAGATTTCTCACACATTCAAATAAGCAAATTATTTATTATGGATTTATGAACACACCACCTTTATTGTTAGATTCCATTTCAAATATGTATCTAATATATGTATCATGTGGTTTAAGTAATTTAGACGAGATAGATACTGTAGCAGCAAGCATAGACCCAGAATGTATTATCTGGGAAGTTGAATTGTCTCCGCTGAGCCTCCGTAGCGACGCAATTGGCCACTTGGCTGTTTCAGGAAAAGGGACGCCGTTGTGTCAATTCACAAACCTAATCCAATTTCCAAAGGTTCGTTCATCATATTCAACATTTTTTCATAAATTGTCTTCACACTAGCGATGTTACTGTCCGGTTAATGTCACTTAATGGCGTCATCGTTCAAATAAGCAAAATTCACGCCTAGCTTAGCATAACAACACGGTCGTTAATAGCTTCGGGTCTCCCTGCTATGCAGCACTCGGCTCTATTGTTAATTAAAACATTCTGCCTAGCGCATTAATATTGCATTATGGTTCAGGTTGTTTGATTGGGATGAGTCTAGCTCTCAGGGCATAACATTTACAGTAACGTGTGAGCAGCAGCAGCGGCCTTGTCAGGTCGCTGCTGGGATCACCATCTCTGTGTTAAACACAATGGGGTTGGATTGTCACTGCGGAACAGCAAACATCCTCAATAACGTTACGTGTCATTTCTTCGTTTATAAACCTGATGGTGTTACAGATCGTATGTTTGCATGTATCTTTGCGAGTGATCCACCACCGACGGCTGGGTGGGGCTCCAGCAGGGCCGCCTTGTGGACGCTTTGCTGTCAGCCATGGCGCTGTGATTGTGCATCATGACACGTTTTGTGTCCCCTATGATGTCATCGAGTGTAAATATAAGCTACAGGTGTAAGGCATTACACATCTCTTAAAGATATGTCTTGGTAATCATTTTGCTAAGTGCAGTATGTAGTTGTATTTTATTTGGCTGCCTTGTGGACGCTTTGCTGTCAGACGTGTGTGTGTGTGTGTGTGTGTGTGTGTGTGTGTGTGTGTGTGTGTGTGTGTGTGTGTGTGTGTGTGTGTGTGTGTGTGTGTGTGTGTGTGTGTGTGTGTGTGTGTGTGAACAAATGTTTGGACGCAAGAGTGTGTTTTAACCTCGTTAACATATATGTAAATATTTTACATGCAAACATTTCGTTAATATTATGCTTATCAATCACCTTTTTTATTTGTGTTCATGTTCAGTTCTGCCATCATGTCAGACAAAAGTGAGCTGAAAGCAGAGCTGGAAAGGAAGAAACGAAAGTTGGCTCAGATCCGGGAGGAGAAGAGAATCAAGGAGGAGGAGCGCAAGAAAGAGGTAGAGGAGCAATGTTTGGGAAACGCGTAAACGTTTGTTGCATTATACTACTATTACTTTATACTACTAGTATTAACGATAATACATACATAAGACATTTAATGTAAAGATTGGCCTGTCGTTCAATTGTGAACGGAGGCCTATTGATTCTTGTACTGATAACCGCTTTGATCGAAGAAAAATGTATGACCTTTCTATTGTCCATACTGAAGCTGTACTTTATGTAGTGTTACAATAACTTCAAACTGCTATCGGTGTTGGAGTCAGCCGTGTACTACTCCCATCCCACATGAAATTTGTAATTGTAGACTTTGGATTTGATGAAAATATATAATAATGCAAAGGCAGTAAGAAGTACCAGCCAGCGGTTTCCATTCAGCTCTCTTATGTTACCTTGGCGGCAGAGGGTGGGAGCTTCTCTACTCCAAGTAGGAACACCCACAGACACACCCACAGCCAAGCCGTTTGCATAGGAATTGTGGGTACTGTAGTTGGAACAGGACAGTCGCAGCTGGTGACTTGAGCTCAAAGAGACTCTCACTTCCTGTTCCAGGCGGACCTGAAGAAGGATGCCGCTCCGCAGACCGATGACACCGAGCTGGACAAGAAGAGGCGGGAGGCGGACGCCATCCTGCAAAGCATGGGCATCACCTCAGACGTGACCGCTGGTAGGTTCCCCGTTGAGGCTCGGTCTGTCACTCACTGCAATAAATCACACGTGGAATATCAATAAAATTAAAAGATTGCAGCATTTTCTGCAATGAAGTGAAAGATTGAGGTGAATGTAAATATAAGCTACAGATGTTTGACATTTCATGTCTCTTAATGATATGTCTTGGGAAAAAATATCTGTTACTACATATGTATCTGTATTTTATTGGAAATATAATGACAGCTATTTATATTTAATGCATTTAAGCACCTGGAACGGTTGCAATGGCGTTTTAGGGAACATGCATGTATTGCCACGTATTTGTATCAGATTATATAACTATGAAGATAAAATAAGATAAAAAAGAACTACGCGTTGCTGCTTTAAAAGGTACAACCGATTGCTCCCAGCAGGTGGCAGTAGAAATCCACATACGAAAGGCTTCGAGTGTCTTTGTGAATGGATGGATGTTCAATTATAGGATATCAAAACGTTCAGCTATAGTCATATTACAAATCTTTCTATCATATTTTTTTATATTTATATGATCTCCCGAGTAATTTATGATTTATGATTTCATAAGATACTTATGAAATACTTATTTTGTAGGATATGTATGGTAGTGAATGTGATTATTTTTAATGTTTAGATTTTTAGCATTACTGTCCTCCTCCTCTCCAAAAAATGGTTAAATAATACAACAGTAGTGGTTTCATTCCTAAAAAAGTGACTGTTTTTTTCTGTTGTGGCTGAAGCCCTCTATCTGTAGTAAGAGACTCTCTGTCTGTTTCTCTCTCTCTCTCCTCCTCGTACTCTCTCTCTCTCGCTTT
>NC_082401.1:14486594-14521901 GCF_031168955.1 Gadus macrocephalus | reverse complement strand
TATACCGCTTTTATTCACTTCATGGCCTTGTTAAACAACAGCCTTTTTTTTATAGCATTCAATCTTTCAGCAAAGCTCAGTCTGCTGAAGAATAAATGATCGCTGAGGTTATCAGCGATCCTCAAACCGTGGATAACTATACTAAGTCAGTAGTGAGTTACTAGTTAACCCACCCAGAGTGGGAGTATTCACTGAGCTGGTATAGGATAACGAGGGCTGCATCCGAATACTCGTACTTGCATACGATATAGTATGCATTTTGTAGTATGCGAAAAATCTAGCGCGTCCGAATACTCTAGTATGCATTCTGTAGTACGAAGTCGTTTCCGAATGCATACTACCGCCAAAGTGAACCACGGACCACACTACGCTATCCCACAATGCAACCGGAGTCTGGTAACAAACGAAGAAGAGATGGCTGACCGACACCATCAACAGCGGCTTTTTATTTGTGTGTGTGTGTGTGTGTGTGTGTGTGTGTGTGTTCAATAAAAAAGGAAAATTAACTTCAATCGTCTTTTTCACGAGTAGCAAATAACTGTAAATTTATTATTATATTCCAAAAAAATGACTTACCAAATGTCCACATATATACAACATAACCTGCCGGTAAGTCGCTCTACGAGATGACCGACGACGACGCCTTCTAGCAGAGATATCCATTCAAGAGCCATTCGCGTAGAAAGAGACATTTTTTATTTAATAGCAACGATAACAAGACGGAAAACAGGTACATTTTGCCGCCATCTGGGGGGAGATACGTCATCTCCAACATCGGTGGAGTTTCGGGCGGCGTTCGGAGGCGTTCTACGCATGTCTGTAGACCGTAACTACACAGTCAAGTGTAGTATGGTCAAGTAGTAGACACTAGACAGAAATAGTATGTACTAGGTATTCGGATGCAGCCTATATCAGGTCAGTAGAGAGTTACTAGTTAGCCGGTACAGAAGGTACAGGATAACTAGGTCAGTAGTTAGTAACTAGTTAACCCACCCAGAGTGGGAGTGAGGCCTCTCAGCTGGTACAGGATAACTAGGTCAGTAGTTAGTAACTAGTTAACCCACCCAGAGTGGGAGTGGAGGCCTCTCAGCTGGTACAGGATAACTAGGTCAGTAGTGAATAACTAGTTAACCCACCCAGAGTGGGAGTGGAGGCCTCTCAGCTGGTACAGGATACTAGGTCAGTAGTGAATAACTAGTTAACCCACCCAGAGTGGGAGTGGAGGCCTCTCAGCTGGTACAGGATAACTAGGTCAGTAGTGAATAACTAGTTAACCCACCCAGAGTGGGAGTGGAGGCCGCTCAGCTGGTACAGGATAACTAGGTCAGTAGTGAATAACTAGTTAACCCACCCAGAGTGGGAGTGGAGGCCGCTCAGCTGGTACAGGATCTCTATCTCCATGGGGGTGATCTGTCCGAACCGGTTAGCTGCGTTAGCGAACTCCTCTGCATGGACACACAGAACAGGTCGGTCACAACATGCTGGTATAGGCAAAGAGAGACAATCTATGAGTTACCGTCGAGGGACGTGAGTGTTTGAGAGGACACCGTTTGTATTTGCTGGTACTTTATAACGTGTGTTTTCGATTTGGACGTCGTTAACGTGGTGTGGTTTCACCGAGAGACAAACCAATAGTATGAAACGGAGTCGACGGCCCACACAATGTATTCCAGTGTCACAGATTCTGTCCATTGAGCAGCTCTTGAGATAATATCCTCTCGGTGACTCAATGGCGGGGGTTGATTCACTCTACCCGGCGTGTTCCTCCGAGCTGACCCAGCAAATCAGCCCACTGGCCTTTGACCTTTGCCACGGGCCTGCCTTCCTTAACCCAGAGCTGATGTCACTGCATACCGTTCAGTGATCAACTTGACACCGTTGAAAAGGCTCTACTTCAAGCAGACCTTGCAGGATTTTAGCATAAAAAAATGTGTGTGTGTCTACAAATCTAGAAAAAAATACATTTTGTGTGGGAAATACACTGAAAGGGGGAAAGGAGGAGGAAGAGGAGAAGGAGGAGGACGACGAGGACGAGTACAAGGACTAGGACTGTAGGAGGAGCAGGACAATAAGGTGGAGGAGGTGGAGGAGGAGGAGGAGGAGGAGGAGGAGGGGGAGGAGAACAAGGAGGAGGAGGAGGAGGTGTGATCGACAGGACTGAACTGATTCACACAAAAGCAGTGAGCTGTGACGTTATAACTTTTATTTACCTTATTAATTAGACCTACGGTTTAATGTTCCCTGTGTTTCCTGTCAAGAAAGGTGAGACGTGACAGGGTAAACCAGATTTCCTGCGTCATTATTAAACGTTTTACATATCAAATATATACAATTTATTTTGCATCACCGAGGACATACTCCATGATAAAGAACATTTGGCGTGTCTTATGCCGCTTTTCCACTGCATGGTACCAGCTCGACACGACTCGACTCGACTCAGCTCAGCTCGCATTTTTTTGCGTTTCCACCGCGAAAACATGGTATCTGGTACCTGAAGTGGCTGCTTTTTTTAGTACCGCCTCGCTCTAGGTTCCAAGCGAGCTGAGCCGATGCTAAAAGGTGACGTCGGCAGACGGCCGGCCACTGATTGGCCAGAGAGTGTGACGAAGTCACGAGAGCGACATGGCAACCATGCTGGTAACAGCCATAGCAGCGCCGCAGCCAACATATTCCACTTCTTCAACTTCTTCAACATGCCAGCTAATAATAGTAATGTTATCGATGTCCTCCATTGTTGTTATGTGGGTTCTGTCCATGTGTGGGTTGCGTAGGTGTTGTTTGCGTCGCGTACAAAAATACGTCACGGCCCTTTCGCGCAGCGACCCCGCCCACGTCCAGGAGGTACTATTTGCGGTGGAAAACGACCCGTGCTGCTACCGTGTCGAGTCGTGTCGAGTCGAGTCGAGTCGAGTCGAGTCGAGCTACATGTGCGGTGGAAAAGCGGCATTAGAAGTGTACATTTCTTCTCGACTAAAAGAAACGGCTCTTCTTTGGTGAAGCTAACTGCTAACGGCTAAGCGCTAGCCCCCGCGGCGGTGTACCTTTGGTGACGGGCTTGTCCAGCTGAGTGCCTGCGCGGTGCTGTAGACCTTGCGGACCAGCTCCATGTTGTTGAGGAGGGCGTTGAAGCCGTTGAAGTAGGAGAAGCTGACCATGTGGGAGGTGCTTCCTCCGGCCGCCTAGAGAGGGACACACACGCACGCACACAACGCACACACACACGCACGCACGCACAAACGCACACACACACGCACGCACACACACGCACACCACACACAAACACACGCACAAACACAATGACAAACACACAACATGTCGTTCAGCTTTTGGAGGTCTATAAACTTGAGCTTGGAGAAAGACTGCTTCTGTTACTCCACCTTCTAACCCCAGAAACACCTGAACAATAAACAAAACAGACAAACAGTGAGGTGCACGTTGGCTCCGGAGCGTTTCTGAGGAGGACTCACGGACACGAGGTTCTCCTCCACGAAGGAGGTGAGCATGTGGTGCCTGATGGTGGCCATGATGTCGCTGAAGTCCAGCGCTGTGATGGAGCCGCTCTTCTTCTTGTCCTTCTGAGCAAAGGCCTGGCGGGCATGCTCCAACTGCAGCTCCTGCACCACCGAAGAAGAGAGAGAGAGGGGGGGGGGGGGGGGGGGGGGGGGGGAGAGGGGGAGGTGGGGGGAGATAGAGGGGGAGGGAAATAGCGAGAGCGAGTTAGAGAGAGAGAGAGAGAGAGAGAGAGAGAGAGAGAGAGAGAGAGAGCAAGAGGGAGAGAAAGAGAACGGGGGAGAGAGAAAGGAGGACATGGGACAGAGGGGGAGGATGGGAGAGAGGGAGAGGGAGAGATGGGGAGAGAGGAGGGAGAGAGACAGAGAGAGAAGGTGAAACTATCTAACAAAGCAGCAGAGAGAGAGAGGGGTTACTGTGACCCCGGGCATCGCATTACCAGCCAGTGATGAGCTGGAGTGGAGGAGAGGCCAGAGAGAAGGAGAGGAGAACGTATAAGCACATCAAAGTTGGGCAGCTGTGGCGTTCTGGTTATGGAGGTCATCAGGAGTGACAGAGTCAGAGGCTCTCACTCCCTTAATCACAGCAGGCTAACAGGAAGCATGCGGAGTAGGGTCCCGGTGGTCCCCAGATAGGGGGGGGGGGGGGGGGGGGGGGGGGGAGACGGCAGGTGTGTCCGGAGGTAGGATGATTCAACATGACATCCGTGGAATCAGAAGGAGATGCCGGGGTCACCCCACCCTACCCTCCCTCTCCAATCTCTCCCGCTCTCTTCTCCCTCTCTCCTGTCCTCCCCTCTCTCTCCCTCTCTCCTGTCCTCCCCTCTCTACCTCTCTCTCCCCTCTAACCCGTACCTTCCTCTCCTTGAAATCCCTGTAAGCAGCTTAGGATGAAGCATGTCGTAGCATTAAGACAGTCATAGTACTTTATGGTTTTATCATTTGTGCTGATTGAACTAATTCGCTTGTTTGGCTTTCTGTCACATCGCATTATATTTCTTTTCCCAGCTACACTGATTGGATTCAAGAAAAACAAGGCGATGATATCCGATATCACAGACGTCACCTCGTACCACGTTAGCACCGGGCTCTGATCGTTCTCCCTTCACACCCCACGCCCACACCTCACGCGCACCCACACACCCACACGTGTGGCCAGTGTTTCCACCAATTAATTCCAGGCATGAAACAACAGCCACAAGGTGGCAGGCCCCAGACGGCAGAAATAACAAGCCTCCACTTCCCCGGGAAGACATCGCTGGCTTCTCACCTCAGCCTCCATCCATCACGGTACTTACAAAAACACGGCGCTAAGACACAATACAAAATCAGCTGGGGCTGCCGCGCCGAGGAGAAACAACTCGACTACAATTTGGACAGATTAGTGATTTAACCCTCACCGCACGGGGGTCTTTGGCGAAGCGCCGGAACGTCGCGGCCGACTGTGATGAACCACAAAGTGCTCTGAAGGGCCCCACAGCCCCGCCGGCCTGTCAGGCCCCCAGACCCGGAGAGAGAGACCACCCCCGGGCGCCGCTCAGCCACCGGCCCCCCAGCTCAGACCCCCGAGGCCTGAAGACTAAACCGACCAGTAATGCTGGGCATTAAGCCGTCTTTTCCGTTTGATACACCAGCACAAAGAGGGTTCCGGCACAATGCAGCGCCCTATTTGGTGGTACGCGAGAAAGGCTTCTCTTCAGTTGCCATCAGAAAAAACGAAACACAGATGCAGGATGGATGCGGAGTCACACCTCTCTCAAGACTGAAAGTGACCTTGATTGATCCAGAAATCGTAGGGACGTTGTTTGCGGAGGCAGACACACCCTTCTCATTAGGCCGATCGAAGTTCAGTTATCAAAGTGCCTGCCAACTTTTAATATTATTTGGCCTACGCTACTTTATTTTGTAATATTTCTTAACATTGGTCATCATTTTGGGACTTTATTGACTGAGGTGGTACGCGGGATAAAAAAGTTTGAGGACCACTGGTCTGGAAAGCACACGTGAACAAGAGCCGGTGCCTCACCTGCAGGAACTGTGTGAACTCGGGATAGCTGAGGAGCCTTTTCCTCTCGTGGCCAAAGTGCAGCCGGATGAACTCACAGTCCCAGTTGAACGGGATGTGGTGTGCACCGTGGTCTGGCTGAAGATGTCGCGCACATTCTCTGCGGAGCGGAGAGGAAGACGACGGACCGATGATTATAATGTCGGCGATGAGTCATGACAACCAAACAGTCAAACAGTATGGGGATACGATCCGCAGCTTGTGCCGATGCAGTGTTAGTCGTTCAGGATCGGGATGCACAGAGTTAAAGTTAGATGGGAAAAGTCGATAACGGAGTCGTAGGAAGTGTGTGTGTTTATGTGTTGGGGCCGGGGGGGGGGGGATCTGTCTAATAGTGAATTGGGAATGCTATGACTCTATTTGGGGGAAATGCATGATGTGAAGACTTTCCGTAACACTTGTGGTCTACCCCCCCTTCCCCCCCTCTCTCCGCCCCCCCACTTCGTCTTCCTCCTGAATCAGATGGTTCAGGTTATAGGATTGTGATGGCCCCCCCCCACGGCCACCACCTCCCCCTCCTCCTCCTCCTGCTCCACGCAGCTGATATCTGTATGACTCAACGCACTCCAGATGTCTTGGGAAGACAAACACGGGCTCACGCCAAGTCATTCACATTCACGACGCCTCCCGCTACAGTAGGGGGGGGGGGGGCTCTCCACGGGGCCAGGGGCCCACAGCACACAGAACGGCCCCCGGGTAGGGTACAGAAATACACAAACGTTTGTGGTTCACCGTCTCCTGACGGTGGAAGCTTTAGATAAGGAGGAGGATGACAACCGCCGCAGGAAGGGCGGCTAAATGTTGAAACACGTGAAACCTACATTTACATTTTTTTTGGGTTGTTTTTTTTCATCATGTTTTATAGAAAATGAGTATATGAGAAAGATGGGAAACAAAGAAGTGAGGAGTTGTAGAGGAAGACAGCTGAAAGGTTCCGGGTTCGATCCCCAGTGTCCGACGTCTACCTTTGGGCATCCTTGATCAATCTGCCCTAACTCACACCTGCTCCTTTATAACATGAAAATGATCACTCGCCGTGGACAGAAGCCTCCGAGTCAAACAGTAAACATCCCGATGTCGAGTACAGTACGGAGAACATGGTGTCTAAGTCTCCCCGCCCAGACCCCCACCGCCTACCGAAGGAGATGCTCCCAGTGCCTGTCTTGTCAAACAGCTGGAAGGCCACGAGGTAAAGGGCATCCGGGGAACACAGAACCGACTCAAAGGCCTGAAACTCCTGGAAAGAGATCAGTCTGTTTGAAGGAGAGAGAAGAGTTGCTATGTTGCAGAAGGACACATGTTTGCAGATATCATCAGTGTACCAGTGTCCAATTGCATTAAAAATTAAATTAATGTATTATATGGTTCGCCAAAGTAGGGCAATTAAGAATCTACATTATTAATATGACATAATGTTATAATATAATTTCGAAATGAGCTTATTATCATTGTTCCAGTAAATCGTTATTCCGTGATTGTAAACATACATGACATTTTTAGGGTTACATACATCGTTTTACAGCTTGAGTATAGTTAATTCAACCAGAATGCAATTCACATACATTCAATATATAAAGGTAGCATTGTCTGTTAAAAAATAACTGTGCTCAAATCAATAGATGTAAGCTATAACAGATGTTCATTGAGTCCACTGCGGATGTAATAACATGTTATCAGGTAGTAAATCGATATATGTATGCTTCCAGGTTGAGTCCCATGGGTGCTCAGTGCTCACTACTCACCCGTCTTTGGTGGTGTCGGCCACGCCCGCCAGGAGGCTCACCGTCCTGGGATTGTACTGGGGCCGTGTGTGCAACGACAGGTAGTTCTGCACAAAGTCCCTGGGGGTCATGTAATGGTCCCCATCCTCCACCACGCTGGCATACTACACACAGGGACCCAGAGAGACAGAGAGACCCAGAGAGAGAGATAGAGACACACAGAGAGACGAAGACACAGAGATACACCGAGACCCAGAGAGAGATAAAGATATAGAGAGAGACAGAGAGAGATAGCGAGAGACCCAGAGCGAGACGCAGAGAGACAGAGTCATAGAGAGAGACAGACAAACAGAGAGACAGAGACCAAGAGAGACAAAGACATAGGGAGACAAAGAGACCAAGAGAAAGAGACAGAGACATAGAGAGAGATGAAGACACAGAGACACACAGGGACCAAGAGAGAGACACAGAGACATAGGGAGACAAAGAGACCAAGAGAGAGAGACACAGAGACATAGAGAGACAAAGAGACCAAGAGAGAGAGACAGAGACATAGAGAGAGAGAAAGAGACATAGAGACACACAGAGAGACAGAGAAACACAGAGAGATGAAGACACAGAGACCCAGAAAGAGACACAGAGAGACAGAGACCCAGAGAGACAGAGACATAGGGAGACACAGAGACATAGAGAGACATTGGGAGACACAGAGACCCAGAGACACACAGAGAGTCATAGGCATAAGGAAACAATGACACACAGAGACAGAGAATCTGTTAGGAATGCTCAATCTATAACCAAAAATCAGGAACTACTGATGATAATTTATGAATTAATGGTGGATAAATACAGCGATAAAAAACAATCACTCTTATGTAAAGGAGGATACAAGAAAATACCCCAAAAATATTCCATGTAAATATTACATTGCGTTTAGAAAAAAACGAATTGATTCTATAAGCTATTTATCGATTATCAGCAACTGATATCTAAAAGGCAGTATAACACAGGCCAAGACATGTGTTTATGTGTAGGCCTATATGAGAACCGTGGAGTAGAATGGAGAGTAACGTGTTACAAAGCAGTAGAGACTAGGATGAGCCGAAAGGTCATTTTTAGAGCTGGGTTGGGTTTCACGGCGCAAATCACAAGCACAGCACATGAACTGGGAGCAGAAATGCCACCCTTGAAATAGAGGCCAGCTCGATATAGAGGGCAAAGAAAAAGTAAAACATCCTTACCCTACAACAAGTGACAATGTTTTTCTTTCTTTGTCACAAATAATATTCCCAACCAACGTATTAACACATTAAAATAATTATAGGCTATGCCAATTTCCCCCTCGAGTTTGAGCCTGATTAGGTCTTGATACAATTATGCAGGCAGTTGGAATAAACATCTATTAATTAACTCCTTCGTCCTGAACTCGGGAGCTGCTACAAATTGCTACATACGTTTTGACGTCAGATGTGTGAGATAAGGAGACTTATTTTCAAGCGGCAGTTTACACAAACACGACCCGGTGTTTTTCAATCACGCATAGAAACAACAACTTTATTTATATCAAGACGATTTAAAAAGCATGCCAAGATATTGTAATATAACTTAATGTGCCATACAAGTAACCAAAGTAAGAATACATTCTTTGTTTGTTAAAGAGGATCCAAAATTAGACCATGGACTTATCTGACCTTTTCCAAGCCGATCGCTTCAGAAACTACTCCAACTTAACTAGACATAGGATCAGCAATATGTCCTTAAATCGTGTGTTCGCAGTGGAAGGTTACATTCTTCTGTGTATTATAAGTTAGGCGGTAATAAAAACAGACTTACCTTCAGAAAGATTGCCTTTAAACTATGGGGATCCGCTCTCTGCATTGCCTGCACCTATACAAGCAAGTTGAAATATGAAAGTGTTTTTTTTTCCCCAGACGATCTGTTTCTTTAGAGTATGTTAGTTAATCTGATTTATTAGACACGGTTCATATTTTGTTTCAAGATTCCCAATCAGTCTAATCTGTCAAACACAACAATCAATAGGCGAACGAGGCGATTGCTAGGAATATATAAATAGGCTTTTCGGGCAAAAGTCTTCCACACGGTCCTGGATGTGGATGGTGAAGTTTCTTCATCAACTTTCTCAGAGAATAAACTCATTACAGGTGGTTCTCCATTAACAGTAGTACTGCCTCGGTGTAGAGATGCTCAAACTGTCATGCAGACTTCTGACATAAACATGTCCTATAAAAAGACATACGACTGTCCTCCATAGGCCTACCGGTGATAATCGATGATATTACAGTCAAAAGTAATTACTGATAAGAGATATTGACATAGTCACCTTGACGGCCATGCTGATGGGTGACGTCACTTGCTGAAGACGAGGACTTTTACTTCAGTGAGCCTGGACCGTGTCTTGGTTGTGTTGGCATTTCCCCTGGCCCAGTATAGGAATCACGATGGATAAAACTGTGATAATAAATATTTTAAAACATGCAGCCGTGTGAAATATATTGAAAAAGTTACGCTACATGACATATGTAAGACACGTTAAATTTACATGTGCAATTTATTTTGAATACTTTGTAGTGATTAAATGAATAAAGAAAGTAAGGACATACCCTGGTAAACACTGCAGCAGCAACTTTATATATATATATTGGTATATTTGATATTCACACACATTTAGCTTTAATCAGCATAGGGTTGGCCTTAAACTCCATCTGCTATATTGTAAGATAAAATTATATAAGTCTCTTTCCAACAGATATGGCCCTTTCTGTTTTTTTCAACATTATTATTTGACTTTTTTTTAATTATTTCTAATAACCAAATGTAATATTTTTAAACCCATCGAAGAAGTGAATGTTGTCTGACAGCAGCCAGTGATAGTCGGCGGCGGCGGAAGTGCGCAGGTCCGGAAGTGCCGTTGTTTCCGCGGGTCTTTCAGGGCAACAGCAGCGCTGCTAACACCGCTTGCTTCAAATGGCGGGTAAGTCCCAAAGCACCACAGTACCTCAAGTACCACAAATTACTCCGGTTCTCTCCCTGGACGGGTTGGTCGAGGGGGTGGGGGAGCATCACGCCAGAGAAACCAAAGGCGGACGTTTTAATAACAATGATAACAACAACAACAAGCTAAGCTAAGCTAGCTAGCTGGAGTAGACAGGTTGACGTCTCTTCAGAGGAAAGGCCCAGGGTGCACGACTGGTGTTTAGACCTCGGTGGGACACGTTTACGTTCACAATGACACCGTGTAACGCGT
Source organism: Gadus macrocephalus (assembly GCF_031168955.1). Taxonomy (NCBI): domain Eukaryota; kingdom Metazoa; phylum Chordata; class Actinopteri; order Gadiformes; family Gadidae; genus Gadus; species Gadus macrocephalus. The sequence goes on along the minus strand of NC_082401.1, from coordinate 14,511,341 downwards.
TGAGAGGTCGTTGTACATGTGGCTGGTGGTTGGAGGGAGAGCTACAGTAGTAGAGGAGGAGAGGACAACACCACCACCTCGTTGTGCATGTCCTCCATCAAGCTCCGTTCATAACAGTTGCTGTTATGCACTACAACTCAGTCATCCCCGTGAATAACTGCCTTATATTCACCACAGCTCCGTTCATAAAAGCTCTCGTCATTCCCTCACAACTCAGCCATGGTGGATAACAGTTCCTACCAGGAGCTGTGTTAGGAAGAAGCTGCCAGGAGCTAGTAGCTCCTGGTAGGTGGTTAATATAATGCAGTTATTCATTGTGATGACTGGGTTGTACTGCATGATATGAGCTGTTGCTATGACTGAGTTGTGCTGAAATGACGTGAACAGTTTTTCATTATGACTGAGTTGTAGTGAATAACAGCCACTGTAACTCACTATGACTGAGTTGTAATGAATGACCGCCACTTTAACTCACTTTGACTGAGTTGTAGTGAATAACAGCCTCTGGAACTCATTATGAAGGAGTTGTGGTGAATAACAGCCACTGTAACTCATTATGACTGAGTCGTGATGTCCCGTCCCGGTTTATCTCAACAGGAGTAAACGCAATGGAGAAGAAACTAGCAGAGTTCAAGTGTGACACGAACGAAGCCATCTGTCTGAAGCTGGGTAAGTGTGCGGATGGATCTCCTGTATGCTTTGTATAATGAAGATGACCACATAATGAATTTCAAGAGGCCGTTGGTGATGTTATGTGAGCCTGACCATTGCTGTGCCTGGTTGTTTCCCCCAGTCCGCTTCCCAGAGGACTTGGAGGATGATGGAACGACATTTCACCCCGAGTACAGTCATCAGCTTTATGGAGACGAGTGAGTTATGAACAATGTTATGTATTATGGTTTATAATCATCACATCGTAACCAGCAATGGGTTAATAATGCAGCCTAAAAAATTTGAATAACAATTATTTAAATAAATAAAAACAAAACAAAACGGAAGCATTCAAATAATGAATTGAGATTTGAATGCCTGCCTAAAAAAACAAATATCCAAATGTACCAATATTCGGTCTGAGCCCTAGTTATCAAGTGGTGTTTCTCAGCTTGCACACCCCGATAACCATTAGTGTCCGTAGGAATCAATATTCCAGTTTTGTATCAGAGACGTGTCTACCGTCATGTGCGTCGACTGTCCAAATCTGCATGAAACGTTGTTTCCACAAGTGGTCCCAATGTTAACCGCTAGGGCGGTGTTTATATCAGGTGCTCCTTTTTGACACAAACATGCTTGTCTTTTAAGCAACTCCCACATCTAGTAGCCACGCCTCCTCCACTAAGTACCACCACTATTGTACACGTAAGCACTAGGTTCTGTCAGAAACCTCTTTCCACGATGCTGCACAGCAAGAAGGCTTGGGGGTGAACCTCAATTAGGTGTGGAGTTTAAATTTTCTTGTTTAAAAATATTTCTTCCCCCCACCAATAAGAAGCATGGTAGGACACTGCTGCAGGCAGAGCGTGATGATACCAAAAATTATATATTTTAACAAGTCCATCATAAACACGATTCACAATAATTCTTACTGAACTAATCAATAATAAATTGGGGTTTTATTGATTGCCCTTTAACACCGACCTACACACAACCCTTATGTAATATAAGGTATAGACGTTAAATCGCTGTTTTGACACGTTCGTATTTATTTATTTACATCGGTAATCCTGAGAAGGTCACAAAAACAGACGAGTATAATTTAGTAATCACAAGTATTCAAATATGCAAATACATAAGCAGAATAAGATTAAATGCATTGTCCAACATGTCAATAGTTGATATTGCTGTTGTACTGGTTATTATGGGCTGCAGCCCCGACATACTGGTGCTGGCTACACTAGCATGTCATTATGCTCTCAATCGCATTTCTGAATTAGTCAAAAGTAGGCTTGGTTATACTTGCACCTGCCACAATCAACTCACTGGGAACTCCGTAATTGGGACATTAATTATTTCAGCAGGCTTAATTGCCGACCTAACTCAATCACACAGTTGCATAATGAAATCAATTTCTTATATTAGTCATTTGACACGAAGACGGATATTTAACGGTTTTATCCCCTGTTCGACGTTGCCTCTCGCATGGCGGGATCTCTGCAGAGATCTGTTGCTCTGCTGTGTTGTCAAGGCCTGGGCTGTTATTGTACAATGTGATGAATTGCATTCACGTTTTAATGAAATGACTGTAAACAATACACATTGCTTATGAACCACGCCACAGAGGTGCCTTCTGTGTGCAGATCACTTTGTTACTGACCACGGCCCCTTCCCTCCGTGTCCCCTCAGTGAAGTGGCTTTCGGATACAAAGGGCTTCAAATACAGCTGTATTATAGCGCTGGGAACCTGAGCACACTCTTCAAAGTCAAATACTCCTCAAAGGTCACGGAGAAGTTTGATTGTGTGGAGGTAAGAACTCGTAATTCACCCTCATCAAATATGTCTTGCTTGTCTGCTTTATTAAGGACCTCTTTTTTTAATCCCATTGTTTAGTTGAAATGTATATAATATATACTGTTGAACCAGGTGGCTGTTGATGTATGCAATGTATCATTAAATATAAATCAAGTTACACCACTATTTCTATGCTATATTATTACATCGCCAATAACATGCATCTCATTCTGGGAGAAAAAAAGGATAATATGCTGTTATTATATTTTGCCTTTATTTATTAATTTAGAAGGGGGTTTTATCCCAGGCCTGCCTCTCGCTCAAAACTGCCTACAGGTTGACTTCAGGCATCGGGTATCAAGCCTATGTACCTTACGGCAGGGAGTTGATCCCTAATCAGAGCACTGTGCTGTATCTGGTTCCTGCTTTGCATCTCTCCACTGTCTCCAAGTGTTTCCCCCCCATGTAAACCAGTGACCTCTGTCCTTGGGTTTTGTCTGTTGTGTCCTTACTGGACGGCTCATTGAAGGGAAAGCTTAGTGTTTTCAGATAAGTAACGCTTGTAGCATCAAGCAACATTTCACTACCTTCGTTCGTCAACTGGCACTTCTAATATCATTAAAATTGTTTGATACAAATATATTGATATCAAGTGAATATATGAATATTGTATGTATGATAATTATGAAATTGTTTCCTATCTGCTCTTTATAAACAGGGCTAATCTGAACAAATTAGTCTCTTTCCAATGATCTGTTGAATCGAGCGAGCTGAAAAGGGGGCCATCGTCAAACAAGGTCAATTTGCTTTGTTCGTTGATGAAATCTTGCGTGTGTGGAAGGGGATTCCCATTTGGCAAAGGACACCAGCTATCAATCGCCAACAGCTACCAACCGAAACCAGTTAGGAGAAAGTAGCTTAAAGTCGCCATGGCTTATCTTGGGCTCATCCCCTCTGATCCTATTGGCTGGAGTTTTTCAGAACCCAAATACATTTAATAGTGGAGTTCTGTCCACTCTGACTTACTGGGAAACCTACGTGAACTAGTGTAGCTTGGCTGACTGGGTGGCATGAGTGGAAGGGTTTCAGGCGTGTGGAGTGTTTTTATTTGTAGAATATTTGAGTTATAGGAATTTAGTATATTTGATACATTCATGAAGTAACTATCGGTTAGCATTGACTACATATATGTCCAGGCTATGTTAAGCTTGTTAAAATGTTACACATTACAAATGTAAATGTACCTACCTGCCGCTACCTTGTATTTATATTTGCGTCTATCTAACATGGAACATTATGAACTAAATGAAGTTGAGAATTTGACATTGTTCCACAATTTCTTTTTAAATGTGAAATGCCTAAAAGGAATTTTAATATACTTCTTTGGATAAACAACAAGCAAGTTGTTTTGATGTCGCAGTGGATACCAGTTGAGTCGAATAGTATAACAATATGCAGTTTCTTTGCGAAAGATGGTTAGAGAAGCCATGGTATAAATATTTTGTCCACAAAAACACATCAATATCCAGATATGCATTTGAAACATCCCTCCACGATCACCGACATAACAGAAAAGAAAGCCTTTTTTGTTGTGGAGGATGGAAATGTTTTTCCATCCAAGATTATGATGCTTGATTGTAGAGTCAAGCTGTTGTCCACTTACTGATAACTGCCACTCTCACTGAATTCTTCAAACCCAAACACACCGTCAAGGTAAACATGAGGCCGACATCAATCCGATTATCAAGGATTGTATATGACCTGGCTACTGCTTGGGTATTGCAGTGGGCTGAATTTAGACCACTTTGGAGTCCATCACAAAGTAGTGCATCAGATGCTCAGGAACACACGTTTCCTACAGAGAACCCCCCCCCCCCCCCGCCAGCTTTTGCCCCCCATGGCCAGAGAGCTCACTACTCATTCAGCTGACGCTGAAACGGAGCACCTTTCAGTCACATGTTCACTGCCATACGTGCACACCCTGTCCACGTGCACGACCCCTCCACGTGCACGAACCCTCCACGTGCACAACCGGTCCACATGCATGACCCGTTCAAGTGCACGACCCCTTTGCGTTCACGGCTCCTCCAACGTGTACGACCCCTCCACGTGCACGACCCGTCCACGTGCATGCCCCATCCACGTGCACGACCCCTCCACGTGGGGCTACTGGGTCTGTTGTCCGCAACGCACCACACCAGTCCAATACAACACGTCTTTCTGATTTTGATTGAGTGGGACACTTTAATTGCAGCGTTTATAATATAACACGCTGGATTAATTGATTACAAAGAAAATATGTCTGGTGTTTTTTAAGTAATTGCACTGTAAAGCAGTTCTTTCCCACAATTTAAATGAGTACACACCTGTGTGTGTGTGTGTGTGTGTGTGTGTGTGTGTGTGTGTGTGTGTGTGTGTGTGTGTGTGTGTGTGTGTGTGTGTGTGTGTGTGTGTGTGTGTGTGTGTGTGTGTGTGTGTGTGTGTGTGTGTGTGTATCCCATTCTTGAGAACGTGTTCCGGAGGGACATTTTCACTGTCACAGGGGCTCTGCTCCAAATGCTTAGGAAAGCACACGCATGTGTTTCTCAGCTGTTTCCAGACCTCACTGACTGAAGAACAAGCAGGGAAAATTTTGACTACATGGCCACCTCCGGATTAAGGCAAACGCAGTTGTAATCTGTCGACTATTCTCTTTGTGCCGGGATGTTGTTTGGTCGCCAACTGGGGCTAAGTTAGGGCCACTCTATGGGTGGGGACATTATTCCAGTAAGAGATCTCCTCCTTTGTGCCACTAATCTCCGCTCCACCGTAGCGCCCCGTGCGACTACACTAATCCCGCTCCACCCCGTCAGAGGAACAGGGGATTTTAAAGGCTTCGCCGGAGGGGGAAGAGAGAGAGGGTGGTCCCGTATCAGCATTGATTTGTAGAGTTTCTGTGATTGAATCAGCGGGGAGAGGGAATGTGTCCCGGTTGGGTGTCTCATGAATGTATTCAGACGCCCAGAGAGAAGTATACCTCGCTCGCTCCTTCTATTGCTTTCCATAGAGGGGAATTCTGGATTCAAAACATATCTAATGTTTTTAACCCTCTTTTGAAGGCCGTCGCTGGCCATACTAGTCGTATGGTCGTTGTCGTCCGCCTGCGATTTCATGTGGAGTACGTAGGAGAAATTAGCTCCGTCTTCATGAATGCAAATGGTGCTCCCGCGTTTCTATTGTGGCAGTAATTGCGAGACACTTGCGGTGATTGAGAATTTGAGAAGTGGTATGGATCCTCTACCAGTCAGAGGACCCGACACTGGGACAGCTGTCCTGCCTGGAGATGGCTTTAACTGGTCTTATTGTGGGGTAGCGTCGGGGCTCTTTGTCCTGGAGGTGCTTTGAAGATGCATGGGCAAATTTATTTGATTGAATTGTGGTAGGTGTGGTGGAAGTAGTAGTGGTGGTGGTGGTAGTGGTTCCCTAACCAGGGTTAACAACGTACATGAGAAGGTTCAACTATTTATTCAAATGAATCCCCTTAAAAGGTTTGTTATTTCGAATTGATCTCTCGCCGTTTGTCATCTCATGAACCGCCCAGTTGGCGTCTTTTAAACCGCGTTCAGAAAAGCAACTTGGCTTCAAGCGAAAAGGTTTGTAGAGAAGTTGCCCGGTCGTGGCCAAATTGAACAACTAAAATTATGTATTTTTTTTGGTGCTGGGCCCCTCGGCCTGTCTGTCTCTCCGTCTGGCCCTACTTTGGGGATCTGTGCTGACCCCTAAGTGTTCACCTTGTTGAGGGTCTGAGTGCAGCTGGCGTGGAGGTAGAGGGCTGGGGAGCGGCGTAGTTCAGGCAGCATCTCGGGGTCCATGCTGCAGACTGTCTGGCTGCATGGGCAGCTGGTGGGAGAGGAGGTCTCTGGAGCCAGGGGGGGGAGGGGGGGGGGACAGAGTGCATGCAGCTGCCACTTTGATACTAGACTGTCATCAAAAATCACCTTTCCACCCCCCCCCTCCCCCCCTTAAATCGGTCAAAAAAATACTATAATGCCAGACTTTCCCGTGCCAAAAGTGTTTTGGTTTCCAAGCCCCCTTCATGTTGCACTGCTCTCAATGTAGTAGATACTAACAACTCTGGATTTAAACACTGGAATTGCAATTTTTGTGTGAATATTGAAGCGTCATTTTCAGCACGTCTTCTCTGAGGAATAGCCGTTGGCGAACGTTTAGCTGCCATTTCTTTTGTATGCATTAAAAAAAAAACGTGTTTCAACTGCAATTGTTTGCTTCTAGTGTGTAGACTCACAAGTCTGTCACGTCTGTTTTTTGTGAAAGGGGTTAACACCCGCTAAAACATTCTTAACTCACCGCAAGCAACACCAATACATGCATTTCATTACATGCCGTTATAGTACTTGGTTGTGTAGAGTCTTATCCTAGCTCTCTTTGTTGTATACAGGGAATGGGTTAACCTAGTGATTGTTAGTGCTTGGCACTTGTTTCTATGAACATCTTTACTGTACCGACAGCAATATATTGTTTCTCATTCTTCTGACAAATGTACTTATCGTAAGTCGCTTTGGATAAAAGCGTCTACTAGCTGTAAATCTAAATGCATTGAGTGCTCTTTCACATCTCCATTCTTTGACGTGTAATAAACGCAATAAAACATTTTGAAGGGAAACCATCGTGTCACAATCACGTCAATCCCAGACATCCTTCCAGCAGCGCGGGTCGTTCCCGATCCTCGTCCAGAACGACGAAGAGAGAGTGGCAGCCACAATGCAACTTGTTTTTCCTCTGGCCTTTAAAGCATGCTCCGTGTTCCTTTAGAAACCCAGGCGAACAATCACAATGGTTAAGGGGCATTCAACTGCAGGTGCATTACTTCCAGTTGGATATTAGCTGATGTCTTTGCGAGGGGAGGGGCATTAGCGCGGTGTTGTATTAGCCTTTTGTTGTCCGTTTTGCTCAGGCCTTCTTCATTCCCCCCCCTGCTCAATGCCGGCCGGCAAGGACCTCGACACAAAACTAATGGCCATCACGCATGCAAATGGTGTGAAAGGACTGCTTAGCAGCGTGTTCTCATGTCAATCCTTGTGGAAATGGATACAATGCAAACATTACAGCTGAACTCACCCTCGCATTCTGCCGAGTAAAACGAAAAAGAAAAAAAAAAAAGTCCAAGGGTAGGGTACTCTTTGTCCAGAAGACGCTTTGAAAATGCTTGGGGGGGGAATTCATTTGATTGAGTCCGCTTGGTGGGATTAGAGGAGAGACCTCTGAGATGATGAATGGGGCCTGAGGTTTGTTAAGTTAAGATCAATTCATTAGATTTTATTGCCCAGTGAGAAGCAGAAATGCGTTATTGTGGCATCTCATCACATATTCATGGTTTAACATAAGTAGTAAATGTATTGAATTAAGGGCTCTTTCACTGGCTTTTTGTGTGTGTGTGTGTGGGGTAGGGGGGGTTAGCAGCCTCAGCTCAGCTGACAGTTTTAATTGCCTAATCGTTTTCCTTTCTCCGGCACAAAAAGATGTAATCTTCCACTTTATTTCCTTGTTTTGCTGCACATTGTTTTGCTGAAATGAAAGCGAGTGCCTCGATGTACATTTCCCTTTTTAAAGACTTTCTGTGACTGAGAATGACATCAAGTGCTGTAGTCCTTTTATCTGCCCCAGACCTTTTAAGGAAGCTGTGGTAATTTGTACCTTTACTGCTGCAGACTTGAGACTTAATAAATATTCATGCATTACTTGTATTGGTAAGGAGATCTCAGTTATATATGTTGGTTTATTTCACTACTATGTGTTGATGCAGTTATTTATTCGTGATACAAATTCAGATTACAAAATAATAAGCTACATTTGTTATTAAGATGCATCCTTAAAGGTATCCTCGTACACATTTTTAAATCGTCATAAAAGGAGTTTCATATAGATTATGCATTATATCTTTTTATTACTTATGCCATGATCCTCCTTCGACCTAAATGCGTGAATTTCAGTTCATATTTGAATCACGACCTGAAAAACGAATGGGAATCATCTTGTTTTTAAACACACAGAGCGCGAATGCAGCATGGCTGTACTTTTATTCAATGCTTCGCATGGGACTGAGGTCTATTTTAGACACTTTAAGGAAAAATACAAAAAGTGGGCTACAGGCCTGACGCAACAATTATTTAAAAGTAGAATCATTAGAATCCTCGACCGCATCGTTTTCCCAACGAGTATTCCTGAGGTCGCTGCTTCCACATCTTCCATGACCTGTCAGGGAATATGACCGTAGTACGTCTGCGTCTTTCCCCCAGGCGGACGACGTGGAGGTGAAGATCCGGGACATCATCCCGGCCGGGTTCAGCTGCAGCACGGACGACTTTGTGTCGCGGCTGGAGAAGGAGGCCAACTTCCGGCCCTTCGGCAACCTGCTGCACACGTACAAGGTCCACAACGAGGAGGCCGGCGAGCTCACCTACCAGATCTGCAAGGTGTGCACGCCGCGATCTGACTGATACTAACCAGCAGTAGATACAGGACACCCACCACCCACTGGGTCCTTTGACTGAGGGCTGACTCTGTTACCACTCTGTTGACTAAACTACTCACCTAAGCTACTAAACAAAGTCGGCTAACTTGTGGAGACACGATGGCTGTTCTGCAACCCAAATTAAGACCCAACCCATGGTTTTGTTAATGTCACGGTTGTACACCAACTGGACACCATTGTTCAATACCCTCGGACACCTCCATGGCTAAGATGATTCAATCATGTGATGTTGCAGTGTCCGTCGAACAAACACATGCGTAACATGACTTTACTCCATACGTATATATATATATATATATCAATAGCAGGTTATGTATTATGTTCTAAAATATAATTCTCTAATTCCTGTCTCGTACTCGGCACCTAAGTGGTCCCGGCCAATTTTTTTTGTTTAGGCCTTAACTTGGAAACGGAGGTAGTTACAATTTCAAAAGAGGATTCAGACCGAGAGCTATCGGATTGTAATCGACCACTTCGTTGATCTTATTTATTGACAATATGACCGCAGCAATACTGAGCGAACAGTTTTGGGTAACAGTTTTGGATAACGTATCAGTGCAAGTTAGCTTCACTCCCTGTTTTTGTTTCAGTTCAACTCGACAGCTCATTCAATATGGATTCAGCCTCTTCCCTGATTAATCTGTTGCAGCGTTTCTTGAGCCTCTGCGAATCGAAGATGTATATAAAATGCATACCGCTAAAATCAATTTGATTTAGTTTGTGGCCTGGGTCCGTTGCCTCAATGTTTCTAATGTAATGTAGATAACTTCACGATACTAAACCCTCCGAATGTATCCTAGTGTAAAGCCTGCGTGTTTTCAAACACTTGTGCCTGTTCTTTAAGGCTTGGCTCCAGCAGTTGGGTGTTTCATTGTCCTAGTCCAAACCCATTGAATCGACTGGTCTGGGATCCACCGGTAGGAGTGCGTTCAGCGGTCTCACTCCCCCAGGGCCCTCTTGTCTTCCTGGGCTATAGGTGGACATGGCCTGCCCGGGGTTCCAGGAGTACCACGGCCGGCTGCAGACCTTCCTCATGTGGTTCATCGAGACGGCCAGCTTCATCGACGCGGACGACGATCGCTGGGACTTCTTTCTTGTGTGAGTGCCCTCCTTAACCAGTGTCACCCCGCCCCCCACCCCACACACACACCCTGAACCCCCTTCCCCCTCCCACCAAAGCCTTTATTGTGTCATTGAAAAACAAAGCAGTCCTTTGAGACGCTTGTGGCCAATTACCCAGCCAGTTTGATTATCCCCCCCCCTCCATAGGAGAATTGTTGATCTGGAAGAGTTCCCTTTGTGCCCAGAAGCCCTTTTCATTTTCCATTTTCTCTGTCCAGGGGCAAGGGCTGAATTGAATACTGTTGTCTTTTGAAACAGTGAACAATGTGTAAACAGTAAAAAGAGCCTCTGTCTGTATTTTCTTTGCCCCGGCACCTATTGACGTGGACAATGGCCGAAAGGACTGAAGTGATTTGGAGAAGTTCAATCCCCCCTCCAATCTCCCTCTCCTGCTCTAAGTTGCAGTACTCCAATTAAGTGCATAATGTATTCAGTCTGCAGCAGGTGTACCAATCGGGGACCCTGCCTGCTCTAACACACTGGCACTGGAGGTGGTGGTGTGTGTGTGGGGGGGGGGGGGGGGGGGGGGGGGTGTGGGGGGGGGGGGGAAATGGGCGCTTGCATGGAAAAAAAAAAAAAAAAAAAAATGGGCGCTTGCATGGAAGTGTGTCTGTAATTGACCTGCTTGCCTTTGTGTTTTATCTACAGATTTGAAAAGTACAATAAAGATGGGGAGACTCTCTACGCAACTGTTGGCTACATGACGGTCTATAATTACTACGTGTACCCAGACAAAACCAGACCACGTGTGAGGTAATTGCCGGGGGGAGCGCGTGCCTTCTCTCCTTCCCGTTCTTTTGTACTGCAAAAGGAGGAGAAAATTATACATTTCTTTCTGTTTTTTTGGCTCTGGCTGCGCAGACTTTCATTCACGGTTTGGTTCATTTGGAAGCTCAGACATGATGGGTGTCTACAAAGAGAAAACATTCTGTGGTGCATGTTCTGTTTACGACTAGAATACACGTGTGACAATCCCACATTTTGGATACCCTAATCCACCCTCAATGCTTCTTCTATTGGGGGTTTCACCCTGTCACACAACCCCGATCACTTCACGTTGAAAGACTATTTCAAACAAGCGTGTGTGTGTGTGTGTGTGTGTGTGTGTGTGTGTGTGTGTGTGTGTGTGTGTGTGTGTGTGTGTGTGTGTTCCCCAGCCAAATGCTGGTCCTACCACCGTTCCAGGGAGAGGGTCATGGAGCGCAGCTCCTGGAAGCGGTCCACCGGTTCTACTGTACCCTACCCAAGGTGCAGGACATCACAGGTTGGTGCGATCGCCTTTGGTTCAAGACCTTTGGGATTTATACCTATATTGGTCGCCATTATATTTTTAGTCCAGTGGACAGTTTCAGCGACCTAGATGCAGAAAAGGTGTGTTCTATTGGATTGCAGCATATATTTACAGACAGTGGCCTTTTCAAAATGACTCATCGCTGAATGCTAATGTGGCATCTTAGTTTTCCTTTTCAAGATTGTCGGCACAAATACATCTATGAATATATTCACAAAACAAATAAACGCTAGACATTGTAATGATTAGTGATTAATCTTAATGATAAGGCCAAAGGGTGACGTGTTTCTTGAGTTGCCGGCCCCCGGTCATGGAGTCCGTTGTGAGTGTGGTTGTGTCTCTGGCCCCCAGCTGAGGACCCCTCTGAGAGCTACGTGAAGCTCAGGGACTTCGTCCTGGCCAAGCTCTGCCGGGCGCTGCCCTCCTTCGCCCCCGACAAGCTGCAGCTGGGCTTCTCCGAGGTCATGGTGAAGGAGGCCCAGGACACGCTGAAGATCAACAAGGTGCGTTAAAACGGACTGCCGTTATACAGCGCTACTCTAACCAGCGGCCGCTCGAAGCGCTTTACAATACCGCCCAACATTCACCCGTTCATGCTAGGGCTTTGACTTTTGCCCAAAAATCGTATTCGAAGTTTGTTTGTTTATTAATATGAATATTCGAATATATTCAAATATTTATTAATAATATTTTGACCATTAAATGCCTTCAGTAAGACCTGGATTGGGCTGCGCAAGGTTTGTTTATCGCGTTGCTATGGTTACCGGTCTTGCGTGTTCCAACGGTTTATTAGGTTTCTAATAAAATTGCTGTCTAATCAATACTTCAGTCACTGCCTCTTCCGTGGTCATTACAATTTTATGAATAGACTGCGTCGGGTTCTCCGACGTCTCTCCCTCTTGGCCTGCCCATAACAGGTTCCAATATTAAGGGCTGCCTAATATACTGCCGAATTTTGATTTATTTTTTGATATTCTAATTATATTCGAATGGCGAAGTTCGGAGTCAAAGCCCTAATTCATGCACACGTTCACACTCCGACTGCGTTGTCAACCACGCAAGGCGACAGCCAGCTCGCCGGGAGCAGTCAGGGTGAGGCGACTTGCTCAGAGGCGCTGAGCTAGGAGGAGCCGGGGATTGAACCAGCAACCTTCCGATGGCCGGACTGCCCGCTCTACCTCCTGAGCGACAGCCGTCCGGGCCGGGGTCACGCGTTCTAGCGGCGGTGTTGGGGTTCTTGTGTGGCCTTGGGGTTCAATTGAGGGAGTGTAAAGGATAGGAGAAGGAAGGAATGTTTCAAATGAAATGATTTTTTTTAATAATCGACGATAAATGTAAATACGAATGAAGAAATCCCTTCAATATTGACAGTGATGATGAGTTCGATAAACCTTCATAACCGTCGTCTTAAGCAGGTGAAACCACAAAATCCCTAAAACCTCCACATCTTTGCTAATGAAGGAAAAGTGAAAGGGTTGATTAAAGATTTCCGGGTGTGGACTTTGTCACCCTTCTGAACGCAACTTAGGTTATTAAAAGTTAATCTGGCGACTCAATCAGAAGAAGTCTGAGGAAATTAACAGGAATATCGCCTCATATTATTGAAACCATAATTACAAAATGCTCCTTTTTTTTTTTTAAATCACAGTTTGAAACCTGGGCCATATTTGGGTAATTTTCAGCCTTTTCCCCTACGAGCGTCGTCTCCACCATTGATTAGACGGCCTTAAAGGTCAGGAGTCAGCAGGTTCTGGATCACCCACAGGCCTCCTGCCGCCATGGCATTTACAGACCCTGCGCCGGTTTGATTTGAGAAACAACCTCCATTAACTCCATCTTCTCCTTCTCATGTTCTCCCCCCCCCCCCCCCCCCCCTGCAGAAACACGCGCGGAGGGTCTACGAGATCCTCCGTCTGAAGGCCACGGACATGGCCGACGAGGCCAAGGCACGGGACTACCGCCTGGACGTGAAGCGGCGGCTGTTTGGACCGTACAAGGTGCGTAGGGCGGTAAACCTCCCCCTGGGGGGTGGGGGAGGGGAGGGAGGAGGGGAGGGTACGCTCTGCCTGGAGGGGGTGTATTGGCTGTTTCCATGGTTCTTATCAACGCCGTTCATTTTACATTTTTGTTTCGGACCCTTAGCAGATACATTTTATCCAAAGCGTCTTACAATAAGTACATTTGTCAGATGAAAGAGAAACTATAATCTATCACTGTCTGAACAGTAAGGGGATGTTCATAGAACCAAGTGCCAAGCACTTACAGTCGCTAGGTAAACCCATTCCCTAACTAACGCGCTGGTGTTGAAAGAACAACGAGGGCGGGATGCATGATTACATTGTATCTATGTGTGTGTTGTCCCGCGACACGCCTTTCACAACAAGCCCGTGCGGTCGCGGTAGCCGTCGTCCACGTGGGCAGGGAAGCAAATATCCACCGCCCTATCCACAGCGTCTTACCGGCGCTCTTTATCACCTGTCACCTGTTGGACCGGGAGGAAGATTGATCCCTTTGTACGGTTGAGAATTGTTAGCATAGCAAAGCTTCTTTGTAGGAGGTACAATCAGGTGCAGCCAGCGGCGCGGTGACCTTACAGTAGCTCGGCCAGCGTTCTCTCCCCCCTGCCGTTCATCAGAGCACGCTTTGGAGTTCCATTTAAACTGATGGAAGGACGTAATTTTCATGTTTCCAGCGGTTTGTCAGAAATAACGGATTTCTGTGTGGCTTTCCTCTGTTGGATGTTGCTATTGCTGTGCCTTAGGAACTCGATAAGGCAGAAGTTATGCACAACTGTGTAGCTATATTTGCACGTTTTGTTCCAAGCTGAGCCTCTATTTAGCCAGCTGAAGGCTTTGGAGAACGATATGACTCAAGGAGTGGAATGGTATCTCACTTAAAACCCATTTCTGGCATTTGACAATTGCACAGCAAGCTGCCCTGGTACACGAACCCAAGTTCTTTCAAGAATAAAGTATGTTAGTATATAATTTGACAAACCCATGCTCACGACTATCGACTTTGCATGTTGGCAGAATCTTTAATAACTACAGTTGTGGTGGCAGCCGCATGCATTTGAGCGGTAAAAGTGGAATTTCAGAGGGAACTTCAGAAATAATGTTAAAAAACGAATGACAAATACTTAATTAAATTCTATATCTTATTCAATAAAAACATTTACATTTCATGTGGCTTTGCGTGGCAGCAAAAAAATAAAGGACAGATGCTAACCAATATCGGCCCAAATAAATCGTAGCGTATGAATATCGGCATCATCCGAGATATGTCTTATCCCCACTCTCGCCAGCTGAGCATTGTGTCCGCGCCTCGCCCCCTGGGGGGGAGACACCCCAAGTCTTCACATGGCGCCGGCTTCAACCTGCAAGCGTGCACACAGCCTCTCCCTGTCACTCAGTGGCTGATCCAGTGTATCCCAGGCCTCAGAGGCTGGTCTGTCAGCAGGGAAACCACACGTCTTGAAAGGCCGTGTCTGAGTATGGAGGAGCTGGTGGTGATTTGGGGGGGGGGGGGTTGGTGGAGTTGGGTTAGGCCAGACATGTGGTCCAGGAGGAAGTGTGCGTTTTCTTTTCTTCTTCAGGAGGGGTCTGGCCGCCAGATGCACGGTGTTGTGTTCCCCCCGTAGTCAGTTGACGGGCCGAGGTCTCCACACACTGCCAGTATGGGGGGATTATGTATTTCTACCCCGACCCTCCTATTCCCCGGTGGATACGCCGCACACACATGTGCGAGTTCTTAAGTCCTGCGTGGAGTTCTGGATAAACGCACCCAGCTGGAACCCTGGACGCCTCGATAAAAGATTCTCGCCGTTCCTCGCCCAACGAGCCGGTGAAACGTGTGCGTGTGTGTGTGTGTGTGTCCGAGAACAACTTACAAGATGCGTAAAAGCGCACATCAAGAGCAATGTATTCTGACATTCTCGGGGAGCTTTTGTGAGGTGGTCTGTATAAGAGACCCCACTTCTGCGTCTGAATCTAATTTTAAATCCTTGACCTGTGTCTGTGTGTGTGTGTGTGTGTCTCTGTTTCTGTGTGTGTTTGTCGGTCTTTGTCCCTCTGTGTGAATGTGTGTCGTTGCCTCTGTCTCCACGTGTCCGTCTGTCTGTGTGTTTGTCTGCGTGTGTGTGTGTGTATGCGTCTCCGTGTGTCCGTCTGTCTGCGCGTCCGTCCGTCCGTCCGTCCGTGTTCCCTGGATGCAGAAGAACCAGCGGGAGCTGACCAAGATGATGAAGTGTCTGCGGCCGGAGGAGCTGGTGTCCCACATCCGCCACATAGACACGGACGTGCAGCACCAGGAGCTGGAGAAGAGCTACCAGGAGGTGCTGGACGAGTACCGCAGGATCATCGAGAGGCTGGCGTCGCAGGCCTGAGTGCCCCCCATGGAGACCCACCCCAGGATCGGGGTTGTGTTGGGGTCCCCCCCCCCCTCCCCTGTACAAAGCCCCTATAGCCACAGACTGTCTCAACCAGACGCGCCCCCTTCCCCCACCCCAGACCCCAGCGACTGATCACATGATTTTTTCTCCGACACGTCTTTCGGATAAATTTTAGTTGGGTTTAGGATGTGTCCCGTCGCTAGGTTACTGTGAGAAGCCTCTCTTCCTCTCCCTCCCTCCCTCCCTCCCTCCCTCCCTCCCTCCCTCCCTCCCTCCCTCCGGCTGTGTACTTAGAAGTTTCCTACTCGGACATTGCAGTTTGAAGTGCGGACCTCCCGTCATGTCCTGTCCTGTCCCGCAGGTGTTGATGGAAGACCCGTACAGCAGAGTGGGAGACGGGGGGGAGAGAGGGGGAGGAGACCCGCTCTGTCGCCCCCTGTGTCGGTGGTACCGTGGGCTCTGTTGGATTTTTATTTGTATTTCTTCTTTTGTAACGATTCATCGCAGGTGATGCGCTTCATCCGAGCCGAGAACCGGAGCTCTTCTCCCTCCTCTTACCCCCCCCCCCCCCCCCCCCCGTTCAGTAGGCGAGTCCTTCTCACACACCCTCTGTCCAAAAAAAAAAGAAATGAAGACGAGGAAAACTGTGTTTTTTGTTTCAGAGCACTTCATACAGAAATTAAAAAAGGTTTTGTATATTGCTCCAGCTGTTTCTCTTCTTCCTTCGTCTCCAAGTCTGACGTATTATTATTTTTTTTACTTTGGTACTAATCAATTCCGATCAATGTACTTCAATAGATTGAACACCAAAGCGTGATCACTCACTGTTGTTTTCGAGAATCTAGAAATAAAAACATCGAAAGAGCACGATGCAGTAGAACCCAGGGCAGTGATGAAGCCACTCGATATTCACAAGGCTTTGCACCGTCTTCATCAACGGTGTGCGGTGTTGTGCGCGGGCTGAGCAGTGCGGTCGGCGGCGGCTGCCTCTATTTATTCAAACCGTTCCATCGCTGCCCTCTGTTCAGCCACGCCGCCCGTGATTGCCATCGACGTGGAGTACCGCACTAATGAGCGTTATGGTTTTCAATTTAAAAACCTTTTGTTTAGCTGCGCCGCCCCACTTGTGCTGATCACGGCGCTGAATGGCCATCAGTCGATACTTTAACACGTAGCCGCTGAATTAAGCCCTGCGAGCTTCCTCATTATTCTCCTCTCCCTACTTGAACAAACCGGAGCGAAACCGCCGAAGCCCTCGATGGTTCAGATTCAGCCTGATGGGAGCCTCTCCATCGCGCCACAAGGGGGGTAATCCCCAGTGCTGCTCTGTTTTAACCTGGGCTCCATAAACGGCCCACCCTGCACCAACTCCTACTCCCCAATCCTTTGGTGTGTGTGTGTGTGTGTGTGTGTTTGTGCATGTCTCCTAGAACAACTTGCAAGATGCGTAAAAGCGCACATCAAGAGCGATTCAATGTATTCTGACGTTCTCTGAGAGCTTTTGTGAGGATGCGGCCACATCTACCCCCAAATCTGTAAAAGATGCGTCTGAATCGAATTTTAAATCCTTGACGTGTGTGTGACTGTTTTTGTGTGTGATTCTGTATGTTTGACTGTTTGTATGACTGTGTGTATTTGCGCCTGTGTGTATGTGTATTTTTTTACAGTGTGATTGTATGACTGTGTGGATGTGCGCCTGTGTGTGTGAGAGACGTGGTAGGTCCTGCACGCTTGGCCAACAGGGCCCAACTACTGTACCCAGCGGTCAGATAAGGATCAGGACCTGTCAGCAGCTCAGACGGCCGCGGGGGGGGGGGGTCGGGGTGAAGCTCACTAGTCGACCGTTCAGTCAGCCGAAGGGTTTTCTGGAACCCCCATGTGCGCCCCTAGACCGCACATTGGTGTTTACAGAAGCTAATTACCCCACCCTCCCCCTCCTCCACCTCCACTCACACCCGCACACATGCATGCATTTTTGTTCATGCATCCCACCCGGTACACCTGCTCACACAAGAACAGCAAACAACTGGTTCGTGAGCCTCTTCGTGGATTTAGATAAATAAATAGCAGCTTTGGGGATACGTTCGACGGTTTCTATCAAAGTTGAGATTTTCTGTCCTTTTGATGAAAAGAAAATACCTGCTAATTATCGTTTATAATTAGACACCCTGAATTGTCAGCTTTGGGAATAAGTTTATCAGTTCTTGTTCTACATCAGTGGAGGGCTACTATTTATGACCGAAGCGAATGCAATGGAGAAGTGTTTATCTTACATTAAGGTGCAAACGTACATTATCCTCAATGCATTGATTTCACTGTGTTGGTGGTTCATTTTTGATTGTCCTTAAAACATTAATCTCACATTAATCTCTGCTCAAATTCAGGTTGAGGTTTCACTCTCATTCCATAAGCTGATTGTAGGGCTCTTATGGCTAATAACCCTTTCTTTCATACTCTAGAATCAACATCCAGCTATATGAGTGAGGTCAGTCATTGAATAGTGGGGGGAAAGTGGAGAATACCTTTAAATACCTTTAATGTTCACGGAGGAAGGCTTCTTGGTTTGCTTCCAACTAGGACCTCAGTGTTGAGTTTAGAACAAAAAATTACATTTAATTTCCACTTTAATGTCACAAAGACCTATAATAGCCTACCCATAATAACCTTAATCATGACATGTGCATTGGCCCAACAATAACGAGAGCGAGAGGGAACGGGACAATATCAAACTTCACTTGACTATTGGGTTTCACCTGTTGGCGCGTCTGCTACTGTTACCGGGTGGCGCCTAGTCCCGGTTGCTCTCTGACGGACGGACAGACGGCGCGGGGCTTGGATCAGCTCCCAGATATACTGAGCGACCCGCTGAACATGATACCTGTGTGGAACAACTCCCAGCGTCTTCCAGCCCCCGGGTTCCCAGGAGAGAGCGAGGAAGAGACGGGAGAGAAAGAGAGAGTAGGAACGTTAGACCCGGTCTTCTTCATCTTCTTATCGTGTTTCTGCGGTGCGTCTCGGTTACCCACCTTCTGCCCCCCCCCCCCAGGCAGCTTACGGCTCCTCCGCCTCCAATGCAGCCCGTTCTCCGCTAAACGTCTTCTCTTTAAGCCGGTGTTTGATGTGCTGACAACGCGGACCAAAACACTGTAAGAGACCCCCCCACCACCACCACCCGTTTCACATCTTTTAATGGTATGTCAGAGCCTGAGGCCTGAGGCGGTGTGATGGGAGATGGTGCTGTAGATATGGCGGCCGGGTCAAGTGGAGGATCTGAGTGGGGCGTGCGTGGTCGACAGGAGAGCCGACTCTGGAGAACCGTCTCTGGGGAGCCCCCAAGTCCTGCTTGTGGTTTCTCTCGCTCTCGATTAACTTGTCAACATTTCCTTCCTCAGGTGGGAAACTTTTGCTGAAACAAGTGAACAAGTGAAACAAGTGTTTGATTCAGCGAATTATGTTTTTTGTGTAAGTAAAAGGTAAGCAATCTAGGACGTGACGTCATGACGAGTGTGTGTGTGTGTGTGTGTGTGTGTGTGTGCGTGTGCGTGCGTGCGTGCGTGCGCACGCTTTAATTTCACCCATTCGATATCAACCTCACCCTTAATTAATTATACTCGTCCTTCCATTATGGTCATTTGTATTAATGACTACTACAAAGGACCGCACATCATTAATGAACGTCTGCTGATGAATGAGGCTTCAGCGTTCACTCATTCAGTCCATGAAATGTTCCTCATTCAATGAAGTTGTGGAGGAAGTTGGAGACTTAAAATTCAACGTTTGGGCAAATCTGAAGAGTCTTGCTTAGACTTTTTGTATGCTCCTCTGTAGATACAGTATATATGTAATGTATACATAAGCATACTTGTATGTATAACCTATACTTAAGGATGCTGTGCACGCGTAGAAAGCCTTGACACTGAGTTCCTATTTAACTCGTTGAAGCAATGCATAATCAGTAGAAACCCCCCAACGGTGGTCTCCAGTTTTCGACTGTAGATGAATGGCTTCCCTGATTGGCTGTTATTTATCAAGCCCAACTTCCCTGTATTACAGGGGCAGCCCCAACATTAATCTCTTAAATGAGCCGTGCGGTGGGCTGGGCAGAACGCGGCTAATCTAGATGTAGTTTTCTCATTAAACTGGTCCCATTAGGGCCGTAATTGGCGCTGGGCTATCGGAGGGTTGACTGGGAGGGAGGCCGGGTGCAGGCGGGCTGAGATGCTATCGCGTCGGGGAGACAGGAAGACTGTGTGTAATCTCGTCACGTTGCAGATCGAGAGCTCTGATTGGCCGCGCCGGGGTCTACTTGTCTGCTACTGCTTTTGGGTTTCTACCGTTTTTTTCTTCTCTGCGCGAAACCGCGAATAGTGACTCCACTGACAAGAAGTAACACGAAAGAAAAGGGTTGTTCATGTTCCCAATGGTAACTCTACACACAAATATTTATACCCAAAGAAAACTCTCAAACAAGAACGCTTTGTATTCAGTTCAGATAGTTATCTGAGTTGTATTAACACTGTGAGAGTCTGAGAACCCGTGTCGTTCACCTCATCTCAGTGCAACATCAGAATGAAAATAAGATTTCCAGTCCACATTTACTCAGCTCAGGAAATTCATGTTTTCTCCCATTCTGATGCCTGTAGTTTCTATTGCCGCCATTTACCACAAGAAGTTATATAAATCCTGGCAGGGGGGTGTGCTGGGCGGGGTCCCCCTGTTTCTGTAGATCTACAGAATCAGCCCCATGAGACTGAAACAGTTTTGCCCCGGCGGGGGTGTCGTGACCTTTCAGAACGTATCATCTCATCCCTTGGACATAGAGGAGAGAATCTGACACCCAAAACGAGTGTGCTAAACACTAACAATCACGAGGTTAACCCATTCCCCGTAGACAACAATGATAGCTAGGATAGGATGCTACACAAGGCTAAGTACTATTTTTAAGTGAAAGGACGTACAACATACAATAAGTGTGCAAGAGGGGTGTGTGTGAGAGGGGGGAGGGGGGGGGCGGGGGGGGGTAAGGGGAGAAGCTATGCAGAGTCTAGGTTAACTCTGATCAGGCGTATAATTCTGAACTGGATCAGAACCCCCCCCCCCCCCCCCCCACACGCGTAGGACTCAGGAGCCAGTGACCAGGGATCTGGGGGTACCTCCGTGCCACTCATAGCACCGAACCCCCCCCCCCCCCCTCCTGGGACCACGCACCACCATGTTGTGGTCCTCTCCCAGGCTGCGGCCAATCACAGCCCAGCTAACTAAGTAAACAGGAATGCTGCATACAGAGACATGCTGACGTTTACCAGATGCTCAGTGCTAATTAGGGCAAAGTATCCCCTACCCACCTCTCTCTCTCTCTCTCTCTCTCTCTCTCTGTCTCTCTTTCGTTCTCTTCCTCCTTCTCTCTCTCTCTCTCTCTCTCTCTCTCTCTTTCGTTCTCTTCCTCCTTCTCTCTCTCTCTCTCTCTCTCTCTCTCTCTCTCTTTCGTTCTCTTCCTCCTTCTCTCTCTCTCTCTCTCTCTCTCTCTCTCTCTCTCACCCTCTCTCTCTCTCTTTCATTCTCTTCCTCCTTCCCTCTCTCTCTCTCTCTCTCTCTCCTTCTCTCTCTCTCTCTCTCTCACCCTCTGTCTCTCTCTCTCTTTCGCTCTCTTCCTCCTTCCCTCTCTCTCTCTCTCTCTCTCTCTCTCTCTCTCTCTCTCTCTCTCTCTCTTGGAGCATGTGAGAAACCATCAGTGCAATACAGCCCAGCAAAGCAGCCTCGCCTGGCTGGGATGCAGTCCTCTGTTTGCTGCTGTGCAAACATAACAATCTCTGCTCTATTTATTCCGAGTGGGAACGGGCGCACATGTACATATTTGTCTGTACTGACTCTGGAGACTCTCTCTCTCTCTCTCTCTCTCTCTCTCTCTCTCTCTCTCTCTCTCTCTCTCTCTCTCTCCTCTCTCTCTCTCTCTCTCTCTTTCTCTCTCTTTTTTTTTGGACTCTCTCTGTCACTTTCTCTCTCTGTCTCTCTCTCTCCCCCTCCTTCTCTCCCTCTCTCTAGCATCTGTCTCTCCCTCTCTCTCTCTTTTTCTCTGTCTCTCTCTCTGTGTCTGTCCCTCTCTCTCTCCCTCCCCTCCTTCTCTCCCTCTCTCTAGCATCTCTCTCGCTCTCGTGAGAGAGATGGGATGCTCTCTCTCCCTCTCCCTCTCCGTCTCCCTCTCCCTCTCCCTCTCCCTCTCTCTCTCTCTCCCTCTCCCTCTCTGAGTGGGCCTTAGTCTTTTGCTGAAACCGTTAGAACCGGTTGCTCCTCGGGAGAACCGGCCCGCGTGTTAAAAGCTGTTATTATCTAAGTCGGCTGGAGGTCCGGCCAGAATGTGTGATTAAAGATCTGTAGGCTTTCAGGGGGGAGAGGATGCTGAGGCGGACCACTGTGCCTTTATACCGGCTCCAAACACGGAGCGCTAGATTCCTCAGAGGTGCAACATGCCTGCAGAAGGCTAGGCTACGCTCAGCGACCGGTCCCCCACCGCCCTCCACCCCGGGCGGCACACTGAACGTACCCTCGCTCTGATTATCGTTTGTATTCCAAACGCCTCCCCGACTGAGGCCGCAAGCAACGTGTACGGTCGCCATCTCCACTGTACAGAGGTCTCTATTTCAAAAAAAAAAAAACAGAATAACCCGAAGTAACAGCCGGACAGGAAGTGAAAGGAGCCCCCCCCCAGCCCTGGGTGCGGGTCCTGGCTGCTGTCCAGGTTCTGGTGCTGTGATGGGCCAGGTCAGGCTGAGTCTGACCCGGGTCCCGGTGTTGTTGTTATAAGTCGGGCTCCGTGGCCCCCGGCTCGGGCTCTGGTGAAGCTCCAGACCTGGGGACCAGCTGTGTGGGTTAGAGGCTGAGGAGCCCCCCCACCAGACCCCCCCCCCCCCCCCAGAACCCGAGGGAGCCTGCACCACCCCAGGGGGTAAAACTATACATACATATACATACATGTGTGTTTATCAAAAGTGTATGTATACATATACATGTGTTTAAAAAAAGTACATAAATACCATATACAGATTTACTATAGATAAATATATTTATTTATTTATTTAAACGTTTACCCTAAAAGAATGTTAACTTTAAAAAACTTGATAAAATATCTACAAATACATCTATACATTGTATATCTACAGGGCCAGTTCTACCCCTTTGCGAGTCGATGCAGTGCTCCTACATATTTATCACATCTATACACATATACACATAAGAGAGATAGAAGGAAAACACATAGTACAGTTGCTCAATTCATGTTTATCCACAAAGCAAACTGTAAATGCATCCCCTCAGAGTCATTTGTGGTTCTCCTGATTACGTTGGATGAAACATGGGTTCCATGTCAACACTGCTAAAGATGGTAAAAAAAAAAAACACGTCAGATTTGAAAATAGCTAACACGAGGCATTAGAACACCATCCCCATCCCACCGTCATGCTATCTTCATTCCGCCTATTCTTTTTCTATTTTGGCAGATCTGCAGGGTGGGAGGGGTGGGGTCTTACTGTGTAAATAGCTTTGGAAATTGCGTCTGGCCTTTGGCTGTCTCCGTAATTGCGCGGCTCTTGCAGTATTTTGCTTGGCAGCCCAAGAGGTTAACCCCTGTAGGCTGGGGGCCCGCAGCTCTCTGTCTGCCTGGGGGCCGGACGGCTGGGCACCCTGCCTGCTCACCTCCTACAGCGGCCAGCTCTGAGTCCCTCTTGGGCTCGGGCCCGGGCCAGGGGGAACCGGGGGAGAGAGTCCGGCCCTGGGGGATCTGTGGTTGAGCCGGTGCGATCACCGGGGTAAAGGGGTCGATGTGGCAGACCAGCAAGCCGACACATGGAGACTTACACGCGCACGCACGTCGTACACATATGTGCACACACACACACACACACACACACACACACACACACACACACACACACACACACACACACACACACACACACACACACACACAGGGGCTGTGGTGGAAAGTGATGTGGCAGCCTGTTGCTGCACCTGAATCACTGCACTGTCACTTCACC
Organism: Gadus macrocephalus; assembly: GCF_031168955.1. Lineage (NCBI taxonomy): Eukaryota > Metazoa > Chordata > Actinopteri > Gadiformes > Gadidae > Gadus > Gadus macrocephalus. The sequence continues at coordinate 14,487,530 of NC_082401.1, read as the reverse complement.
ACCTGCAGAACGACCGCCGGGCCTCAGAGCTGTAATCAGCTGATGTGGGCTCTTGCTCTGCATGAGCAAGAGCCACCCCCACCACCACCTCCACCACCACCACCACCCACTCTTTATGGGATTGGAAAGGTGGAAATTATGGCACATTGATAATAACATGCACCCGCTCAGTTCTGAGATATAAGTGTCGAGGTGTGGCTGATTTGTACTGATTCCTTGAACCATTGTATTTTGAGCTGGCATTATTTCATCAGCTCATGAGTAATGTCATCATAAATTCACGGTAATACAGTAAAAAAGAAACATAAGGAAAGACAGATTGTCGAAGGAAAGGAAAAAAGGAAAACACATTATATGATATCACTGCCACGATAATCCACTGTGATCATTTAATGACTCGATCCAAATCCTGACTATAAATCACACATTCAACAGATTCAGGGGTCGCCATGTTGCTTCTTGTCCAACGTTTCCATGACACAAAACAAAACGGGTTGAGTGGAGACGTTTGGAGCAGCGACCGCGGGCCGACGGGGCTGAGCTGTCTGGGGAGTGATTGATTCTGTTACCGTATGTAATGGTCTGTTACTGTAAGATGCTCCGCTGGTTCTGTTGTAGCGCTGGAAGGGACTCAGAGGCAAGGAGACTGTGCAGAATTGTTCTCTCTCGACCCCCACCCCCCCCCCCCCCCCACCACCACCACCCCACTCTGACTTCCCCAGGCCTGAGAACGTCTTGCTAGGAGGACCCAGACAAAGAGGCCAGAGAATGAGTCTCCGGACACAATGGCGCTCTATGCAACGCTGTCAGGGGGAATTGCGTTTTCGTACGTGTGACAGACAACATAGAAGCGGCGCTTCGGGCCGTGTCTTACACGGACCTCATGTGGCCGTGAAAGCGGCGCTGTCGTCTGACCCCCGCGGCACGGCCACGTTT
>NC_082401.1:14473494-14486494 GCF_031168955.1 Gadus macrocephalus | reverse complement strand
CGGTGGTTGAAATGGCTGTTTCTTAAAAGGAACGCAGGCCTAGAATGAAGATGGTCAGAGATGTGAAAATATCTGTTTTGAGTTTTTGGGGCCTTTAAACGCAGCCTAGTAATTAGAGTTACTTTAAAGCAGCACAAAGATGCGACGCTCAGAGGAGACTCCGATGTAAATTGTGTTTTAAAACTCCAAAAAAGAAATACATGATTCATCCATTTTTCAACTTTTATCACGGAAAAAAGGGAAGAAAGTTCACAATATGCACACCATGAAACCATACCCACAGTAACTTCCATAAAGTCAGACAGAACCTGGTACTGCCTAGTTAAATGTTTGTCTTGGTGGCGACTCCACACCCAACGCCCTGTTGTACGCTCTCCTCAACTCTCCCATCACAGACTTGTGTTGGGTGTATTTTTTGGTAATGCATACAGACTGTATGACGCCAGCACCGTTGTTTTCCTATGAGGCTTATGTGTCCTCATCTGAATAAAGATGACCATGAGTCAGAGAGGCTAAGCTGGTGTGTGTGTGTGTGTGTGTGTGTGTGTGTGTGTGTGTGTGTGTGTGTGTGTGTGTGTGTGTGTGTGTGTGTGTGTGTGTGTGTGTGTGTGTGTGCTTGTGTGTGCGTGTGCATTCGTATGTGTGTGTGTGTGTGTGTGTTTGACTCTGTGCACGTGTCAATATGCTTGCCCCAGCCTGCACTGCCCATTACGTGTATTTTAATCAGATTCTAGCAAGAGAGAGAAAAAAAAACCCGATTATGGTTAATGCATGCATTCTGTAAAAGCTGTGTTGTGAAAATGTCACTGTTGGTCTTTGTCTGCAGAGATGCAGTTACTGAGCCTGGCTCCAAACATGATATGCTTGTTAGGGTTGGAGCCAGAGGAGGGACTCACATACAGTGATTACCCTAGGCCGTTTTCAATTGCCTTTAAACGTATTTGAATATTTCAACGTCATTACAGTAATGTGTTGAATGGGGCCCACATTCACAACGCTGTATTATTAACTGGAGCATAGAAAATTGGAAATAATTAGCAATGCTAACCATTAGCATGTGGAAAGGGGAAAAAAACGATATTGTTTAATGCACTTATTTTTTCTCTGTCTTACAAATGTCTTGAATTTAGGATTTTTAAGTGCATTATTGCGTTCAGTTTGGTGTTCCCTCCGAAAGCAATTCCCCCCTCCACCACCCAGCAGGCCTAAACTAGCTGGGATTCCCCGTCTATCCCTCTGTCTCTTCCCCTCCCCCCTCCCCCTCTCTAGGCTCTCTCTCTCTCTCTCTCTCTCCTCTCTCTCTCTCTCTCTCCTCTCTCTCTCTCTCTCTCTCTCTCTCTCTCTCCTCTCTCTCTCTCAAGCTGCAATTTAGGAATCAGACCAATGAACAGTCATGGCTGACAGTAGAATTACCACATTCTGTTTTTGTCTCACTGAAACGCTCAGAGTACAGCAGCAGTATAGGTACAAACTGGGGGAGAAAATTGCGTGATGACTTTCATCGCTATTAACGTTATCGGGAATAACATGTCAGCATTGATAAAGCACTGATTATTTTCTAAAGAAATACTGCAAATAGGCTACTATTTCGTTTCCGCTCCTCCAGGAGAAGAAAAAAGATTGCGAGGTCTACATAATTAGATAGTCTATCCACGAAAATCTTTTAACAACTGATTGTCCTCCAGAAAATCAGCTTACAGAAACGTAAGGCTTATTATGATATATACATTACGAATGCCATATTTACATTTGTAAACAAAGAGAACTGCATGCACGTATGTGCTTAACAATTGTCTACGTTATGATATATTTATAACATTGACCTCATTCTAGTGCACTATAACTATAGAAAACGGGGTATACACCCCAGTAAAAATACAAGTAGCTACACTGTAGCGTGTGTCATTTTACTAATTCTGTACAAAACATGGACCGAGTTTTTGGTGGAATTTGGTTTTAAAGTTGAACAGACCCAGTTGTGCATCGTTTCCAGATGTGTTTACGAGGGTTTTCCTTCAGACTCCGACCAACCTGTGCATCACATCCTCTCTCCCAGGGCGATTACCGAGGAATTAACTTCAATTGCTGCCTTTTTTTTTTGATATTTTTAGAGCTATTTCCGGTGTGCGGCCGATGGAAAACACCCACTTTTCCCTTTTCTCTAATCATGATTTGTTTTTTCTCCCTCGCCTGAATATTAACTGGACCATTAAGAAGATGCTATCGTCAGGAACAGCTATTTCCATCTCCTTCACCCACACCCCCCCACACACACACACACACACACACACACACAAACACACACGCGCGCACACTGATGAGTTCTGATGTGAGTATATACTGCATAATTCACACATGCACAGAGGAGCTCTCTCCCGGCAGCACATTGAGCACAACCAGTGGCAGATGAGCGATGCTCCTAGCGCTATGCTGTTTACCTGGCGATAAAGCTGTTTAGCCAGCTCACCTCAAACCAGCCTCCGCTGCTTTTCAATTCCACCCGTACCCCGGGCTCAGCCACCAAACCCGGGGCCGGGTATATTGTGCCATGGCGGGTGTTGGGGGGGCGGGGGGGGTCCATGCAGCGCTGAGTGAAATGTCAACCGCGTCCAGCGCGACCTGTCGCGCTGTGAAGGAGTCGTAATGGCCATCGATCCGCGGGCGGTTAATTGCAGACGGCCGGCCAGCTGCACACAGGAGCGTATATGTATGAGATGAGCTAAGAAACAAGGAGAAAATAGAAGAAAGAGACGTACATCTTCACGCCCTCTCCCCCCCCCCCCACACCCCCTTCCTTCCCTCCCTCGCTCTCCCTCCCCCGCTCCCCCCGTCCAGCCATCCCTCGCTCGCTGGCTGCAGATGGATCTTCCTCTTCCTGCTGATTCCTGCGGGGCTCTGTCATTATCCTCCTCTGTCATTAAGGGCTCCATTGACAGCCCGGCCTGTCGGTGTCACTCTATTGAGACAGACAACACTTTCCATGCGGTGTTCCCTACATTTATTAAATATCTGACAGCCTCGCCGGAGCTCTCCCCCGCGAGGCGGCCCTGCTTAGAGCCGGGGGAAATTACACGGCAGCACAATGGGGGAGGGGCGGGGGTCCGCTCCCCGCGAGTAATACTTGGGGAGGGACTGGGTGGGGGGGTTCTATGGGGCTGTGTGGTGTAGACTGAAAGGGGAGGGGGGGGGGGCTGAGGTGTAGACTGAGGGGGGGGGGGGCTCAGGTGTAGACTTGGGGGGGGGGGGTAGACTGAGAAGTGGGGGGGCGGGTGGGGGGGGGTAGACTGAGGGGATGGTGGTGGTGGTTTGGGGGGGGGGGGGGTTCTACAGAGATAGTCTCACAAATCAGCTTTTAGATGAATCATCCTAAATCACACAAATCTGGGCGTTAGACTTTCTTTAGTTTCATATTCGTTTCGACCAATCATGTTGCTCGAGACGGGGGTTTGCAAGCGTCTTATTGGCCAACATGGACTTGGCAGGCAGTAGTGTGCTGTAAAAAAGATTCGTGTAAAGGTTTAAACTCAACACCGTGGATATACACTTAACATTAACATTCACCGCTGACATGGTCATCCCCTGAATGAGGTGCTCCTCACCGGGAGTCCTCCAGGGGTTCTGCTGTAACACAGGACTGCTGGACCCGGGATCACCGTGGAGCTGGGAGATGTGGGGGGGGGGGGGGGGGGGGGGGTGTCTATGGAGACGTGGAGATGACAGGCAGACCACCGAGCGGGGGATCAGCTCTGTTCTGGGGGTCGGGTCGGTCCGGTTCTGTAGACGGAACATGAGGTTCCCCTTGAGGTGTTCCCGTGTGAGTCCGGTCTGTCTGGACCTCACATGCGCACGAGTTTTGGGTTTTCAACGAATTATGTTGTTGTACATTATTGGTTTCTTCTCTAGATTCTACTGGAGCCCATGAGGACATGTAACACTGAGCTTAGCAGTGAACCATGGAGGCCTTTTGCTTTGTACACGCCAACATCTGGACGGATGCCTCACCAAGGCTCGCACGTTGACAAATCGACCGGCTAATGAATCTTCTAGTACGTGTCTGAGCACCACGATTCCTATTAATATATATATAACATATGATAAAGCCCTGTGTCTCTGCCAGGGGCCCCCTCTCAGGTGTGGGGGGGGGGGGGGGGGCCCTGGCTGTGTGGCCCTAAGGGATGGCAGGGAGACGGGACCGGGGAGCCACTGATAAGCTGGTCAGGGCCGGGGCCCCCATCGGCTGAGTGTGGGGCCCTTGCTGGGAGAGCAGCAGGCTCCACCGCTGCCTCGGCCGGAGAGGCCCCCGCCAGATCGGCCCCCTGGGGGCCGTCGGGGGCCCCGGCCGCTGTGCATGTGGGAACGTTTGGAAGAGAGAAAGAAAAAAACACAGTGTGCTTCTTCTGAAAGGGATGCCAGGCTGGTGAAAGAAGACGTTGTTAAGGTCGGAAGGAAGGATCGAAACCACTTATATTACGTCTCACATCTCAGATCTAAGACGCGATATATCTACCCCTCTATCATCGATCTATCTATCATCGATTTATCATCTACCTATCTATTATATATGTATATATCCGTATATGTGTATATGTATGTATAGATACGTAACAAGAAGCTTGTAGGGTTTTGAACACACATGACATCCTTGTATTTAAGTGAGGGATTGTGTATCTGTCGTTTCCGTTTATCCTCTACATTTTAATAACGTTTTCCAAAGCAATTTCCCCCTGTGGCACGATGACGAGTGTATTTAGAATTTACTTTTCTGCTGCTGTATGTCAGACACTTACGGGAACACAATGGATTTCTTTCTCCACAATGGCAGAAATTATAGGCTGGCAAGCGGCTCCTGGGAAAGGAGCTGTATTCCATCTGGAGGAAATGTTAATCCAACACCCACTGAGAAAACCAACCGAAAAAAGAATGTACATCTCTGTGTCCCTCCCCGCCACGGAGAGACGGCCATTTTAATGTATTTCAGAGTTGTTGTTTTTGTCGTTCTTTTCCGTCTAACAGCAGAGCTGATAGACACGGAGACACAGAGACACAGACATGGGTAGTTATGAACACTGCATGGTTTAATGCACTCTGCCACACCACCATCCCGCGCTTGGGCTGAAAAAAAACATGTTCTGGGAACATAAAGGAAAAGGCAAAAGGAAGAAAATTATTCCTCAAGCTTTCTATCAAGCTTCTGCATTCATGGCAAAGTCTAAAGGGCATGTCAGTCTCCCTGGCTCTGAGAGAGGTAATTCTCCTTTTCCTGTCAGAGGACAACAAATTATAGCCAACTACTGGGGTACATTTGCAGGAGCCGAGATTTGTCAATAGGAAGGAGAGAGGGAGGGGGGGGGGGTTAATTCTCAGGCAGCTGCATATCTGCTTTTATCATGTTGTTATTTTCACTCAGCATTTGTTTCATATTTTTTGGTGCACGGAGGTACATGTGATGGTGATGGTGGTGGTGGGGTTGGGTGTGTGTGTGTGTGTGTGTGTGTGTGTGTGTGTGTGTGTGTGTGTGTGTGTGTGTGTGTGTGTGTGTGTATGTGTGTGTGTGTGTGTGTGCGTGTGTGTGTGTGTGTGTGTGTGTGTGTGTGTGTGTGTGTGTGTGTGTGTGTGTTTGTGTGTGTGTGTGTGTGTGTGTGTGTGTGTGTGTGTGTGTGTGTGTGTGTGTGTGTGTGTGTGTGTGTGTGTGTGTGTGTGTGTGTGTGTGAGTGAGTGTGCGTGTGTGTGTGTATGTAGAGGGGGGGGAGTGCATGCAGTGTTTATTTATGTCTTTGTATGCCGGCCTGGGGGTATTTATTTGCCCCCATTGCATTAACATATCTATTTATAGTTTCTCACTTTCTTACAGTCATCGTTTTTGTGTGTGTGTGTGTGTGTGTGTGTGTGTGTGTGTGTGTGTGTGTGTGTGTGTGTGTGTGTGTGTGTGTATGTGTGTGTGTGTGTGTGTGTGTGTGTGTGAAATTTCCACAAAAACGTACACACACACACACACACACACACACACACACACACACACACACACACACACACACACACACACACACACACACACACACACACACACACACACACTCTCTCTCTCTCACTCTCAGATACACGCACGCACACACTATACATTGTCCAAGTAATTTCCTTTCAGCATCACTGTTCCTTTACCTTTCAAAAAGAGCAGTGAATGGAGGGAAAATTATCACAATTACTCACATAATTGAGCCGTCTTTGTGGCAAGTGCAGCATCAGTAGCCTTTTTTTCCATCAGCCAAAATGGTTTCATTATATGGGCTTTTTCATATTCCCTGACACAGGGCTGGGGCTGAGGCCGCTCGAGGATGAGATGCAGGAACACACAGTCATTAAGGTCACAGTGGGAATAATTATCCCAGCTATGGAAAGAGCATCTACAGCCTTTTCTCTCCCATCCTCCCCCCCTACCCTTACTCCCTCTCCACCGCCCCCTGCCCCCCCCCCCCCCCCCTCTCCACCGCCCCCTGCCCCCCCCCCACTCTCCCCACCTCTTTCCCCCCCCCCTCTTCCTCTCCCCCCATCTCCCCCCATCTCCCCCCACCCCCTCCCCCACCCCCCCCCCTCTCAGTCTCCTCCCCCTTAGCACAAATGCACCGTCGGCCGCGACGGCTTTTAGCCACAAAGAACTTTGTAACAAATGGAGCTTCCACCCACTACTTATACAAAGAAGAAGAGAGAGGTGGGGGGGGGGGGGGGGGTGGTGCTGGAGGGTGGGGGAGGAGGTGGTGCGAGAGGGGAGAGCGAGAGAGGGAGAGAGAGGGGGGAGCAAGACTTGTATCAACATGACAATTTTCCATCATTAAGACTAATGACAGGCGCGGACTGTGGGGATCAAGGGGAACGGTGAGAAAGAGGGGTACATTCAGGTGTTGGGTGAGTGGTGACCTCCTTCCTGCCGTCCTTTGTAGCGGACTTAACTCTTAACTAAGCCCGGGAAAAGCCGCTCCCGCTCCACGCGCCGCGCGGCAGCTGAACTTCAAGCAGCCTCAGCCTCTCCACGCGGGCAAATGACTTAATTGGCAAATTTGCATGTTTTGCATTTGCAAAGGGAATTAATTCAATGACACATACATCTCAGGACTTTTGATCAATCATTGTTTTAACACGGGTAACGCAATTACGCGAGGCCTAAGGGAGATTTCCTTTTCATTTATATTTGAGTCGCGGAGGGTATTCCACCGATCACAATAGCAAACAGTTTATTAAGTACAGATCACACTTGTTATCTTTTGTGTTTGTTTTCATTTAATCATATTTTTATTTTATATAAAAAAAAAAAAATAGCTCCCGTTATCCGGGTCAGCTGACAGCTTGATGGCCGGTTCCGAGGTAACAGGCTGAGGTATGAAGTGTCGCTGAAGAAAGACGAGTTACTTTTACAGTTTAGATGAATTAAGTAAAAGACATATTTTTCGACTCCCCCAACCCCCCCCCCCCCCCCCCCCCCCCCCCCCCCCCCCCTCTTTCCGTAGTCTTCTGTCAGGTAATTGGTCATTTTACAGCCAATTTCAGGCCTGTTGCTCCGTACTGACCCCTGCTGCCGCGGTAATGGGGGTTGGGTGGGGGTGTGTCTGTGTGTGTGTGTGTGGGGGGGGGGGGGTCGGGGGTCCCGCAGAGTGACCCCTTCCTCTTCTGCCGAGGGGAGATCTTCTCTGAGCAGTGGCCCAAGAAAGGCAATGAAATATAACTTCTCCCGTCTCTACACTGGTCCGTTCAGAGTCCACTGCGGAGAGACACTGTCCGTTTTATATAATGTATCTATATATATAACTATTTATATATCGTCTTAATTTCCCTTCTGAATTGTTCTGTGTCTGTTCTGTGCTGGAGATGTTCTCTGAAGGTGGAGTATAAAACGCAGGCCTCGTCAGGTGGAGCGATGGAGGAAGCATGTCACCAAACTGAATGTACTTTTGACTTTATCTCTGTAGTAGGCTATAATCATGTTTTGTTATTCTAATGTCTATATCGTGTTTCGTTTAAGGCTTTGAAGGCCATTCAACCGATTGACCGCGAAGGCTGGGTCCAAACTTGACTTCATCCTTAATTTACCATCATCATTTTACCACGGAAATATATTTAGCTACCAAATCAAACTGAAAACTTACATTATGACTGCAATAACCTCCTGACATCTTTATCAGGTCAAGATCGGCTCTAGATGAGTCAAAAGAAGGAAATCATAGCGTTTCTGATTTTCTTTATTAAAAGTATGATTCCATTCAATGTTTTGTCATCAGTCCTTATTACTGCATCGCTATTGAATGAAAATAAACTCACTTCATCAACCACATTTAAATATTCTTCAATTGAAACCTTTGTGACGCCCATTCATGTGTGAGTGATAATGCTGAGCTAAGCTAACGTAGCTTCCTTTTATACATTGACTTTCCTTCCAAACATGATCCCATTCGTTGAAGCTATTTCACGATACCGTTAGGTGAATTTTATCTGTCTTCTTGCTCTGTGTTAAGCAATTTGAGACCCATTGTTTAAAAAGGGGCTTTATAAATAAAAACACTCAGTGAATCCATATTTCATTTTTCCTCCAGGTACCATACTTATTTTTCTCTTGTTTTCATCACTTAGTAAACAAAATCAATCACATTCATATGCTACGTTTGACATGAAAATAGCTTGTGAATTGACGCAATGGTAATCCATGTAGTTTATGTTCAATGGGGCTGAAATACATAAAATGCCATCACGCAACAGATTCAACATCAGCCGAGACAGCACAGTCTCCCTTACTCTACCAATTGAACAATTCCAATCAACGAATCATTGGCAATTATAGTCAAAAATACCACACTACAACACTTCTGATTAAACAATTTAGAAATAATTGTATTAATAAGAGTGCACCATGTGCATTATCACAAAAAAAACATGCACTCGTATATATATTTGTGTCATGCAACATTAAAAATTTGCAGATGAGAGATAGATTATTAGCAAAGTAATATAGTAATATATACATGCAATTTTGAGAATAATATCAATCAGTTTATTTTTACATTTAAATACAATCAATTATCTAGTATTATTATTACCTTGATACCAGCATATAGGCTACTCACTCTTCTCTTCAACTTGGGAGGCGCTGTTCAAAAACACAAATTGATTCCATAAAATCTCACAACATACACATTTCCCCATAAACATGCACTAATGTGTAGTTCAATATAAAATTTAAACTAAAAACGATGGCGTTACAAACGAGGAGGGCTTTTCGTCCCCACTCTAAAATTAAATGGGTGACATGTTAGCGCCCCGGGAACCCCATCAGCACCACCCCGGGGCCCCCATCACCCTACCCCTGGCCCCCAGGTAAGGAACAGCAGGTGTTAAACTCTCCGCGCCATAGAGCCGCTCTCCTCTAATACTAAGTGCTGGCTCTAATATAAGTGCTGGCCATCCATGCGACCCGCATGGATGGCCGGTCTTATCGTTAATGTCATCACTGACCACCACGTCTAAGACATTATACTGGACTGCATCGGAGAGGGACTGATACGTTTAAAACGGAGTTGTTTTATTGAATTAGCATGGAGGGAGGAATATTTTCAGGATGCAGGCATACCTGAAGAGTAAATTGTTAAGCCATGTTATTAGCTTAATATTGTGTACAATTATTATTTAAACATATTAACCCAATTGTAAAATAACGTAATGACTGTAAATATATGAATTAAGTCAGGCATGTATTATGTTCTTATGTTTTATGGTGGGTCAGGGTATAACTGGGTCTTTTAAGTGACACGGCACATTTTTTTAAACCTTTTTTCAGATTCATCATCTATTCTGTTAATGGTTCTGCTCGCAGTCTCGTTCCAGTTTGCAGATACTATAATCGTCACATATAATGACAGTTATCAGTCGCCGCCACCAAGTACCCATGAAAATCTGTCTTGTGTTCTGGAAGATGATAATTATTGGTTGTACCACTATTATCCTTGTCGTTGTTGATAGAGGATATCTTGAAGCATTTTCAAAAGTAATTCTAGATAAATCACCACAAATTGGCCTATTTTACAGGACGAGGGGACAGCTTTTCTTATAAGCTAATATTTTACAGATTCCCCTTTTCCCTCCATTTCACAGATCCTCAGTTGCGCGACCAACTTGATAAAGCGCGCACTGATCCGCGCGCCTGCCTCCCGTCTGATAACACACGCAACTGGCTCTGTTTTCACTTCAATTATGTCATTACATTGATAATCACAGTGACGGAATTTAACCGGGTTTAATTCGCTTATTCAGCTGGAGATATGGGACCGCAATTGGTGGAAGACGCATCCATCTCTCCGCTCCGCGCGTAAAACCTCTCCAGGAGCACCGCGCGCTGCAGACAATACGATGAAGACTCGGAGACGCTCTTCCTCGTTCCGCTCCGAGACCCGCGGGCCCGAATCCGAGTCCAGGACGCTCTTCGTCCTCACCGCCGTGGACTGTTTTCTTTATATCTGATCACCTGACTCTTTAGGCCGATGTAAGTGAAGTGCATGGACGCGTCGGTGATGATTTTTCTTCTTCTTCTATAATTACTTGTTATAAGTGTTGGAATGAACAGATAATTGTGTGTGCATTGTGCGGTGTGTGTGATGTGGGATGGGTGTGTGCGCCTTTTGCCCTGTTTCAGATGTTCAGTGTTCGTGTCTACCTTGACAGCTCCCAGCCAATAGCCATGGAAACTTTCTCTTGTTTAGTCAGTCATCAATTCAGTCGAATCAAACATCCATGGATAATTATAATTATGAGTTATGGGCTATTGGCCGCATATCCCCACGTAAGCTCTGAGTCCATTCCCATCCAAATACTCGACTTTGAATAACCTGATGTTGTGATGGACCGGCTCAGGCTGTTAAAAATGAAAAAGTCTACAACTTTGACTAAACAATACGTCAAGTCTTTATAGACTAAACAATGCAGATATGTGATAAATCGTTGGGCTACATGACAATAGGCCTATATTAGGCTTATTAAACGTACAGAATGATGTGCAGTAAAGCTCTCCGTTTGGTTTTGGACTACAATGGGCACAATCACCGTCATGGACTTCATTTGTAATTGTATTTCTTATTGTAGCCCGGAGCAGGAAGTCAGTGTGTCCCTGTTCTTGTTTGAATTGAGATCAGCACGTTTCTCCATTAATTCCCTATCGCCTGCAGCCTGATTTCCCGGAGATTCGTCCATTTATTACAACAACACGTTTAGCTGGAGTCATTTAATTTATTCCTTATCACATACAACAAGTGTCGTTAGTTAAAGAATAAATAAAATAACCCCGTTTCCCTCGGCAAGCAATAATGTAAACGGCATCTTTACAACGTGATTAGCAGGTGTAATTGCGTGTTAAATAGATCCTAATTATAGGTATTAAAATCCAACACAGTGTTATGTTAATAGACATTGCTTCAGACAAGCTATTTAAGATGGCATCAAATATTCCGATATACAACACGATGGAAACGTTATTTTATCGTTTTTTTTTTGTTTTTATGGTATGCAAATAGGCTACTTAATGATGCTTGCAGATTATTGAAACAGGCCATAAAGTATACTAATAAAATATAACACCCAAAACCACACCATACGTAGCTATTACACCTAGTTATTAATAACAATAAATTCCGATCTACTCCCGTATGACTAAATAATAATATAATAATAGCCTAATAAAAATAATAATAATAATAATAATAATAATATCAACAAAATAATAATAATTATAATAATAATAATATTACTAATTATTACAATGCGTAAGGCTCCATCGCACTAATATTAATCTCTAATACCTGAGGTTGTAAGGGAAATGTGAGCTTTGGTTTCTTCTCCTGCAGTGATCAGCTTCTTTGGGGATCCTCGGATCGCCAATCGCCATCATTCTTGGATAGAGTGGACCAATCAGCGACAGTCTTTGATGAATATTCATGACTCCATGATTCAAACCTTTGAGCGAGTTTGTCTTGGTCCACAGCATCACACGCCAGACACAAACTACATTTTCTTATGAATGGAAAGAGAAAAAATGAGTTCGGCTTAAATTGGGATCCGTCCTTCACTGAGATCATACAAGAAAACAAATAAGCAGGAGAGACGATTCGCTCGAAGAGATGACAATGACTACAATACCAGAAGGTCTTAATAGCCCTGTCTCGGGAAAAACCGTTTTCATGGAATTTGGACCCCCGAGTCAACAAATGTCGCCTTCCTCCATGTCCCACGGACACTACCCCATGCACTGTTTACATTCTGCAGGTCATCCCCAGCACGACAGCTCCTACAGTCCGGCGTCCTCCTTTCCCAGGTCCCTGGCTTATCCATACGTCAACTCCGTGGGCGGCCACTCCACCAGCCCGTACCTCAGCACCGTGCAGAGCTACCACCACAGCCCGGCGCAGCTCTCCCAGACCCGGCTGGAGGACCCAGGTGAGTCCCTCTCTCGTCCCCACTCCCCGTACGGAGGGTTCTCCTCTCTAGTCAGAACCAGCCCGAGCAGTTCATACTGCGCATGGTAAAAGCGAACCAGATGTTTGGGAAATTAGGCTTGGTAATTATTTATTGCGTAATGCTATAAACAATGTATGCAATTAAGGGTAATTATACCTAAACTACAGCCGGTAAAACTTGCGCAGGAGTAATTGCTGCAGTTCTTTTCGGGTGCTCGAGATAGGAGCTCCTCGCTCACTTGCTCGGTTTTTTTTCTCCTCTCGTTCACAGCACCGGAATCGGAGAAGAACACCGTAGTGGAAGGGGGAGAAGTTCGCTTCAACGGAAAGGGCAAAAAGATCCGGAAGCCCAGAACTATCTACTCGAGTTTACAGCTCCAGGCTCTGAACCGGAGGTTTCAACAGACCCAGTACTTGGCGTTGCCGGAGCGGGCAGAGCTGGCAGCCTCCCTCGGTCTCACGCAGACACAGGCGAGTCCCTCCACCGACACCAGGGTGCCTTTACCCCTGCTTCAACC
>NC_082401.1:14458494-14468494 GCF_031168955.1 Gadus macrocephalus | reverse complement strand
TTAAAGCAGCAGTTACCGTGCAATTGCAGGCTAATTCTGCGTAGGCTTGGATATAATTATCGCCGAGTCAAGATGTTATGCTAAAAACTATGCATTGATATTCCCATTAATTATGTACATGCAGCTTTGACAATGTTGACGCTTGAAATAGCGGGAAATTGTCTTGCGTAAAAATTACAGCATTACAGCCCATATTAGGACATCTAAAATTGCGAAGAATTATATAGTAGGCCTAATTGCAGGCTTTCACATTTGAAAGCCAAAATGTTCAAACCAGAGTAAATGTGGATAAAATGACAGATCACGGTATAAATTAGGATAGGGGGTATGGCATTTACAAGTTGTCTGGAGAATTCGGGCGACTATAAAAACCACTTGGTTTCAGAACAGATGCGCGCAGCCACAGGAAGCGAGTTGCACGTCGATGCTGCAATGTGCAAAGAATATTTCACCGTATTCATTTTATTTGCAGTTTATAACAACAACACCAACAACTTCTACATTTCACCGCTTTATTATGGACTTCAATTGGGACAGTTATATGCATATTTGTAAAAAGTGACCAAACGTTCAAGTCAAACCCAAATAAGACGTTAAACGTTTGTTTTTTACGTGGCTCTATTGGTGCGGCTGTAAAAAATAATTCATTTTCCACGCCACACACTTAGACACACACACATCGCCCGGGCCTCAACAAGCCCCCTGTGTTTGATCGGGGATGACTTCAGGTCAATGCATCGGCCCTGCGCCTCATTTCGCTGCGGGACCTTCCTTGCAACACGAGCCCTTTATCACATGGCCTCGTCCTGTTACCAGAAGACAGGCCGGGGAACAACGCGTCGTCTTGTAAGAGCGGCCGCCGACAAGGTGGCCTCCATCTAATTAGGCAAAGCGACGCGATTAGCGGCCCACGAGCGGTGGACGCGGTCGCTTTGCAGACCCTGAGCAACACACACACACACACACACACACACACACACACACACACACACACACACACACACACACACACACACACACACACACACACACACACACACACACACACACACACACACACACACACACACACACACACACACACACACACACACACACACACATACAGAGGGCCGGTCCCCTGGGCATGACAACTTTTTCTAGGAACTACCGCAGCAGCACGAATTATAGTTAACGCGCCGTGGCCGTGTTAAAAATTAAATGTGACGTCATCTTTTTTAATTTACCCTCTAGAACTCACCGGTTCACATGAGCGTCAAGCGATCGGAAGAATCACCGATCATAAGATGGCCTACATCAGCATACTGCATGGCCTGAGAAATGTAGGTCAACCGGCTGGCGCTTGTTGTAGGCCTATAGCCCCATGCGCAACCAATTGTGGCCCTGCAGAGTGAACAATATGCGGAGGGGAAAAACATGTTTCCATCTAGTCTGAGCTCCAGGCGAGGCTGTGTGTGAAGTTAGAGGTAGGGTTTGACTGTGGGAAGTCGCTTAGCCCCCCAGGGCGCAAAGCCGTCCCGTCCCGGTCCTTTTATCTCACATGGGTGCAGGTTTTTATAAACGTGTCTGTGCAACTCAGAGACACATGCAACTGCATGACGCTTTCCTAAAAGTTCGTGTGAACCTGTGTGGTAATTGTGTATCATAACGGTGTTAGTGGACAGAAACCGATCAAAACATGTTAAATATATAGGCCTATCCCTAATTAACAGGAATAAAACCATTCTGACTGCGTTTGAGTTTTTTTCAGCGGCGTTTTGTGAAGTTTCCAAACAGAACTGTGAGTTGTTTGCGCAGCTTTTCTGCTCAGTGGATAAATATAACATCATGAAACTTAAATAAAAGTGGTAAAAATAAAAATCGGGGTTTACGCACAAGATTTATACAGAAAAGGCGAGGAAACAAATTGCACAGAAAATTCATTTATTTAAATAACGTATTTTTCATATATGAAAAAATAAAAACAAAGTTAAAATAAATAAGACAAAAATACAAATAATCGTCATATACAGGTCAACTCGGTATGGGGAATAACATTCAGTAGCAGTAGGAGATGGTGGAGAGGGATCCGATCCAACAACCCACAAAAACAGTCTGCATATCAGAGGAATGCTTTGGGGTATTTACAGAGACGGGACACACTCCCATCAACTAAAACACGTGATCCGGGGGTCGCACAACAAAATGAGGTCATATTATAAACAAGGCACGATACATCGGATAGTGCTACGGTTTGTGACAGTATAGGCCTACCTGCAGGTTAACGTGCAGGGCGCTGAGGACAAAGTGACGCCCGCCCTGGGCTCGAGGCCTATGCTGCGGTGCGTTGGGGTGTCCGTGGATTCCCACGCATCCGTCAACACACACAGAAATAAATAAATACAAAAATAACTAGGCTACAAAATCGGTTTAACCCTCCCACCGACCCCACACACACAAACGGACGTCCGTGGGGGGACGGGGACGGGGACGGGGACGGGGACGGGGACGGGGACGGGGACGTAACTTTAATCAAATTCTTGCATGTAGTGGTCGTGTGTTATCCGAGGAGGTCCGTGAATAAGGGCATTGGCGATCGTCGTGTCCGTCCCTTCCTCTTGTGTTTTTCTTCACCAGTATTATCCGATCGAGAGTCCACAACGGCTTCAGAAAATAGTCCCGGCGCTGGCGGAGGCAGCGTTGTGGTGGTGATGGTGGTGCGGGCCCAGGGAGGGCTGCAGATGCGCCGCCGCAGAGTTCGTCGCGTACCACGAGTAGTTGGCCAGGAAGGAGGGCGCCGCCGCGGGGTGCGGGGGGCTGCAGCTCTGAGGTAAACTGGGGTTGTGGACCACACTGTTCATTCTCTGGTTCTGCGGG
This sequence comes from Gadus macrocephalus, assembly GCF_031168955.1. Lineage (NCBI taxonomy): Eukaryota > Metazoa > Chordata > Actinopteri > Gadiformes > Gadidae > Gadus > Gadus macrocephalus. The sequence continues at coordinate 14,465,638 of NC_082401.1, read as the reverse complement.
AAGTCCCACACCGTCAGCGGGGAGCTGCAGGAGGGGGACTCGCCGGAGGCTGCGATCTGCTCCGGGGGGATTTCTCCACTCTTCCACAGCTTCTTGAACTTGGAGCGGCGGTTTTGAAACCATATTTTTACCTTAAAAAATTAAAGGACACCGGTGTGAATACATATATGCAATTGTCATGCGCAATTTGGGTCATGCGTAATTTGTACTTTAATGCAACTTTTGGCACCTTTTCGGTGAATCTTGTCTACTTATTCTATGCACAGAATAGAAAGGCCTACAGCATACTTTACGCGCGACATGGGCATGTCTCAGGATGAACTCACCTGTGTTTGCGTGAGGCCCATGGACGCCGCCAGCTCTGCGCGCTCCGGTAGCGCCAAATACTGCGTCTTCTGGAACCGCCGCTGCAGAGCCGCCAGCTGGAAACTGGAATAAATGGTCCGCGGTTTCCTGATCTTCTTTGGTTTGCCGTTCACCATCCGAATCTCCGGCTCACTCTCCTCTCCTTTATCTGTGGGAGAGAGATTGAACACGTTAACACCGATGCCGTTTCACGGCGCTATCGCCATCATTCAAATAAACCAACCCAACACACAACTTGTTTGGTGGGCTTTCTTACCTGTGTCTGGTGGAGTTGGCGAGGGGCTGGTGCCGTAGGAGGTGAACGCCCCTCCGTAGGTCGAGTTGAAGCCGAGGTCGTACGCGGTCTTGGCGGGGTAGGGGACGTTATAGGGATAGGTGGTCGGGAGCTGGCCGAACGGGGAGCCCCCGCATTGGCCGGCAAGCTGGCTGTTGTAGTAGCTGCTGTCCGTGGCTGTGGACACTGGGAGCGTCGGGGACTCCTGCGACTTGTGCAGGCCAGTGTGGTACCCGCTGGAGGTCATCTGGTTCGTCGTGTGCATATCTGCGTTTAGGTTCTCAAAGACTCCGGTCATCTTTTACGCCCCGAAAAAAAGCGGCCGCGCAGATAATCTGTGCTCTGTGAAAAAGAAACAGCAGCCAGGAAACCGAAACAAAAATAAACTGTTAAGATTGTGGGATGGGATTTATGTGTAAAATAATTCAGAGGCATTCCCGTTAACGTGAATCCGAGGCGACAGGAGATGCGTGTGTCTCGCGCAGCGGCCTGTGATTGTCTGCTGGCTTCCACTCCAACCCGCGCGCCTTTATGAGAGCGCAAGAGGCTGAGCTGCTATGACAACCAATGAGTAACGCCTGCTTTTCTGACAACCACCCCTCCCCTCCAACCCCCCCCCCCCCCCCCCCCACCCACACACACACACACACGCACGCACACAAACACACACACGCACACACATACACAGTTCACCTTGGGTCTGCTGGGTCTGCCCTAAATTTAGACCTACGTCCTACAAGCGTTGACATATTATATATATATAGGCTATATAAAATATATTATATTACACTTATTATGTGATATAGGTTAGGAATACATTATGATTATGTATTGTTCTTTATTCTATTGCATTCCTTTCTTTAATGTTGTTATTATTGTTATAATAATCATAGTACGGCTACTATAAGCCCTCTTTCTGACATATTCTGCATAATCGAATTTATCAAAGGTATTATTCATATATATATATATATATATATTAAATAACAGATAAAGGTTAGTGTGAGAGATATAAAAAAGAGAGAGAGACAGATACACAATCCCTCACTTAAATACAAGGATGTCATGTGTGTTCAAAACCCTACAACCTTCTTGTATATATACACATCACATCTACCATTATATCTAAGCGTCTTAGAGTACCATATTAAGCGCTATATACATTTCATTTATTATTATTATTATTATTATTATTACATACATACTGTATATACATATACGGATATATACATGTATATATGCATGTACTTTACAAAGAGTGTGTGCTAGATATGTAGATATTTAATATATATACGTATACGTTATAAGGATTGTATATCTATGCATCTATATATTTATATAAATATATATGTTACAAGGAGTTTGTAGATATATATGTAGATAGATTGATTGATACACAGAGAGATAGCAAGAGAGAGCAAGAGAGCTAGAAGAGAGAGAGAGAGAGAGAGAGAGAGAGAGAGAGAGAGAGAGAGAGAGAGAGAGAGAGAGAGAGAGAGAGAGAGAGAGAGAGAGAGAGAGAGAGAGAGAGAGAGAGAGAGAGAGAGAGAGAGAGAGCGCTCCCGCGCGTCCTCCATATTGTAAATATTGTGTAGGCCTACTTAGAGTGTATCTTTAATTTATCTGTGAATCGGAAATACTGGAATTTTCAGATTGTCTCACATTTTGCTTTTTAGATATTGAGTACTTAATAGTGTAATACCTGATATTTATATTATTTTTCATTCAATGTTTTATACTCACACTCTCATGTCAATAAAGCTTTTTTTTTAAATGAAAATTAAATTGAGAGCGAGAGAAGGAGAGAGAGAGAGAGAGAGAGAGAGAGAGAGAGAGAGAGAGAGAGAGAGAGAGAGAGAGAGAGAGAGAGAGAGGTCTATCTAAGAATGGCCATGTCAAGGGCCGTCTAGCGTCCCCGAGTGGTGAAAATCTATTATCTTCTGGGGCCCTGTAAGCCTGTAGGCTAACGGAAGCAGCTATTATGTTGGGATTATTGTCGTTTATAATTGTCGTTATTGAACACTAGGGACGCTAAAGAGCACCAATATGTAAAGGTAGGTCGATTGTCTAACGTAGCGCACCTGTGAGGGCCCCTGACGGAAACCATGATGTTAAGAACCCAACGAACTAGTATAAGTTATTGACTAGCGTGTGTTATTTATTGTGCGTGTGGGCATGGATATTTTTTGTTTAATAATCAATCGCAGTTTGTTCGCATCAATCAAGCGCCCAGTGGACGTCCCGCCCTCCGAACATCCGGAAAGGTACGTAAAAGGCTCACTCTGATCGGACTGATGGCCACTGGGCCTACTGAACTAACCACCTCTCTTTGGGAACGCTTAACAGAAGGCTAGAAATACAATGGAGCTCTATAGAAAATGGGGCTGTTCTTAAAGGCGTTATATATTTAGTTTAGTTTAGTATTAACTTCCAACTTCAATAACAACCTGGAAAGGGGGTAGATCGTGTTGATTAAAACACTGTAGTGACCTCGGCATATTTATTATCAACACCACTAGAGGGCAGCACAGCTGTATTTTTAAACAGTGATTACAATATTTGAGGTGTTGAACTTTTCTGAGTCTTGAGTTATTCCTACGATTTGCCTCAAAGCTCAGACAGACAGACAGACAGACAGACAGACAGACAGACAGACAGTTCAATTAAATTCAATTCAGTTTATTTAAGAAGGGGACACTGCAAATTAATAAAACACATGATAATACATGGGTTCAAAATGCCAGAATTAGCCAAAAGGCTATTTTTCATCTGTAGTCCCCTAACAATGAAAATACAATTAAACAAGATAAAAACAACAACATAAACAGGACGGAACCCCACAGCACAAAACAGACGGAAACATTTTTGCTTGTATTGCTATCTCAGATCATTTGTGATTTGTTTTATCACATGCCTTAATCAATCTTAAATTGCATGGCTTCATTGTAAGTTATTATAGAGTTAGACTTTTAGAACCTCTTGCAAAGCAGTTATCAAGTGCTTGCGCACGCAGACGGGTTTGCTGACGCAAGGTTCCTCATTAAAAAGCGAACTTATATTTTTGTTGATAAGTTGAAGAATATGGCCGCACTCTGGATGTTATGGTTAAATCTGCGGATGCGAAGTGGATTTATGTGTTTATTTCGCAACCTATCAACAGAGTTCGAGTACGGGGTTGGGGCACATTAATCAGAACGTTCAGATAACCGATACGAAATGGGAAATGGTGTAAAGGCTGGTGTAGTTCGGACACTCCCAGCCAAGCGACTTCATGTTCATACACCATGGGTAGCAAGGAGGCAGGCACATATAGGGCTAGCACACTAAATGTATGATCTTATTTAGAATAATTATATGGCTGGTGGTTTACTGTGTGAATACAACCTAGGTCTTGCTAGAAGTCCTCTGCAATGGATGTAGCCTTCATATCTACAAAACCAGGATGCTAATAGTCCAAACGTGGTATAGGCTGTAATATTATGTTCATTTTCCCTGTGAAAGGATAGATAAACATCAGCTTTTATACAATCTCTGTTCCATCTTGGATCTCAACGCTAGCTGGGGTTCCCCCAGCTAGCGTTGAGATCAAGATGGCCGCCTAGTAAATAGGGATCTTGGAGGTAAGGTCCAGTTAATTCAGACTCCAGTGTGTTCCTGGTGTAGCCGGGAAGCAGCAGGTGCCGTCCAGCCGGCTGGTGTTGACAGACATGAACATAATGCTGAGGCGGGAAGAAAAGGGCAGACATTTTTATTGAACATGCCTTTCTGTATCAATGAAAAGACCTACTGCACCGGATCCTTATACCGCCACTGTAGACCCAGAACAACCATCCCACTCTCAGCTTTAATAGCTGGTTGTTGATGTTAGGATGTGGTGTCTTTTCTCCTCCGGTGACGTCGCTTTGACTTGAGAGAGGTTTTAAAAACGGTTGTTGTTATTTACATTGATGCAGGCTTCCCCCCTTCGATCGTTTTTTCGCTATCAATAATTTATCCTAATGCTTGCTCGATTTGTCATCAATTATTCAGTACTTTTTGTTCTTCAGGGAGAAGTGTGTTGTTGAATCCATATGAAGGTAAGATAAATGGCCTTATTTAAAAATATAAATAACCTGTTCAAATGAAACTGTTCTACTGTTCTATTGACTGTTTAATTGATCGTTTGGAGTAAAAGTCCAAACTAGAGAAAAGGGAGATTTCCTGTCTTCTCAACTGCACAACCCTTTGTCTCTGTCTCTGTCTCTGTCTCTGTCTCTGTCTCTGTCTCTGGCTCTGTCTCTGTCTCTGGCTCTGTCTCTGTCTCTGTCTCTGTCTCTGTCTCTGGCTCTGTCTCTGGCTCTGTCTCTGTCTCTGGCTCTGGCTCTGGCTCCGTCTCCGTCTCCGTCTCCGTCTCCGTCTCCGGCTCCGGCTCTGTCTCTGTCTCTGTCTCTGTCTCTGTCTCTGGCTCTGTCTCTGTCTCTGTCTCTGTCTCTGTCTCTGTCTCTGTCTCTGGCTCTGTCTCTGTCTCTGGCTCTGTCTCTGGCTCTGGCTCTGTCTCTGTCTCTGGCTCTGGCTCTGGCTCTGTCTCTGGCTCTGGCTCTGGCTCTGGCTCTGGCTCTGGCTCTGGCTCTGGCTCTGGCTCTGGCTCTGGCTCTGGCTCTGGCTCTGGCTCTGGCTCTGGCTCCGTCTCTGTCTCTGGCTCTGGCTCCGTCTCTCCAATACCGATTGTTCTCCACAACCGGACGTCATCCATCATCTGTGGAACAATGTCATGTCATGTCATGTCATGTAGGGAACCAGGAACCCCCCCCCCAATTCCCAGTTCCTTCAATGCTTCCCAGCACACCGACACCCCTCTTCGGCCCACGCTCTGAAACCAGTAAGAACTACGTGTGACGCATAGTGCTCATAGAACTACGTGTGGCACATGGCTCCATTTAGAGCCATGCACTAAGTGTTTGGCATCGCTCCATCACTACTTGCTAAGTTGCTTTGGAGATAATTTCCACTTTACGCAGAGAGAGGAGTGGAGCACATCGCGTAAGGTTGATTTTAACAGCAATGCTACTATAGTCCATCCCTAATCGTTTATTCTCTGACCCAATCAGATAGGCTTACATACAGCGGGGTGATAAGTAAGCCTATTGAACATACGTGGAGGAACCCAGCGACTGTAGCTAAGAATAAACATGACGTTAAAAACACGCTTCCTCCACCTCGGTGTCCGCATGAAGCTAATGGCTTCCTTGAACTCAAGCCAAGTGCTCGGGGTTTGGGGTGCTAATTGTAACGCTCAATCTCTCACTCTCCATGCGTCCCATAATGAACTTCTGGCGGAGTGTTCGGCTTCACGCCACTTTAAACCAGGGACGGGAACACATGGAGATCACAGCCAAACAAACATGGCCGCTCTGCTACAGGCCAATGAACGTATGTGGGGTTGAGGTGAATAACTCCGTGTTGAAATAAAATCGATGCAGTGTCACATTCGTTTTTTTTATTTTATAGTTGCTTTATATCGAGCGATCTATTGGAACAAGACGAGCACGCTGTTTTTAGTGAGCGGTTAAAGATGGGAGAATGCAGTCTGTGATTTATTGCGGTGGAATGATGATTCAATCGGTTCCTGGTGTGGAGATGTGTGAGAAGGCTGACGGGGACTGCAGTGAGTCGTCTGCTGGCTCTGTGTTTGCCCACACCCCATGACGTCAGATTCACATGTACCGTTGTGTTGCTGAGGGCAGACTAAATGGTAGGTAAATGGACTGCATTTATAATATAGTGCTCATCTAAACAGTGGCCACTTAAAGCGCTTTACAGTATTGGCTAACATTCATCCATTTATGCACACTTTCACACACCGAAAGCGGTGTGTGAATCAAACACACCGGGAGTCGGAGGCAGTTAGGGCGAGGTGTCTCGCTCAGGGACACCTCAACAGCCAGCTAGGAGGAGCCGGGGATTGAACCAGCGACCTTCCGGATACCAGTCGACCCGCTCTACCTCCTGAGCCACATGCCGCCCCGATGGCAGGGAAAGATGACAAGAAGGCATCCTTTCATGGGGAGTTATGGAGAGGCCGCGAAAACCGGAGTCATTTGGACGCTTCGGACGTGCACTGGCACAAAATGGAGGAGCTTGTTTAGTTCCACCACGAAAGCAAACTCGCCTTCCACGGTTGTGAGTGACACATTTATGATCTCATGAACGTCATTTCATGGGCACTAACTTATACAACTTCTGTGGGTGTGAAGTAAGGGCCAGCCCATGTCTGGCGGGTGATGATGGCAATGGCAACGCACCCACAAACTCGCATGAGTGACACCGCCCGTGGGAGCTGTGAGACGTCTCTCCATGTGGAGATTCATCTGCTGTTGGATTCTCCTCATTGCCATGGCAACCTGCTTCCGAGTGAAATCCCTAAGTCGTGACCATTGAAGGGGGAAACCGGTGTGGACGCAAACAAGTCGATTGGTGTCTCTGCTTCGGTTGTGTTACATTATTGGGTAATATTCAACCAGTGGT